>NW_027488589.1:0-330185 GCF_050948215.1 Halictus rubicundus
TATCCTCTATCGTATCCTACCATTTATCCTATCCTATCCTCTAACCCATCCTATCCGCTATCGTATCCCATCCTCTATCCTATCCTATCCTCTATCATATCCTATCCTCAATCCTATCCTATCCTCTATCCCATCCTATCCTCCATCCTCATACTATCCTCCATCCTATCCTATCCTCTATTAAATCCTATCCTCTATTGTATCCTATCCTTTATCCTATCCTATCCTCTAT
This sequence comes from Halictus rubicundus, assembly GCF_050948215.1. NCBI lineage: Eukaryota > Metazoa > Arthropoda > Insecta > Hymenoptera > Halictidae > Halictus > Halictus rubicundus. Next base: position 233 of record NW_027488589.1, read on the forward strand.
CCTATCCTATCATTTATCCTATCGTATCCTCTATCGTATCCTACCATCTATCCTATCCTATCCTCTATCCCATCCTATCCTCTATCCTATCCTATCCTCTATCCTATCCTATCCTCTATCCAATCCTATACTCTATCCTATCTTATTCCTCTATCCTATGCTATCCTCTATCCTATCCTATCCTCTATCCTATCCTATCCTCTATCCTATCCTATCCTCTACCGTATCCTACCATCTATCCTGTCCTATCTTCTATCACATCCTATCCTCTGTCCTTTCCTATCCTCTATCTTATCCTATCCTCCATCCTATCCTATCCTCTATCCTATCCTATCCTCTATCCTATCCCATCCTCTATCGTATCCTATCCTCTATCCAATCCTATTCTCTATCCTATCCTATCCTCTATGTTATCCTATCCTCTATCCCATCCTATCCTCCATCCTATCCTATCCTCTATCCTATACTATCCTCTATCCTATCCTATCCTCTATCCTTTCCTATCCACTGTCCTATCCTATCCGTTATCCTATCCTATCCTCTATCCTATCCTATCATTTATCATTAATCCTCTATCGTATCCTACCATCTATCCTATCCTATCCTTTAACCCATCCTATCCGCTATCGTATCCCATCCTCTATCCTATCCTATCCTCTATCATATCCTATCCTCTATCCTATCCTATCCTCTATCTCATCCTATCCTCTATTCCATCCTATCCTCTATTCCATCCTATCCTCCATCCTATCCTATCCTCTATCCTATCCTATCCTCCATTCTACCCTATCATTTATCCTATCCGATCTTCTATCCTATCCTATCCTCCATCCTATCCTATCCTCTATCCTATCCTACCCTCTATCCTTTCCTATCCACTGTCCTATCCTATCCGCTATCCTATCCTATCCTCTATCCTATCCTATCATTTATCATTTATCCTCTATCGTATCCTACCATCTATCCTATCCTATCCTCTAACCCATCCTATCCGCTATCGTATCCCATCCTCTATCCTATCCTATCCTCTATCATATCCTATCCTCAATCCTATCCTATCCTCTATCCCATCCTATCCTCCATCCTATCCTATCCTCTATCCTATACTATCCTCTATCCTATCCTATCCTCTATCCTTTCCTATCCACTGTCCTATCCTATCCGCTATCCTATCCTATCCTCTATCCTATCCTATCATTTATCATTTATCCTCTATCGTATCCTACCATCTATCCTATCCTATCCTTTAACCCATCCTATCCGCTATCGTATCCCATCCTCTATCCTATCCTATCCTCTATCATATCCTATCCTCTATCCTATCCTGTCCTCTATCTCATCCTATCCTCTATTCCATCCTATCCTCTATTCCATCCTATCCTCCATCCTATCCTATCCTCTATCCTATCCTATCCTCCATTCTATCCTATCATTTATCATATCCTATCCTCAATCCTATCCTATCCTCTATCCCATCCTATCCTCCATCCCATCCTATCCTCCATCCTATCCTATCCTCTATCCAATCCTATCCTCTATCGTATCCTATCCTCTATCCTATTCTATCCTATATCGTATCCTATCCTCTATCGTATCCTACCATCTATCCTATCCTATCCTCTATCCAATCCTATCCTCTATCCTATCCTATCCTCTATTCGATCCTATCCTCTATCCAATATTATACTCTATCCTAACCTATTCCTCTATCCTATGCTATCCTCTATCCTATTCTATCCTCTAACTTATCATATCCTCTATCCCATCCTATCCTCCATCCTATCCTATCCTCTATCCTATCCTCTATCCTATCCTCTATCCTATCCTATCCTCTATCTTATCCTATCCTCTATCCCATCCTATCCTCCATCCTATGCTATCCTCTATCCTATACTATCCTCTATCCTATCCTATCCTCTATCCTTTCCTATCCACTGTCCTATTCTATCCGCTATCCTATCCTATCCTCTATCCTATCCTATCTTTTATCATTTATCCTCTATCGTATCCTACCATCTATCCTATCCTATCCTCTAACCCATCCTATCCGCTATCGTATCCCATCCTCTATCCTATCCTATCCTCTATCATATCCTATCCTCAATCCTATCCTATCCTCTATCCCATCCTATCCTCCATCCTCATACTATCCTCCATCCTATCCTATCCTCTATCCAATCCTATCCTCTATTGTATCCTATCCTTTATCCTATCCTATCCTCTATCCTATTCTATCCTATATCGTATCCTATCCTCTATCGTATCCTACCATCTATCCTATCCTATCGTCTATCCCATCCTATCCTCTATCCCATCCTATCCTCCATCCCATCCTATCCTCCATCCTATCCTATCCTCTATCCAATCCTATCCTCTATCGTATCCTATCGTTTATCCTATCCTATCCTCTATCTCATCCTATCCTCTATTCCATCCTATCCTCTATTCCATCCTATCCTCCATCCTATCCTATCCTCTATCCTATCCTATCCTCCATTCTATCCTATCATTTATCATATCCTATCCTCAATCCTATCCTATCCTCTATCCCATCCTATCCTCCATCCCATCCTATCCTCCATCCTATCCTATCCTCTATCCAATCCTATCCTCTATCGTATCCTATCCTCTATCCTATTCTATCCTATATCGTATCCTATCCTCTATCGTATCCTACCATCTATCCTATCCTATCCTCTATCCAATCCTATCCTCTATCCTATCCTATCCTCTATTCGATCCTATCCTCTATTCGATCCTATCCTCTATCCAATATTATACTCTATCCTAACCTATTCCTCTATCCTATGCTATCCTCTATCCTATTCTATCCTCTAACTTATCATATCCTCTATCCCATCCTATCCTCCATCCTATCCTATCCTCTATCCTATCCTCTATCCTATCCTATCCTCTATCTTATCCTATCCTCTATCCCATCCTATCCTCCATCCTATCCTATCCTCTATCCTATACTATCCTCTATCCTATCCTATCCTCTATCCTTTCCTATCCACTGTCCTATCTTATCCGCTATCCTATCCTATCCTCTATCCTATCCTATCATTTATCATTTATCCTCTATCGTATCCTACCATCTATCCTATCCTATCCTTTAACCCATCCTATCCGCTATCGTATCCCATCCTCTATCCTATCCTATCCTCTATCATATCCTATCCTCTATCCTATCCTATCCTCTATCTCATCCTATCCTCTATTCCATCCTATCCTCTATTCCATCCTATCCTCCATCCTATCCTATCCTCCATCCTATCCTATCCTCTATCCTATCCTATCCTCCATTCTATCCTATCATTTATCCTATCCGATCTTCTATCCTATCCTATCCTCCATCCTATCCTATCCTCTATCCTATCCTATCCTCTATCCTTTCCTATCCACTGTCCTATCCTATCCGCTATCCTATCCTATCCTCTATCCTATCCTATCTTTTATCATTTATCCTCTATCGTATCCTACCATCTATCCTATCCTATCCTCTAACCCATCCTATCCGCTATCGTATCCCATCCTCTATCCTATCCTATCCTCTATCATATCCTATCCTCAATCCTATCCTATCCTCTACCCCATCCTATCCTCCATCCTCATACTATCCTCCATCCTATCCTATCCTCTATCCAATCCTATCCTCTATTGTATCCTATCCTTTATCCTATCCTATCCTCTATCCTATTCTATCCTATATCGTATCCTATCCTCTATCGTATCCTACCATCTATCCTATCCTATCCTCTATCCTATCCTATCATTTATCATTTATCCTCTATCGTATCCTACCATCTATCCTATCCTATCCTTTAACCCATCCTATCCGCTATCGTATCCCATCCTCTATCCTATCCTATCCTCTATCATATCCTATCCTCTATCCTATCCTATCCTCTATCATATCCTATCCTCTATCCTTTCCTATCCACTGTCCTATCCTATCCGCTATCCTATCCTATCCTCTATCCTATCCTATCATTTATCATTTATCCTCTATCGTAACCTACCATCTATCCAATCCTATCCTCTATCCTATCCCATCCTCTATCGTATCCTATCCTCTATCCAATCCTATCCTCTATCCTATCCTATCCTCTATCCTATCCCATCCTCTATCGTATCCTCTCCTCTATCCTATCCTATTCCTCTATCTTATGCTATCCTGTATCTCATCCTGCCCTCTATCCTATCCTATCTTCTATCTTATCATATACTCTTCCCCATCCTATCCTCCATCCTATCCTATCCTCTATCCTTTCCTATCCACTGTCCTATCCTATCCTCTACCGTATCCTACCATCTATCCTGTCCTTTCTTCTATCACATCCTATCCTCTGTCCTTTCCTATCCTCCATCCTATCCTATCCTCTATCCAATCCTATCCTCTATTGTATCCTATCCTTTATCCTATCCTATCCTCTATCCTATTCTATCCTATATCGTATCCTATCCTCTATCGTATCCTACCATCTATCCTATCCTATCCTCTATCTCATCCTATCCTCTATCCTATCCTATCCTCTTTCCAATATTATACTCTATTCTAACCTATTCCTCTATCCTATGCTATCCTCTATCCTATTCTATCCTCTAACTTATCGTATCCTCTATCCCATCCTTTCCTCTATCCTATCCTATCCTCTATCCTATCCTATCCTCTATCCAATCCTATACTCTATCCTATCTTATTCCTCTATCCCATCCTATCCTCCATCCTATCCTATCCTCTATCCTATACTATCCTCTATCCTATCATATCCTCTATCCTTTCCTATCCACTGTCCTATCCTATCCGCTATCCTATCCTATCCTCTATCCTATCCTATCATTTATCATTTATCCTCTATCGTATCCTACCATCTATCCTATCCTATCCTTTAACCCATCCTATCCGCTATCGTATCCCATCCTCTATCCTATCCTATCCTCTATCATATCCTATCCTCTATCATATCCTATCCTCTATCCTATCCTATCCTCTATCTCATACTATCCTCTATTCCATCCTATCCTCTATTCCATCCTATCCTCTATTCCATCCTATCCTCCATCCTATCCTATCCTCTATCCTATCCTATCCTCCATCCTCTCCTATCATTTATCCTATCCGATCCTCTATCCTATCCTATCCTCTATCCTATCCTATCCTCTATCCTATCCTATCCTCTATCATTTCCTATCCACTGTCCTATCCTATCCGCTATCCTATCCTATCCTCTATCCTATCCTATCATTTATCATTTATCCTCTATCGTATCCTACCATCTATCCTATCCTATCCTCTAACCCATCCTATCCGCTATCGTATCCCATCCTCTATCCTATCCTATCCTCTATCATATCCTATCCTCAATCCTATCCTATCCTCTATCCCATCCTATCCTCCATCCTCATACTATCCTCCATCCTATCCTATCCTCTATCCAATCCTATCCTCTATTGTATCCTATCCTTTATCCTATCCTATCCTCCATCCTATTCTATCCTATATCGTATCCTATCCTCTATCGTATCCTACCATCTATCCTATCCTATCCTCTATCCCATCCTATCCTCTATCCTATCCTATCCTCTATTCGATCCTATCCTCTATCCAATATTATACTCTATCCTAACCTATTCCTCTATCCTATGCTATTCTCTATCCTACTCTATCCTCTAACTTATCGTATCCTCTATCCCATCCTATCCTCTATCCTATCCTATCCTCTATCCTATCCTATCCTCTATCCAATCCTATACTCTATCCTATCTTATTCCTCTATCCCATCCTATCCTCCATCCTATCCTATCCTCTATCCTATACTATCCTCTATCCTATCCTATCCTCTATCCTTTCCTATCCACTGTCCTATCCTATCCGCTATCCTATCCTATCCCCTATCCTGTCCTATCATTTATCATTTATCCTCTATCGTATCCTACCATCTATCCTATCCTATCCTCTAACCCATCCTATCCGCTATCGTATCCCATCCTCTATCCTATCCTATCCTCTATCATATCCTATCCTCTATCCTATCCTGTCCTCTATCTCATCCTATCCTCTATTCCATCCTATCCCCTATTCCATCCTATCCTCCATCCTATCCTATCCTCTATCCTATCCTATCCTCCATTCTATCCTATCATTTATCATATCCTATCCTCAATCCTATCCTATCCTCTATCCCATCCTATCCTCCATCCCATCCTATCCTCCATCCTATCCTAACCTCTATCCAATCCTATCCTCTATCGTATCCTATCCTCTATCCTATTCTATCCTATATCGTATCCTATCCTCTATCGTATCCTACCATCTATCCTATCCTATCCTCTATCCAATCCTATCCTCTATCCTATCCTATCCTCTATTCGATCCTATCCTCTATTCGATCCTATCCTCTAGCCAATATTATACTCTATCCTAACCTATTCCTCTATCCTATGCTATCCTCTATCCTATTCTATCCTCTAACTTATCATATCCTCTATCCCATCCTATCCTCCATCCTATCCTATCCTCTATCCTATCCTCTATCCTATCCTATCCTCTATCTTATCCTATCCTCTATCCCATCCTATCCTCCATCCTATCCTATCCTCTATCCTATACTATCCTCTATCCTATCCTATCCTCTATCCTTTCCTATCCACTGTCCTATCTTATCCGCTATCCTATCCTATCCTCTATCCTATCCTATCATTTATCATTTATCCTCTATCGTATCCTACCATCTATCCTATCCTATCCTTTAACCCATCCTATCCGCTATCGTATCCCATCCTCTATCCTATCCTATCCTCTATCATATCCTATCCTCTATCCTATCCTATCCTCTATCTCATCCTATCCTCTATTCCATCCTATCCTCTATTCCATCCTATCCTCCATCCTATCCTATCCTCCATCCTATCCTATCCTCTATCCTATCCTATCCTCCATTCTATCCTATCATTTATCCTATCCGATCTTCTATCCTATCCTATCCTCCATCCTATCCTATCCTCTATCCTATCCTATCCTCTATCCTTTCCTATCCACTGTCCTATCCTATCCGCTATCCTATCCTATCCTCTATCCTATCCTATCTTTTATCATTTATCCTCTATCGTATCCTACCATCTATCCTATCCTATCCTCTAACCCATCCTATCCGCTATCGTATCCCATCCTCTATCCTATCCTATCCTCTATCATATCCTATCCTCAATCCTATCCTATCCTCTATCCCATCCTATCCTCCATCCTCATACTATCCTCCATCCTATCCTATCCTCTATCCAATCCTATCCTCTATTGTATCCTATCCTTTATCCTATCCTATCCTCTATCCTATTCTATCCTATATCGTATCCTATCCTCTATCGTATCCTACCATCTATCCTATCCTATCCTCTATCCTATCCTGTCCTCTATCTCATCCTATCCTCTATTCCATCCTATCCTCTATTCCATCCTATCCTCCATCCTATCCTATCCTCTATCCTATCCTATACTCCATTCTATCCTATCATTTATCATATCCTATCCTCAATCCTATCCTATCCTCTATCCCATCCTATCCTCCATCCTATCCTATCCTCTATCCAATCCTATCCTCTATCGTATCCTATCCTCTATCCTATTCTATCCTATATCGTATCCTATCCTCTATCGTATCCTACCATCTATCCTATCCTATCCTCTATCCAATCCTATCCTCTATCCTATCCTATCCTCTATTCGATCCTATCCTCTATCCAATATTATACTCTATCCTAACCTATTCCTCTATCCTACGCTATCCTCTATCCTATTCCATCCTCTAACTTATCATATCCTCTATCCCATCCTATCCTCCATCCTATCCTATCCTCTATCCTATCCTCTATCCTATCCTATCCTCTATCTTATCCTATCCTCTATCCCATCCTATCCTCCATCCTATCCTATCCTCTATCCTATACTATCCTCTATCCTATCCTATCCTCTATCCTTTCCTATCCACTGTCCTATCTTATCCGCTATCCTATCCTATCCTCTATCCTATCCTATCATTTATCATTTATCCTCTATCGTATCCTACCATCTATCCTATCCTATCCTCTATCATATCCTATCCTCAATCCTATCCTATCCTCTATCCCATCCTATCCTCCATCCTCATACTATCCTCCATCCTATCCTATCCTCTATCCAATCCTATCCTCTATTGTATCCTATCCTTTATCCTATCCTATCCTCTATCCTATTCTATCCTATATCGTATCCTATCCTCTATCGTATCCTACCATCTATCCTATCCTATCGTCTATCCCATCCTATCCTCTATCCCATCCTATCCTCCATCCCATCCTATCCTCCATCCTATCCTATCCTCTATCCAATCCTATCCTCTATCGTATCCTATCGTTTATCCTATCCTATCCTCTATCCCATCCTGTCCGCTATCGTATCCCATCCTCTATCCTATCCTATCCTATCCTCTATCATATCCTATCCTCTATCCTATCCTATCCTCTATTCGATCCTATCCTCTATCCAATATTATACTCTATCCTAACCTATTCCTCTATCCTATGCTATCCTCTATCCTATTCTATCCTCTAACTTATCGTATCCTCTATCCCATCCTATCCTCTATCCTATCCTATCCTCTATCCTATGCTATCCTCTATCCAATCCTATACTCTATCCTATCTTATTCCTCTATCCCATCCTATCCTCCATCCTATCCTATCCTCTATCCTATACTATCCTCTATCCTATCCTATCCTCTATCCTTTCCTATCCACTGTCCTATCCTATCCGCTATCCTATCCTATCCTCTATCCTATCCTATCATTTATCATTTATCCTCTATCGTATCCTACCATCTATCCTATCCTATCCTTTAACCCATCCTATCCGCTATCGTATCCCATCCTCTATCCTATCCTATCCTCTATCATATCCTATCCTCTATCCTATCCTATCCTCTATCATATCCTATCCTCTATCCTTTCCTATCCACTGTCCTATCCTATCCGCTATCCTATCCTATCCTCTATCCTATAATATCATTTATCATTTATCCTCTATCGTATCCTACCATATATCCTATCCTATCCTCTATCCCTTCTGTCCGCTATCGTATCCCATCCTCTATCCTATCCTATCCTATCCTCTATCATATCCTATCCTCTATCCTATCCTATCCTCTATCTCATCGTATCCTCTATTCCATCCTACCCTCTATTCCATCCTATCCTCCATCCTATCCTATCCTCCATTCTATCCTATCCTCTATCCTATACTAGCCTCTATCCTATCCTATCGTCTATCCTTTCCTACCCTCTATACTCTCCTCTATCGTATCCTATTATCTATCGTACCCTACCATCTATCCAATCCTATCCTCTATCCTATCCCATCCTCTATCGTATCCTATCCTCTATCCAATCCTATCCTCTATCCTATCCTATCCTCTATCCTATCCCATCCTCTATCGTATCCTCTCCTCTATCCTATCCTATTCCTCTATCTTATGCTATCCTGTATCTCATCCTACCCTCTATCCTATCCTATCTTCTATCTTATCATATACTCTTCCCCATCCTATCCTCCATCCTATCCTATCCTCTATCGTATACTATCCTCTATCCTATCCTATCCTCTACCGTATCCTACCATCTATCCTGTCCTATCTTCTATCACATCCTATCCTCTGTCCTTTCCTATCCTCCATCCTATCCTATCCTCTATCCAATCCTATCCTCTATTGTATCCTATCCTTTATCCTATCCTATCCTCTATCCTATTCTATCCTATATCGTATCCTATCCTCTATCGTATCCTACCATCTATCCTATCCTATCCTCTATCCCATCCTATCCTCTATCCTATCCTATCCTCTATCCAATATTATACTCTATCCTAACCTATTCCTCTATCCTATGCTATCCTCTATCCTATTCTATCCTCTAACTTATCGTATCCTCTATCCCATCCTTTCCTCTATCCTATCCTATCCTCTATCCTATCCTATCCTCTATCCTATCCTATCCTCTATCCAATCCTATACTCTATCCTATCGTATTCCTCTATCCCATCCTATCCTCCATCCTATCCTATCCTCTATCGTATACTATCCTCTATCCTATCATATCCTCTATCCTTTCCTATCCACTGTCCTATCCTATCCGCTATCCTATCCTATCCTCTATCCTATCCTATCATTTATCATTTATCCTCTATCGTATCCTACCATCTATCCTATCCTATCCTTTAACCCATCCTATCCGCTATCGTATCCCATCCTCTATCCTATCCTATCCTCTATCATATCCTATCCTCTATCATATCCTATCCTCTATCCTATCCTATCCTCTATCTCATCCTATCCTCTATTCCATCCTACCCTCTATTCTATCCTATCCTCCATCCTATCCTATCCTCCATCCTATCCTATCCTCTATCCTATACTAGCCTCTATCCTATCCTATCGTCTATCCTTTCCTACCCTCTATACTCTCCTCTATCGTATCCTATTATCTATCGTACCCTACCATCTATCCAATCCTATCCTCTATCCTATCCCATCCTCTATCGTATCCTATCCTCTATCCAATCCTATCCTCTATCCTATCCTATCCTCTATCCTATCCCATCCTCTATCGTATCCTCTCCTCTATCCTATCCTATTCCTCTATCTTATGCTATCCTGTATCTCATCCTACCCTCTATCCTATCCTATCTTCTATCTTATCATATACTCTTCCCCATCCTATCCTCCATCCTATCCTATTCCTCTATCCTATGCTATCCTCTATCCTATCCTATCCTCTATCCTATCCTATCCACTATCCTATCCTATCCGCTATCCTATCCTATCATTTATCCTATCCTATCCTCTATCGTATCCTACCATCTATCCTATCCTATCCTCTATCCCATCCTATCCTCTATCGTATCCTATCCTCTATCCTATCCTATCCTCTATCCAATCCTATACTCTATCCTATCCTATTCCTCTACCCTATGCTATCCTCTATCCTATCCTATCCTCTATCCTATCCTATCCACTATCCTATCCTATCCGCTATCCTATCCTATCATTTATCCTATCCTATCCTCTATCGCATCCTGCCATCTATCCGATACTATTCTCTATCCTATCCTATCCGCTGTCCAATCCTATCCTCTATCCTATTCTAGCCTCTATCCTATCCTATCGTCTATCCTTTCCTATCGTCTATACTCTCCTCTATCTTATACTATCCTCTATCGTATCCTACCATCTATCCTATCCTATCCTCTATCCCATCCTATCCGCTATTGTATCCCATCCTGTATCCTATCCTATCCTCTATCATATCCTATCCTCTATCCTATCCTATCCTCTATCCCATCTTATCCTCTATCCTATCCTATACTCTATTCGATCCTATCCTCTATCCAATCCTATACTCTATCCTATCCTATTCCTCTATCCTATGCTATCCTCTATCCCATTCTATCCTCTAAGTTATCGTATCCTCTATACCATCCTATCCTCCATCCTATCCTATCCTCTTTCCTATCCTATCCTCTATCTTATCCTATCCTCTATCCCATCCTATCCTCCATCCTATCTTTTCCTCTATAGTATACTATCTTCTATCCTATCCCATCCTCTATCCTATCCTACCATCTATCCTATCCTATCCTCTATCCTATCCTATCCTCTATCCTATCCCATCCTCTATCGTATCCTATCCTCTATCCAATCCTATCCTCTATCCCTTCCTATCCTCCATCCTATCCTATCCTCTATGCTATTCTATCCTTTATCCTATCCTATACTCTACCGTATTCTACCATCTATCCTCTCCTATCCTCTATCCTATCCTATCCTCTATCTTATCCTATCCTCTATCATATCCTATCCTCTATCCTATCCTATCCTCTATCTCATCCTATCCTCTATCCTATCCTATCCTCTATCCTATCCCATCCCTTATCCTATCCTATCCTCTATCTCATCCTATCCTCTATTCCATCCTATCCTCCATCCTATCCTATCCTCTATCCTATTCTACCCTCTATCCAATCCTATCCTCTATCCCATCCTATCATCCATCCTATCCGGTCCTCTATCCTATACAATCCTCTATCCTATCGTATCCTCTATCGTATCCTACCATTTATCCTATCCTATCCTCTATCCCATCCCATCCTCTATCCCATCCTATCCTCCATCCTATCCTATCCTCCATCCTATACTATCCTCTATCCTATCCTCTCATCTAACATTTAGTATCCTCTATCCCAACCTATCCTCCATCCTCTCCTATCCTCTATCCCATCCTATCCTCTATCTTATCCTATCCTCTATCATATCCTATCCTCTATCCTATCCTATCCTCTATCTCATCCTATCCTCCATCCTATACTATCCTCTATCCTATCCCATCCTCTATCCTATCCTATCCTCTATCATATCCTATCTTCTATCCTATCCTATCCTCTATCTCATCCTATCCTCTATCCTATCCTATCCTCTATCATATCCTATCCTCTATCCTATCCTATCCTCTATCTCATCCTATCCTCTATTCCATCCTATCCTCCATCCTATCCTATCCTCTATCCTATTCTACCCTCTATCCAATCCTATCCTCTATCCTATCCTATCCTATATCCTGTCCTATCCTCTATCCTATCCCATCCTCTATCCTATCCTATCCTCTATCATACCCTATCCTCTATCCTATCCTATCCTCTATCTCATCCTATCCTCTATCCTATCCTATCCTCTATCATATCCTATCCTCTATCCTATCCTATCCTCTATCTCATCCTATACTCTATTCCATCCTATCCTGCATCCTATCCTATCCTCCATCCTATACTATCCTCTATCCTATCCTCTCATCTAACATTTCCTATCCTCTATCCCAACCTATCCTCCATCCTCTCCTATCCTCTATCCTATCGTATCCTCTATCTTATCCTACCATTTATCCTATCCTATCCTCTATCCCATCCCATCCTCTATCCCATCCTATCCTCCATCCTATCCTATCCTCCATCCTATACTATCCTCTATCCTATCCTCTCATCTAACATTTAGTATCCTCTATCCCAACCTATCCTCCATTCTCTCCTATCCTCTATCCTATCCTATCCTCTATCTTATCCTATCCTCTATCATATCCTATCCTCTATCCTATCCTATCCTCTATCTCATCCTATCCTCTATCCTATCCTATCCTCTATCCTATCCCATCCTCTATCCTATCCTATCCTCTATCTCATCCTATCCTCTATTCCATCCTATCCTCCATCCTATCCTATCCTCTATCCTATTCTACCCTCTATCCAATCCTATCATCTATCCCATCCTATCCTCCATCCTATCCGGTCCTCTATCCTATACAATCCTCTATCCTATCGTATCCTCTATCGTATCCTACCATTTATCCTATCCTATCCTCTATCCCATCCCATCCTCTATCCCATCCTATCCTCCATCCTATCCTATCCTCCATCCTATACTATCCTCTATCCTATCCTCTCATCTAACATTTAGTATCCTCTATCCCAACCTATCCTCCATCCTCTCCTATCCTCTATCCTATCCTATCCTCTATCTTATCCTATCCTCTATCATATCCTATTCTCTATCCTATCCTATTCTCTATCTCATCCTATCCTCTATCCTATCCTATCCTCTATCCTATGCCATCCTCTATCCTATCCTATCCTCTCTCTCATCCTATCCTCTATTCCATCCTATCCTCCATCCTATCCTATCCTCTATCCTATTCTACCCTCTATCCAATCCTATCCTCTATCCTATCCTATGCTATATCATATCCTATCCTCTATCCTATCCCATCCTCTATCCTATCCTATCCTCTATCATATCCTATCCTCTATCCTATCCTATCCTCTATCTCATCCTATCCTCTATCCTATCCTATTATCTATCATATCCTATCCTCTATCCTATCCTATCCTCTATCTCATCCCATCCTCTATTCCATCCTATCCTCCATCCTATCCTATCCTCTAACATATTCTACCCTCTATCCAATCCTATCGTCTATCCTATCCTATCCTCTCTCTCATCCTATCCTCTATTCCATCCTATCCTCCATCCTATCCTATCCTCTATCCTATTCTACCCTCTATCCAATCCTATCCTCTATCCTATCCTATGCTATATCATATCCTATCCTCTATCCTATCCCATCCTCTATCCTATCCTATCCTCTATCATATCCTATCCTCTATCCTATCCTATCCTCTATCTCATCCTATCCTCTATCCTATCCTATTATCTATCATATCCTATCCTCTATCCTATCCTATCCTCTATCTCATCCTATCCTCTATTCCATCCTATCCTCCATCCTATCCTATCCTCTAACATATTCTACCCTCTATCCAATCCTATCGTCTATCCTATCCTATCCTTTCCTATCCTATCCTCTATCCTATCCTATCCTCAATCCCATCCTATCCTCTATCATATCCTATCGTCTATCCTATCCTATCCTCTATCGTATCCTATCCTCTATCCCATCCTATCCTCTATCCTATCCCATCCTCTATCCTATCCTATCCTCTATCATATCCTATCCTCTATCCTATCCTATCCTCTATCTCAACCTATCCTCTATCCTATCCTATCCTCTATCATATCCTATCCTCTATCCTATCCTCTCATCTAACATTTCCTATCCTCTATCCCAACTTTTCCTCCATCCTCTCCTATCCTCTATCCTATCCTATCCTCTATCTTATCCTATCCTCTATCCCATCCTATCCTCTATCATATCCTATCCTCTATCCTATCCTATCCTCTATCTCATCCTATCCTCTATCCTATCCTATCCTCTATCATATCCTATCCTCTATCCTATCCTATCCTCCATCTCATCCTATCCTCTATTCCATCCTATCCTCCATCCTATCCTATTCTATGTCCTATCCTATCCTCTATCCTATCCCATCCTCTATCCTATCCTATCCTCTATCATATCCTATCCTCTATCCTATCCTATCCTCTATCTCATCCTATCCTCTATCATATCCTATCATCTAACCTATCCTCTGTCATATCCTATCCTCTATCCTATCCTATCGTCTATCTTATCGTATCCTCTATCCCTTCCTATCCTCCATCCTATCCTATCCTCTATGCTATTCTATCCTGTATCCTATCCTATACTCTACCGTATTCTACCATCTATCCTATCCTATCCTCTATCATATCCTATCGTCTATCCTATCCTATCCTCTATCGTATCCTATCCTCTATCCCATCCTATCCTCTATCCTATCCCATCCTCTATCCTATCCTATCCTCTATCATATCCTATCCTCTATCCTATCCTATCCTCTATCTCATCCTATCCTCTATCCTATCCTATCCTCTATCATATCCTATCCTCTATCCTATCCTATCCTCTATCTCATCCTATCCTCTATTCCATCCTATCCTCCATCCTATCCTATCCTCTATCCTATTCTACCCTCTATCCAATCCTATCCTCTATCCTATCCTATCCTATATCCTGTCCTATCCTCTATCCTATCCCATCCTCTATCCTATCCTATCCTCTATCATACCCTATCCTCTATCCTATCCTATCCTCTATCATATCCTATCCTCTATCCTATCCTATCCTCTATCTCATCCTATCCTCTATTCCATCCTATCCTCTATCCTACCCTATCCTCTATCCTATTCTACCCTCTATCCAATCCTATCCTCTATCCTATCCTATCCTATATTCCATCCTATCCTCCATCCTATCCTATCCTCTATCCTATTCTACCCTCTATCCAATCCTATCCTCTATCCTATCCTATCCTATATCCTATCCTATCCTCTATCCTATCCCATCCTCTATCCTATCCTATCCTCTATCATATCCTATCCTCTATCCTATCCTATCCTCTATCTCATCCTATCCTCTATCATATCCTATCATCTAACCTATCCTCTATCATATCCTATCCTCTATCCTATCCTATCGTCTATATTGTCGTATCCTCTATCCCTTCCTATCCTCCATCCTATCCTATCCTCTATGCTATTCTATCCTGTATCCTATCCTATACTCTACCGTATTCTACCATCTATCCTATCCTATCCTCTATCATATCCTATCGTCTATCCTATCCTATCCTCTATCGTATCCTATCCTCTATCCTATCCTATCCTCTATCGTATCCTATCCTCTATCCCATCCTATCCTCTATCCTATCCCATCCTCTATCCTATCCTATCCTCTATCATGTCCTATCCTCTATCCTATCCTATCCTCTATCCTATCCTATCCTCTATCTCATCCTATCCTCTATTCCATCCTATCCTCCATCCTATCCTATCCTCTATCCTATTCTACACTCTATCCAATCCTATCCTCTATCCTATCCTATCCTATATACTATCCTATCCTCTATCCTATCCCATCCTCTATCCTATCCTATCCTCTATCATATCCTATCCTCTATCCTATCCTATCCTCTATCTCATCCTATCCTCTATCCTATCCTATCCTATATCATATCCTATCCTCTATCCTATCCTATCCTCTATCGTATCCTATCCTCTATCCCATCCTATCCTCTATCCTATCCCATCCTCTATCCTATCCTATCCTCTATCATATCCTATCCTCTATCCTATCCTATCCTCTCTCATCATATCCTCTATCCTATCCTATCCTCTATCATATCCTATCCTCTATCCTATCCTACCCTCTATCCAATCCTATCCTCTATCCTATCCTATCCTATATCCTGTCCTATCCTCTATCCTATCCCATCCTCTATCCTATCCTATCATCTATCATACCCTATCCTCTATCCTATCCTATCCTCTATCTCATCCTATCCTCTATCCTATCCTATCCTCTATCATATCCTATCCTCTATCCTATCCTATCCTCTATCTCATCCTATACTCTATTCCATCCTATCCTCCATCCTATCCTATCCTCCATCCTATACTATCCTCTATCCTATCCTCTCATCTAACATTTCCTATCCTCTATCCCAACCTATCCTCCATCCTCTCATATCCTCTATCCTATCCTATCCTCTATCCCATCCTATCCTCCATCCTATCCTGTCCTCTATCCTATACAATCCTCTATCCTATCGCATCCTCTATCGTATCCTACCATTTATCCTATCCTATCCTCTATCCCATCCCATCCTCTATCCCATCCTATCCTCCATCCTATCCTATCCTCCATCCTATACTATCCTCTATCCTATCCTCTCATCTAACATTTAGTATCCTCTATCCCAACCTATCCTCCATCCTCTCCTATCCTCTATCCTATCCTATCCTCTATCTTATCCTATCCTCTATCATATCCTATCCTCTATCCTATCCTATCCTCTATCTCATCCTATCCTCTATCCTATCCTATCCTCTATCCTATCCCATTATCTATCCTATCCTATCCTCTATCTCATCCTATCCTCTATTCCATCCTATCCTCCATCCTATCCTATCCTCTATCCTATTCTACCCTCTACCCAATCCTATCCTCTATCCCATCCTATCATCCATCCTATCCGGTCCTCTATCCTATACAATCCTCTATCCTATCGTATCCTCTATCGTATCCTACCATTTATCCTATCCTATCCTCTATCCCATCCCATCCTCTATCCCATCCTATCCTCCATCCTATCCTATCCTCTATCCTATCCTATCCTCTATCTCATCCTATCCTCCATCCTATACTATCCTCTATCCTATCCCATCCTCTATCCTATCCTATCCTCTATCATATCCTATCCTCTATCCTAACCTATCCTCTATCTCATCCTATCCTCTATTCCATCCTATCCTCCATCCTATCCTATCCTCTATCCTATTCTACCCTCTATCCAATCCTATCCTCTATCCTATCCTATCCTATATCCTGTCCTATCCTCTATCCTATCCCATCCTCTATCCTATCCTATCCTCTATCATACCCTATCCTCTATCCTATCCTATCCTCTATCTCATCCTATCCTCTATCCTATCCTATCCTCTATCATATCCTATCCTCTATCCTATCCTATCCTCTATCTCATCCTATACTCTATTCCATCCTATCCTGCATCCTATCCTACTCTCCATCCTATACTATCCTCTATCCTATCCTCTCATCTAACATTTCCTATCCTCTATCCCAACCTATCCTCCATCCTCTCCTATCCTCTATCCTATCCTATCCTCTATGTTATCCTATCCTCTATCCCATCCTATCCTCCATCCTATCCTGTCCTCTATCCTATACAATCCTCTATCCTATCGTATCCTCTATCGTATCCTACCATTTATCCTATCCTATCCTCTATCCCATCCCATCCTCTATCCCATCCTATCCTCCATCCTATCCTATCCTCCATCCTATACTATCCTCTATCCTATCCTCTCATCTAACATTTAGTATCCTCTATCCCAACCTATCCTCCATCCTCTCCTATCCTCTATCCTATCCTATCCTCTATCTTATCCTATCCTCTATCATATCCTATCCTCTATCCTACCCTATCCTCTATCTCATCCTATCCTCTATCCTATCCTATCCTCTATCATATCCTATCCTCTATCCTATCCTATCCTCTATCTCATCCTATCCTCTATCCTATCCTATCCTCTATCATATCCTATCCTCTATCTTATCCTATCCTCTATCTCATCCTATCCTGTATTCCATCCTATCCTCCATCCTATCCTATCCTCTATCCTATTCTACCCTCTATCCAATCCTATCCTCTATCCTATCCTATCCTATATCCTATCCTATCCTCTATCATATCCTATCCTCTATCCTATCCTATCCTCTATCTCATCCTATCCTCTATCCCATCCTATCCTCCATCCTATCCTATCCTCTATCTCATCCTATCCTCTATTCCATCCTATCCTCCATCCTATCCTATCCTCTATCCTATTCTACCCTCTATCCAATCCTATCCTCTATCCTATCCTATCCTATATCCTGTCCTATCCTCTATCCTATCCCATCCTCTATCCTATCCTATCCTCTATCATACCCTATCCTCTATCCTATCCTATCCTCTATCTCATCCTATCCTCTATCCTATCCTATCCTCCATCCTATCCTGTCCTCTATCCTATACAATCCTCTATCCTATCGTATCCTCTATCGTATCCTACCATTTATCCTATCCTATCCTCTATCCCATCCCATCCTCTATCCCATCCTATCCTCCATCCTATCCTATCCTCCATCCTATACTATCCTCTATCCTATCCTCTCATCTAACATTTCCTATCCTCTATCCCAACCTATCCTCCATCCTCTCCTATCCTCTATCCTATCCTATCCTCTATCTTATCCTATCCTCTATCCCATCCTATCCTCCATCCTATCCTGTCCTCTATCCTATACAATCCTCTATCCTATCGTATCCTCTATCGTATCCTACCATTTATCCTATCCTATCCTCTATCCCATCCCATCCTCTATCCCATCCTATCCTCCATCCTATCCTATCCTCCATCCTATACTATCCTCTATCCTATCCTCTCATCTAACATTTAGTATCCTCTATCCCAACCTATCCTCCATTCTCTCCTATCCTCTATCCTATCCTATCCTCTATCATATCCTATCCTCTATCCTATCCTATCCTCTATCTCATCCTATCCTCTATCCTATCCTATCCTCTATCCTTTCCCATCCTCTATCCTATCCTATCCTCTATCTCATCCTATCCTCTATTCCATCCTATCCTCCATCCTATCCTATCCTCTATCCTATTCTACCCTCTATCCAATCCTATCATCTATCCCATCCTATCCTCCATCCTATCCGGTCCTCTATCCAATACAATCCTCTATCCTATCGTATCCTCTATCGTATCCTACCATTTATCCTATCCTATCCTCTATCCCATCCCATCCTCTATCCCATCCTATCCTCCATCCTATCCTATCCTCCATCCTATACTATCCTCTATCCTATCCTCTCATCTAACATTTAGTATCCTCTATCCCAACCTATCCTCCATCCTCTCCTATCCTCTATCCTATCCTATCCTCTATCTTATCCTATCCTCTATCATATCCTATCCTCTATCCTATCCTATTCTCTATCTCATCCTATCCTCTATCCTATCCTATCCTCTATCCTATCCCATCCTCTATCCTATCCTATCCTCTCTCTCATCCTATCCTCTATTCCATCCTATCCTCCATCCTATCCTATCCTCTATCCTATTCTACCCTCTATCCAATCCTATCCTCTATCCTATCCTATGCTATATCATATCCTATCCTCTATCCTATCCCATCCTCTATCCTATCCTATCCTCTATCATATCCTATCCTCTATCCTATCCTATCCTCTATCTCATCCTATCCTCTATCCTATCCTATTATCTATCATATCCTATCCTCTATCCTATCCTATCCTATCCTCTATCTCATCCTATCCTCTATTCCATCCTATCCTCCATCCTATCCTATCCTCTAACATATTCTACCCTCTATCCAATCCTATCGTCTATCCTATCCTATCCTTTCCTATCCTATCCTCTATCCTATCCTATCCTCAATCCCATCCTATCCTCTATCCTATCCTATCCTCTATCATATCCTATCCTCTATCCTATCCTATCCTCTATCCCATCCTATCCTCTATCCTATCCCATCCTCTATCCTATCCTATCCTCTATCATATCCTATCCTCTATCCTATCCTATCCTCTATCTCAACCTATCCTCTATCCTATCCTATCCTCTATCATATCCTATCCTCTATCCTATCCTCTCATCTAACATTTCCTATCCTCTATCCCAACCTTTCCTCCATCCTCTCCTATCCTCTATCCTATCCTATCCTCTATCTTATCCTATCCTCTATCCCATCCTATCCTCTATCATATCCTATCCTCTATCCCATCCCATCCTCTATCCCATCCTATCCTCCATCCTATCCTATCCTCCATCCTATACTATCCTCTATCCTATCCTCTCATCTAACATTTAGTATCCTCTATCCCAACCTATCCTCCATCCTCTCCTATCCTCTATCCTATCCTATCCTCTATCTTATCCTATCCTCTATCATATCCTATCCTCTATCCTATCCTATTCTCTATCTCATCCTATCCTCTATCCTATCCTATCCTCTATCATATCCTATCCTCTATCCTATCCTATCCTCTATCTCATCCTATCCTCTATCCTATCCTATCCTCTATCATATCCTATCCTCTATCTTATCCTATCCTCTATCTCATCCTATCCTGTATTCCATCCTATCCTCCATCCTATCCTATCCTCTATCCTATTCTACCCTCTATCCAATCCTATCCTCTATCCTATCCTATCCTATATCCTATCCTATCCTCTATCATATCCTATCCTCTATCCTATCCTATCCTCTATCTCATCCTATCCTCTATTCTATCCTATCCTCCATCCTATCCTATCCTCTATACTATTCTACCCTCTATCCAATCCTATCCTCTATCCTATCCTATCCTCTATTCCATCCTATCCTCCATCCTATCCTATCCTCCATCCTATACTATCCTCTATCCTATCCTCTCATCTAACATTTCCTATCCTCTATCCCAACCTATCCTCCATCCTCTCCTATCATCTATCCTATCCTATCCTCCATCTTATACTATCCTCTATCCCATCCTATCCTCTATCCCATCCTATCCTCTATCCTATCCCATCCTCTATCCTATCCTATCCTCTATCATATCCTATCCTCTATCCTATCCTATCCTCTATCTCATCCTATCTTCTATATTATCCTATTATCTATCATATCCTATCCTCTATCCTATTCTATCCTCTATCTCATCCTATCCTCTATTCCATCCTATCCTCCATCCTATCCTATCCTCTATCCTATTCTACCCTCTATCCAATCCTATCGTCTATTCCATCCTATCCTCTATCCCATCCTATCCTCCATCCTATCCTGTCCTCTATCCTATACAATCCTCTATCCTATCGTATCCTCTATCGTATCCTACCATTAATCCTATCCTATCCTCTATCCCATCCTATCCTCTATCCCATCCTATCCTCCATCCTATCCTATCCTCCATCCTATACTATCCTCTATCCTATCCTATCCTCAATCCCATCCTATCCTCTATCCTATCCTATCGTCTATCTTATCGTATCCTCTATCCCTTCCTATCCTCTATCGTATCCTATCCTCTATCCCATCCTATCCTCTATCCTATCCCATCCTCTATCCTATCCTATCCTCTATCCTATTCTACCCTCTATCCAATCCTATCGTCTATCCTATCCTATCCTTTCCTATCCTATCCTCTATGCTATCCTATCCTCAATCCCATCCTATCCTCTATCATATCCTATCGTCTATCCTATCCTATCCTCTATCGTATCCTATCCTCTATCCCATCCTATCCTCTATCCTATCCCATCCTCTATCCTATCCTATCCTCTATCATATCCTATCCTCTATCCTATCCTATCCTCTATCTCATCCTATCCTCTATCCTATCCTATCCTTCCTATCCTCTATCCTATCCTATCCTCTATCTCATCCTATCCTCTATTCCATCCTATCCTCCATCCTATCCTATCCTCCATCCTATACTATCCTCTATCCTATCCTCTCATCTAACATTTCCTATCCTCTATCCCAACCTTTCCTCCATCCTCTCCTATCCTCTATCCTATCCTATCCTCTATCTTATCCTATCCTCTATCCCATCCTATCCTCTATCATATCCTATCCTCTATCCTATCCTATCCTCTATCTCATCCTATCCTCTATCCTATCCTATCCTCTATCATATCCTATCCTCTATCCTATCCTATCCTCCATCTCATCCTATCCTCTATTCCATCCTATCCTCCATCCTATCCTATTCTATGTCCTATCCTATCCTCTATCCTATCCCATCCTCTATCCTATCCTATCCTCTATCATATCCTATCCTCTATCCTATCCTATCCTCTATCTCATCCTATCCTCTATCATATCCTATCATCTAACCTATCCTCTATCATATCCTATCCTCTATCCTATCCTATCGTCTATCTTATCGTATCCTCTATCCCTTCCTATCCTCCATCCTATCCTATCCTCTATGCTATTCTATCCTGTATCCTATCCTATACTCTACCGTATTCTACCATCTATCCTATCCTATCCTCTATCATATCCTATCGTCTATCCTATCCTATCCTCTATCGTATCCTATCCTCTATCCCATCCTATCCTCTATCCTGTCCCATCCTCTATCCTATCCTATCCTCTATCATATCCTATCCTCTATCCTATCCTATCCTCTATCTCATCCTATCCTCTATCCTATCCTATCCTCTATCATATCCTATCCTCTATCCTATCCTATCCTCTATCTCATCCTATCCTCTATTCCATCCTATCCTCTATCCCATCCTATCCTCCATCCTATCCTGTCCTCTATCCTATACAATCCTCTATCCTATCGTATCCTCTATCGTATCCTACCATTTATCCTATCCTATCCTCTATCCCATCCTATCCTCTATCCCATCCTATCCTCCATCCTATCCTATCCTCCATCCTATACTATCCTCTATCCTATCCTCTCATCTAACATTTAGTATCCTCTATCCCAACCTATCCTCCATTCTCTCCTATCCTCTATCCTATCCTATCCTCTATCTTATCCTATCCTCTATCATATCCTATCCTCTATCCTATCCTATCCTCTATCTCATCCTATCCTCTATCCTATCCTATCCTCTATCCTATCCCATCCTCTATCCTATCCCATCCTCTATCTCATCCTATCCTCTATTCCATCCTATCCTCCATCCTATCCTATCCTCTATCCTATTCTAGCCCTCTATCCAATCCTATCATCTATCCCATCCTATCCTCCATCCTATCCGGTCCTCTATTCCTATACAATCCTCTATCCTATCGTATCCTCTATCGTATCCTACCATTTATCCTATCCTATCCTCTATCCCATCCCATCCTCTATCCCATCCTATCCTCCATCCTATCCTATCCTCCATCCTATACTATCCTCTATCCTATCCTCTCATCTAACATTAGTATCCTCTATCCCAACCTATCCTCCATCCTCTCCTATCCTCTATCCTATCCTATCCTCTATCTTATCCTATCCTCTATCATATCCTATCCTCTATCCTATCCTATTCTCTATCTCATCCTATCCTCTATCCTATCCTATCCTCTATCCTATCCCATCCTCTATCCTATCCTATCCTCTCTCTCATCCTATCCTCTATTCCATCCTATCCTCCATCCTATCCTATCCTCTATCCTATTCTACCCTCTATCCAATCCTATCCTCTATCCTATCCTATGCTATATCATATCCTATCCTCTATCCTATCCCATCCTCTATCCTATCCTATCCTCTATCATATCCTATCCTCTATTCTATCCTATCCTCTATCTCATCCTATCCTCTATCCTATCCTATTATCTATCATATCCTATCCTCTATCCTATCCTATCCTCTATCTCATCCTATCCTCTATTCCATCCTATCCTCCATCCTATCCTATCCTCTAACATATTCTACCCTCTATCCAATCCTATCGTCTATCCTATCCTATCCTTTCCTATCCTATCCTCTATCCTATCCTATCCTCAATCCCATCCTATCCTCTATCCTATCCTATCCTCTATCATATCCTATCCTCTATCCTATCCTATCCTCTATCCCATCCTATCCTCTATCCTATCCCATCCTCTATCCTATCCTATCCTCTATCATATCCTATCCTCTATCCTATCCTATCCTCTATCTCAACCTATCCTCTATCCTATCCTATCCTCTATCATATCCTATCCTCTATCCTATCCTCTCATCTAACATTTCCTATCCTCTATCCCAACCTTTCCTCCATCCTCTCCTATCCTCTATCCTATCCTATCCTCTATCTTATCCTATCCTCTATCCCATCCTATCCTCTATCATATCCTATCCTCTATCCCATCCCATCCTCTATCCCATCCTATCCTCCATCCTATCCTATCCTCCATCCTATACTATCCTCTATCCTATCCTCTCATCTAACATTTAGTATCCTCTATCCCAACCTATCCTCCATCCTCTCCTATCCTCTATCCTATCCTATCCTCTATCTTATCCTATCCTCTATCATATCCTATCCTCTATCCTATCCTATCCTCTATCTCATCCTATCCTCTATCCTATCCTATCCTCTATCATATCCTATCCTCTATCCTATCCTATCCTCTATCTCATCCTATCCTCTATCCTATCCTATCCTCTATCATATCCTATCCTCTATCTTATCCTATCCTCTATCTCATCCTATCCTGTATTCCATCCTATCCTCCATCCTATCCTATCCTCTATCCTATTCTACCCTCTATCCAATCCTATCCTCTATCCTATCCTATCCTATATCCTATCCTATCCTCTATCATATCCTATCCTCTATCCTATCCTATCCTCTATCTCATCCTATCCTCTATTCCATCCTATCCTCCATCCTATCCTATCCTCTATACTATTCTACCCTCTATCCAATCCTATCCTCTATCCTATCCTATCCTATATCCTATCCTATCCTCTATCCTATCCCATCCTCTATCCTATCCTATCCTCTATCTCATCCTATCCTCTATTCCATCCTATCCTCCATCCTATCCTATCCTCCATCCTATACTATCCTCTATCCTATCCTCTCATCTAACATTTCCTATCCTCTATCCCAACCTATCCTCCATCCTCTCCTATCCTCTATCCTATCCTATCCTCCATCTTATACTATCCTCTATCCCATCCTATCCTCTATCCCATCCTATCCTCTATCCTATCCCATCCTCTATCCTATCCTATCCTCTATCATATCCTATCCTCTATCCTATCCTATCCTCTATCTCATCCTACATTCTATATTATCCTATTATCTATCATATCCTATCCTCTATCCTATTCTATCCTCTATCTCATCCTATCCTCTATTCCATCCTATCCTCCATCCTATCCTATCCTCTATCCTATTCTACCCTCTATCCAATCCTATCGTCTATCCTATCCTATCCTATATCCTATCCTATCCTCTATCCTATCCCATCCTCTATCCTATCCTATCCTCTATCTCATCCTATCCTCTATCCCATCCTATCCTCTATCCTATCCCATCCTCTATCCTATCCTATCCTCTATCTTATCCTATCCTCTATCCCATCCTATCCGCCATCTTATCCTGTCCTCTATCCTATACAATCCTCTATCCTATCGTATCCTCTATCGTATCCTACCATTTATCCTATCCTATCCTCTATCCCATCCCATCCTCTATCCCATCCTATCCTCCATCCTATCCTATCCTCCATCCTATCCTATCCTCTATCCTATCCTCTCATCTAACATTTAGTATCCTCTATCCCAACCTATCCTCCATTCTCTCCTATCCTCTATCCTATCCTATCCTCTATCTTATCCTATCCTCTATCATATCCTATCCTCTATCCTATCCTATCCTCTATCTCATCCTATCCTCTATCCTATCCTATCCTCTATCCTATCCCATCCTCTATCCTATCCTATCCTCTATCTCATCCTATCCTCTATTCCATCCTATCCTCCATCCTATCCTATCCTCTACCCTATTCTACCCTCTATCCAATCCTATCATCTATCCCATCCTATCCTCCAACCTATCCGGTCCTCTATCCTATACAATCCTCTATCCTATCGTATCCTCTATCGTATCCTACCATTTATCCTATCCTATCCTCTATCCCATCCCATCCTCTATCCCATCCTATCCTCCATCCTATCCTATCCTCCATCCTATACTATCCTCTATCCTATCCTCTCATCTAACATTTAGTATCCTCTATCCCAACCTATCCTCCATCCTCTCCTATCCTCTATCCTATCCTATCCTCTATCTCATCCTATCCTCTATTCCATCCTATCCTCCATCCTATCCTATCCTCTATCCTATTCTACCCTCTATCCAATCCTATCCTCTATCCTATCCTATGCTATATCATATCCTATCCTCTATCCTATCCCATCCTCTATCCTATCCTATCCTCTATCATATCCTATCCTCTATCCTATCCAATCCTCTATCTCATCCTATCCTCTATCCTATCCTATCCTCTATCATATCCTATCCTCTATCCTATCCTATCCTCTATCTCATCCTATCTTCTATCCTATCCTATTATCTATCATATCCTATCCTCTATCCTATCCTATCCTCTATCTCATCCTATCCTCTATTCCATCCTATCCTCCATCCTATCCTATCCTCTATCCTATTCTACCCTCTATCCAATCCTATCGTCTATCCTATCCTATCCTTTCCTATCCTATCCTCTATGCTATCCTATCCTCAATCCCATCCTATCCTCTATCATATCCTATCGTCTATCCTATCCTATCCTCTATCGTATCCTATCCTCTATCCCATCCTATCCTCTATCCTATCCCATCCTCTATCCTATCCTATCCTCTATCATATCCTATCCTCTATCCTATCCTATCCTCTATCTCATCCTATCCTCTATCCTATCCTATCCTCTATCATATCCTATCCTCTATCCTATCCTATCCTCTATCTCATCCTATCCTCTATTCCATCCTATCCTCCATCCTATCCTATCCTCCATCCTATACTATCCTCTATCCTATCCTCTCATCTAACATTTCCTATCCTCTATCCCAACCTTTCCTCCATCCTCTCCTATCCTCTATCCTATCCTATCCTCTATCTTATCCTATCCTCTATCCCATCCTATCCTCTATCATATCCTATCCTCTATCCTATCCTATCCTCTATCTCATTGTATCCTCTATCCTATCCTATCCTCTATCATATCCTATCCTCTATCCTATCCTATCCTCCATCTCATCCTATCCTCTATTCCATCCTATCCTCCATCCTATCCTATTCTATGTCCTATCCTATCCTCTATCCTATCCCATCCTCTATCCTATCCTATCCTCTATCATATCCTATCCTCTATCCTATCCTATCCTCTATCTCATCCTATCCTCTATCATATCCTATCATCTAACCTATCCTCTATCATATCCTATCCTCTATCCTATCCTATCGTCTATCTTATCGTATCCTCTATCCCTTCCTATCCTCCATCCTATCCTATCCTCTATGCTATTCTATCCTGTATCCTATCCTATACTCTACCGTATTCTACCATCTATCCTATCCTATCCTCTATCATATCCTATCGTCTATCCTATCCTATCCTCTATCGTATCCTATCCTCTATCCCATCCTCTCCTCTATCCTATCCCATCTTATCCTCTATCCTATCCCATCCTCTATCCTATCCTATCCTCTATCATATCCTATCCTCTATCCTATCCTATCCTCTATCTCATCCTATCCTCTATCCTATCCTATCCTCTATCATATCCTATCCTCTATCCTATCCTATCCTCTATCTCATCCTATCCTCTATTCCATCCTATCCTCTATCCCATCCTATCCTCCATCCTATCCTGTCCTCTATCCTATACAATCCTCTATCCTATCGTATCCTCTATCGTATCCTACCATTTATCCTATCCTATCCTCTATCCCATCCTATCCTCTATCCCATCCTATCCTCCATCCTATCCTATCCTCCATCCTATACTATCCTCTATCCTATCCTATCCTCAATCCCATCCTATCCTCTATCCTATCCTATCGTCTATCTTATCGTATCCTCTATCCCTTCCTATCCTCTATCGTATCCTATCCTCTATCCCATCCTATCCTCTATCCTATCCCATCCTCTATCCTATCCTATCCTCTATCCTATTCTACCCTCTATCCAATCCTATCGTCTATCCTATCCTATCCTTTCCTATCCTATCCTCTATGCTATCCTATCCTCAATCCCATCCTATCCTCTATCATATCCTATCGTCTATCCTATCCTATCCTCTATCGTATCCTATCCTCTATCCCATCCTATCCTCTATCCTATCCCATCCTCTATCCTATCCTATCCTCTATCATATCCTATCCTCTATCCTATCCTATCCTCTATCTCATCCTATCCTCTATCCTATCCTATCCTCTATCATATCCTATCCTCTATCCTATCCTATCCTCTATCCCAACCTTTCCTCCATCCTCTCCTATCCTCTATCCTATCCTATCCTCTATCTTATCCTATCCTCTATCCCATCCTATCCTCTATCATATCCTATCCTCTATCCTATCCTATCCTCTATCTCATCCTATCCTCTATCCTATCCTATCCTCTATCATATCCTATCCTCTATCCTATCCTATCCTCCATCTCATCCTATCCTCTATTCCATCCTATCCTCCATCCTATCCTATTCTATGTCCTATCCTATCCTCTATCCTATCCCATCCTCTATCCTATCCTATCCTCTATCATATCCTATCCTCTATCCTATCCTATCCTCTATCTCATCCTATCCTCTATCATATCCTATCATCTAACCTATCCTCTATCATATCCTATCCTCTATCCTATCCTATCGTCTATCTTATCGTATCCTCTATCCCTTCCTATCCTCTATCGTATCCTATCCTCTATCCCATCCTATCCTCTATCCTATCCCATCCTCTATCCTATCCTATCCTCTATCATATCCTATCCTCTATCCTATCCTATCCTCTATCTCATCCTATCCTCTATCCTATCCTATCCTCTATCATATCCTATCCTCTATCCTATCCTATCCTCTATCTCATCCTATCCTCTATTCCATCCTATCCTCCATCCTATCCTATCCTCCATCCTATACTATCCTCTATCCTATCCTCTCATCTAACATTTCCTATCCTCTATCCCAACCTTTCCTCCATCCTCTCCTATCCTCTATCCTATCCTATCCTCTATCTTATCCTATCCTCTATCCCATCCTATCCTCTATCATATCCTATCCTCTATCCTATCCTATCCTCTATCTCATCCTATCCTCTATCCTATCCTATCCTCTATCATATCCTATCCTCTATCCTATCCTATCCTCCATCTCATCCTATCCTCTATTCCATCCTATCCTCCATCCTATCCTATTCTATGTCCTATCCTATCCTCTATCCTATCCCATCCTCTATCCTATCCTATCCTCTATCATATCCTATCCTCTATCCTATCCTATCCTCTATCTCATCCTATCCTCTATCATATCCTATCATCTAACCTATCCTCTATCATATCCTATCCTCTATCCTATCCTATCGTCTATCTTATCGTATCCTCTATCCCTTCCTATCCCCCATCCTATCCTATCCTCTATGCTATTCTATCCTGTATCCTATCCTATACTCTACCGTATTCTACCATCTATCCTATCCTATCCTCTATCATATCCTATCGTCTATCCTATCCTATCCTCTATCGTATCCTATCCTCTAACCCATCCTATCCTCTATCCTGTCCCATCCTCTATCCTATCCTATCCTCTATCATATCCTATCCTCTATCCTATCCTATCCTCTATCTCATCCTATCCTCTATCCTATCCTATCCTCTATCATATCCTATCCTCTATCCTATCCTATCCTCTATCTCATCCTATCCTCTATTCCATCCTATCCTCTATCCCATCCTATCCTCCATCCTATCCTGTCCTCTATCCTATACAATCCTCTATCCTATCGTATCCTCTATCGTATCCTACCATTTATCCTATCCTATCCTCTATCCCATCCTATCCTCTATCCCATCCTATCCTCCATCCTATCCTATCCTCCATCCTATACTATCCTCTATCCTATCCTATCCTCAATCCCATCCTATCCTCTATCCTATCCTATCGTCTATCTTATCGTATCCTCTATCCCTTCCTATCCTCCATCCTATCCTATCCTCTATGCTATTCTATCCTGTATCCTATCCTATACTCTACCGTATTCTACCATCTATCCTATCCTATCCTCTATCATATCCTATCGTCTATCCTATCCTATCCTCTATCGTATCCTATCCTCTATCCCATCCTATCCTCTATCCTATCCCATCCTCTATCCTATCCTATCCTCTATCATATCCTATCCTCTATCCTATCCTATCCTCTATCTCATCCTATCCTCTATCCTATCCTATCCTCTATCATATCCTATCCTCTATCCTATCCTATCCTCTATCTTATCCTATCCTCTATCCCATCCTATCCTCCATCCTATCCTGTCCTCTATCCTATACAATCCTCTATCCTATCGTATCCTCTATCGTATCCTACCATTTATCCTATCCTATCCTCTATCCCATCCTATCCTCTATCCCATCCTATCCTCCATCCTATCCTATCCTCCATCCTATACTATCCTCTATCCTATCCTCTCATCTAACATTTAGTATCCTCTATCCCAACCTATCCTCCATCCTCTCCTATCCTCTATCCTATCCTATCCTCTATCTTATCCTATCCTCTATCATATCCTATCGTCTATTCTTTCCTATCCTCTATCTTATCCTATCCTCTATCCCATCGTATCCTCTACCCTATCCCATCCTCTATCCTATACTATCCTCTATCATATCCTATCTTCTATCCTATCCTATCCTCTATCCTATCCTATCCTCCATCCTACCCTATCCTCTATGCTATTCTATCCTCTATCCCATCCTATACTCTACCGTATTCTACCATCTATCCTATCCTATCCTCTATCATATCCTATCCTATCCTCTATCTTATCCTATCCTCTATCCCATCCTATCCTCCATCCTCTCCTATCCTCTATCCTATCCTATCCTCTATCTTATCCTATCCTCAATCCCATCCTATCCTCTATCATATCCTATCCTCTATCCTATCCTATCCTCTATCTCATCCTATCCTCTATCCTATCCTATCCTCTATCATATCCTATCCTCTATCCTATCCTATCCTCCATCTCATCCTATCCTCTATTCCATCCTATCCTCCATCCTGTCCTATTCTATGTCCTATCCTATCCTCTATCCTATCCCATCCTCTATCCTATCCTATCCTCTATCATATCCTATCCTCTATCCTATCCTATCCTCTATCTCATCCTATCCTCTATCATATCCTATCATCTAACCTATCCTCTATCATATCCTATCCTCTATCCTATCCTATCGTCTATCTTATCGTATCCTCTATCCCTTCCTATCCTCCATCCTATCCTATCCTCTATGCTATTCTATCCTGTATCCTATCCTATACTCTACCGTATTCTACCATCTATCCTATCCTATCGTCTATCATATCCTATCGTCTATCCTATCCTATCCTCTATCGTATCCTATCCTCTATCCCATCCTATCCTCTATCCTATCCCATCCTCTATCCTATCCTATCCTCTATCATATCCTATCCTCTATCCTATCCTATCCTCTATCTCATCCTATCCTCTATCCTATCCTATCCTCTATCATATCCTATCCTCTATCCTATCCTATCCTCTATCTCATCCTATCCTCTATTCCATCCTATCCTCTATCCCATCCTATCCTCCATCCTATCCTGTCCTCTATCCTATCGTATCCTCTATCGTATCCTACCATTTATCCTATCCTATCCTCTATCCTATCCTATCGTCTATCTTATCGTATCCTCTATCCCTTCCTATCCTCCATCCTATCCTATCCTCTATGCTATTCTATCCTGTATCCTATCCTATACTCTACCGTATTCTACCATCTATCCTATCCTATCCTCTATCATATCCTATCGTCTATCCTATCCTATCCTCTATCGTATCCTATCCTCTATCCCATCCTATCCTCTATCCTATCCCATCCTCTATCCTATCCTATCCTCTATCATATCCTATCCTCTATCCTATCCTATCCTCTATCTCATCCTATCCTCTATCCTATCCTATCCTCTATCATATCCTATCCTCTATCCTATCCTATCCTCTATCTTATCCTATCCTCTATCCCATCCTATCCTCCATCCTATCCTGTCCTCTATCCTATACAATCCTCTATCCTATCGTATCCTCTATCGTATCCTACCATTTATCCTATCCTATCCTCTATCCCATCCTATCCTCTATCCCATCCTATCCTCCATCCTATCCTATCCTCCATCCTATACTATCCTCTATCCTATCCTCTCATCTAACATTTAGTATCCTCTATCCCAACCTATCCTCCATCCTCTCCTATCCTCTATCCTATCCTATCCTCTATCTTATCCTATCCTCTATCATATCCTATCGTCTATCCTTTCCTATCCTCTATCTTATCCTATCCTCTATCCCATCGTATCCTCTACGCTATCCCATCCTCTATCCTATACTATCCTCTATCATATCCTATCCTCTATCCTATCCAATCTTCTATCGCATCCTCTATCCTCTCCTCTATCCTATCCTCTATCCTATCCTATCCTCAATCCTATCCTATCCCCTATACTATCCTATCCTCTATCCTATCCTATCATCTATCCTATACAATCCTCTATCCTATACAATCCTCTATCCTATCCTATCCTGTATCCTATCCTATCCTCTATCCTATCCTCTATCCTATCCTATCCTCTATCCTATCCTATCCTCAATCCCATCCTATCCCCTATCCTATCCTATCCCGTATACTATCCTATCCTCTATCCTATCCTATCATCTATCCTATACAATCCTCTATCCTATCCTATCCTCTATCATATCCTATCGTCTATCCTATCCTATCCTCTATCTTATCCTATCCTCTATCCAATCCTATCATCTATCCCATCCTATCCTCCAACCTATCCGGTCCTCTATCCTATACAATCCTCTATCCTATCGTATCCTCTATCGTATCCTACCATTTATCCTATCCTATCCTCTATCCCATCCCATCCTCTATCCCATCCTATCCTCCATCCTATCCTATCCTCCATCCTATACTATCCTCTATCCTATCCTCTCATCTAACATTTAGTATCCTCTATCCCAACCTATCCTCCATCCTCTCCTATCCTCTATCCTATCCTATCCTCTATCTTATCCTATCCTCTATCATATCCTATCCTCTATCCTATCCTATTCTCTATCTCATCCTATCCTCTATCCTATCCTATCCTCTATCCTATCCCATCCTCTATCCTATCCTATCCTCTATCTCATCCTATCCTCTATTCCATCCTATCCTCCATCCTATCCTATCCTCTATCCTATTCTACCCTCTATCCAATCCTATCCTCTATCCTATCCTATGCTATATCATATCCTATCCTCTATCCTATCCCATCCTCTATCCTATCCTATCCTCTATCATATCCTATCCTCTATCCTATCCTATCCTCTATCTCATCCTATCCTCTATCCTATCCTATCCTCTATCATATCCTATCCTCTATCCTATCCTATCCTCTATCTCATCCTATCTTCTATCCTATCCTATTATCTATCATATCCTATCCTCTATCCTATCCTATCCTCTATCTCATCCTATCCTCTATTCCATCCTATCCTCCATCCTATCCTATCCTCTATCCTATTCTACCCTCTATCCAATCCTATCGTCTATCCTATCCTATCCTCTTCTATCCTATCCTCTATGCTATCCTATCCTCAATCCCATCCTATCCTCTATCATATCCTATCGTCTATCCTATCCTATCCTCTATCGTATCCTATCCTCTATCCCATCCTATCCTCTATCCTATCCCATCCTCTATCCTATCCTATCCTCTATCATATCCTATCCTCTATCCTATCCTATCCTCTATCTCATCCTATCCTCTATCCTATCCTATCCTCTATCATATCCTATCCTCTATCCTATCCTATCCTCTATCTCATCCTATCCTCTATTCCATCCTATCCTCCATCCTATCCTATCCTCCATCCTATACTATCCTCTATCCTATCCTCTCATCTAACATTTCCTATCCTCTATCCCAACCTTTCCTCCATCCTCTCCTATCCTCTATCCTATCCTATCCTCTATCTTATCCTATCCTCTATCCCATCCTATCCGCGATCATATCCTATCCTCTATCCTATCCTATCCTCTATCTCATCCTATCCTCTATCCTATCCTATCCTCTATCATATCCTATCCTCTATCCTATCCTATCCTCCATCTCATCCTATCCTCTATTCCATCCTATCCTCCATCCTATCCTATTCTATGTCCTATCCTATCCTCTATCCTATCCCATCCTCTATCCTATCCTATCCTCTATCATATCCTATCCTCTATCCTATCCTATCCTCTATCTCATCCTATCCTCTATCATATCCTATCATCTAACCTATCCTCTATCATATCCTATCCTCTATCCTATCCTATCGTCTATCTTATCGTATCCTCTATCCCTTCCTATCCTCCATCCTATCCTATCCTCTATGCTATTCTATCCTGTATCCTATCCTATACTCTACCGTATTCTACCATCTATCCTATCCTATCCTCTATCATATCCTATCGTCTATCCTATCCTATCCTCTATCGTATCCTATCCTCTATCCCATCCTATCCTCTATCCTATCCCATCCTCTATCCTATCCTATCCTCTATCATATCCTATCCTCTATCCTATCCTATCCTCTATTTCATCCTATCCTCTATCCTATCCTATCCTCTATCATATCCTATCCTCTATCCTATCCTATCCTCTATCTCATCCTATCCTCTATTCCATCCTATCCTCTATCCCATCCTATCCTCCATCCTATCCTGTCCTCTATCCTATACAATCCTCTATCCTATCGTATCCTCTATCGTATCCTACCATTTATCCTATCCTATCCTCTATCCCATCCTATCCTCTATCCCATCCTATCCTCCATCCTATCCTATCCTCCATCCTATACTATCCTCTATCCTATCCTATCCTCAATCCCATCCTATCCTCTATCCTATCCTATCGTCTATCTTATCGTATCCTCTATCCCTTCCTATCCTCCATCCTATCCTATCCTCTATGCTATTCTATCCTGTATCCTATCCTATACCCTACCGTATTCTACCATCTATCCTATCCTATCCTCTATCATATCCTATCGTCTATCCTATCCTATCCTCTATCGTATCCTATCCTCTATCCCATCCTATCCTCTATCCTATCCCATCCTCTATCCTATCCTATCCTCTATCATATCCTATCCTCTATCCTATCCTATCCTCTATCTCATCCTATCCTCTATCCTATCCTATCCTCTATCATATCCTATCCTCTATCCTATCCTATCCTCTATCTTATCCTATCCTCTATCCCATCCTATCCTCCATCCTATCCTGTCCTCTATCCTATACAATCCTCTATCCTATCGTATCCTCTATCGTATCCTACCATTTATCCTATCCTATCCTCTATCCCATCCTATCCTCTATCCCATCCTATCCTCCATCCTATCCTATCCTCCATCCTATACTATCCTCTATCCTATCCTCTCATCTAACATTTAGTATCCTCTATCCCAACCTATCCTCCATCCTCTCCTATCCTCTATCCTATCCTATCCTCTATCTTATCCTATCCTCTATCATATCCTATCGTCTATCCTTTCCTATCCTCTATCTTATCCTATCCTCTATCCCATCGTATCCTCTACCCTATCCCATCCTCTATCCTATACTATCCTCTATCATATCCTATCTTCTATCCTATCCTATCCTCTATCCTATCCTATCCTCCATCCTACCCTATCCTCTATGCTATTCTATCCTCTATCCCATCCTATACTCTACCGTATTCTACCATCTATCCTATCCTATCCTCTATCATATCCTATCCTATCCTCTATCTTATCCTATCCTCTATCCCATCCTATCCTCCATCCTCTCCTATCCTCTATCCAATCCTATCTTCTATCGTATCCTATCCTTTATCCTATCCTATCCTCTATCCTATTCTATCCTCTATCTTATCCTATCCTCTATCCTATCCAATCTTCTATCGCATCCTCTATCCTCTCCTCTATCCTATCCTCTATCCTATCCTATCCTCAATCCTATCCTATCCCCTATACTATCCTATCCTCTATCCTATCCTATCATCTATCCTATACAATCCTCTATCCTATACAATCCTCTATCCTATCCTATCCTCTATCCTATCCTCTATCCTATCCTATCCTCTATCCTATCCTATCCTCAATCCCATACTATCCCCTATCCTATCCTATCCTCTATCCTATCCTATCATCTATCCTATACAATCCTCTATCCTATCCTATCCTCTATCATATCCTATCGTCTATCCTATCCTATCCTCTATCTTATCCTATCCTCTATCCTATCCTATCCTCTATCTCATCCTATCCTCTATCCTATCCTATCCTCTATCATATCCTATCCTCTATCCTATCCTATCCTCTATCTCATCCTATCCTCTATTCCATCCTATCCTCCATCCTATCCTATTCTATATCCTATCCTATCCTCTATCCTATCCCATCCTCTATCCTATCCTATCCTCTATCATATCCTATCCTCTATCCTATCCTATCCTCTATCTCATCCTATCCTCTATCATATCCTATCATCTAACCTATCTATCTATCATATCCTATCCTCTATCCTATCCTATCGTCTATCTTATCGTATCCTCTATCCCTTCCTATCCTCCATCCTATCCTATCCTCTATGCTATTCTATCCTGTATCCTATCCTATACTCTACCGTATTCTACCATCTATCCTATCCTATCCTCTATCATATCCTATCGTCTATCCTATCCTATCCTCTATCGTATCCTATCCTCTATCCCATCCTTTCCTCTATCCTATCCCATCCTCTATCCTATCCTATCCTCTATCATATCCTATCCTCTATCCTATCCTATCCTCTATCTCATCCTATCCTCTATCCTATCCTATCCTCTATCATATCCTATCCTCTATCCTATCCTATCCTCTATCTCATCCTATCCTCTATTCCATCCTATCCTCCATCCAATCCTATCCTCTATCCTATTCTACACTCTATCCAATCCTATCCTCTATCCTATCCTATCCTATATACTATCCTATCCTCTATCCTATCCCATCCTCTATCCTATCCTATCCTCTATCATATCCTATCCTCTATCCTATCCTATCCTCTATCTCATCCTATCCTCTATCCTATCCTATCCTCTATCATATCCTATCCTCTATCCTATCCTATCCTCTATCTCATCCTATCCTCTATTCCATCCTATCCTCTATCCTATCCTATCCTCTATCCTATACTACCCTCTATCCAATCCTATCCTCTATCCTATCCTATCCTATATCCTATCCTATCCTCTATCCTATCCCATCCTCTATCCTATCCTATCCTCTATCATATCCTATCCTCTATCCTATCCTATCCTCTATCCTATCCTATCCTCTATCTCATCCTATCCTCTATCATATCCTATCATCTAACCTATCCTCTATCATATCCTATCCTCTATCCTATCCTATCGTCTATCTTATCGTATCCTCTATCCCTTCCTATCCTCCATCCTATCCTATCCTCTATGCTATTCTATCCTGTATCCTATCCTATACTCTACCGTATTCTACCATCTATCCTATCCTATCCTCTATCATATCCTATCGTCTATCCTATCCTATCCTCTATCGTATCCTATCCTCTATCCCATCCTATCCTCTATCCTATCCTATCGTCTATCTTATCGTATCCTCTATCCCTTCCTATCCTCCATCCTATCCTATCCTCTATGCTATTCTATCCTGTATCCTATCCTATACTCTACCGTATTCTACCATCTATCCTATCCTATCCTCTATCATATCCTATCGTCTATCCTATCCTATCCTCTATCGTATCCTATCCTCTATCCCATCCTATCCTCTATCCTATCCCATCCTCTATCCTATCCTATCCTCTATCATATCCTATCCTCTATCCTAGTCCTATCCTCTATCTCATCCTATCCTCTATCCTATCCTATCCTCTATCATATCCTATCCTCTATCCTATCCTATCCTCTATCTTATCCTATCCTCTATCCCATCCTATCCTCCATCCTATCCTGTCCTCTATCCTATACAATCCTCTATCCTATCGTATCCTCTATCGTATCCTACCATTTATCCTATCCTATCCTCTATCCCATCCTATCCTCTATCCCATCCTATCCTCCATCCTATCCTATCCTCCATCCTATACTATCCTCTATCCTATCCTCTCATCTAACATTTAGTATCCTCTATCCCAACCTATCCTCCATCCTCTCCTATCCTCTATCCTATCCTATCCTCTATCTTATCCTATCCTCTATCATATCCTATCGTCTATCCTTTCCTATCCTCTATCTTATCCTATCCTCTATCCCATCGTATCCTCTACCCTATCCCATCCTCTATCCTATACTATCCTCTATCATATCCTATCTTCTATCCTATCCTATCCTCTATCCTATCCTATCCTCCATCCTACCCTATCCTCTATGCTATTCTATCCTCTATCCCATCCTATACTCTACCGTATTCTACCATCTATCCTATCCTATCCTCTATCATATCCTATCCTATCCTCTATCTTATCCTATCCTCTATCCCATCCTATCCTCCATCCTCTCCTATCCTCTATCCAATCCTATCTTCTATCGTATCCTATCCTTTATCCTATCCTATCCTCTATCCTATTCTATCCTCTATCTTATCCTATCCTCTATCCTATCCAATCTTCTATCGCATCCTCTATCCTCTCCTCTATCCTATCCTCTATCCTATCCTATCCTCAATCCTATCCTATCCCCTATACTATCCTATCCTCTATCCTATCCTATCATCTATCCTATACAATCCTCTATCCTATACAATCCTCTATCCTATCCTATCCTGTATCCTATCCTATCCTCTATCCTATCCTCTATCCTATCCTATCCTCTATCCTATCCTATCCTCAATCCCATCCTATCCCCTATCCTATCCTTTCCCGTATACTATCCTATCCTCTATCCTATCCTATCATCTATCCTATACAATCCTCTATCCTATCCTATCCTCTATCATATCCTATCGTCTATCCTATCCTATCCTCTATCTTATCCTATCCTCTATCCTATCCTATCCTCTATCTCATCCTATCCTCTATCCTATCCTATCCTCTATCATATCCTATCCTCTATCCTATCCTATCCTCTATCTCATCCTATCCTCTATTCCATCCTATCCTCCATCCTATCCTATTCTATATCCTATCCTATCCTCTATCCTATCCCATCCTCTATCCTATCCTATCCTCTATCATATCCTATCCTCTATCCTAGCCTATCCTCTATCTCATCCTATCCTCTATCATATCCTATCATCTAACCTATCTATCTATCATATCCTATCCTCTATCCTATCCTATCGTCTATCTTATCGTATCCTCTATCCCTTCCTATCCTCCATCCTATCCTATCCTCTATGCTATTCTATCCTGTATCCTATCCTATACTCTACCGTATTCTACCATCTATCCTATCCTATCCTCTATCATATCCTATCGTCTATCCTATCCTATCCTCTATCGTATCCTATCCTCTATCCCATCCTTTCCTCTATCCTATCCCATCCTCTATCCTATCCTATCCTCTATCATATCCTATCCTCTATCCTATCCTATCCTCTATCTCATCCTATCCTCTATCCTATCCTATCCTCTATCATATCCTATCCTCTATCCTATCCTATACTCTATCTCATCCTATCCTCTATTCCATCCTATCCTCCATCCTATCCTATCCTCTATCCTATTCTACACTCTATCCAATCCTATCCTCTATCCTATCCTATCCTATATACTATCCTATCCTCTATCCTATCCCATCCTCTATCCTATCCTATCCTCTATCATATCCTATCCTCTATCCTATCCTATCCTCTATCTCATGCTATCCTCTATCCTATCCTATCCTCTATCATATCCTATCCTCTATCCTATCCTATCCTCTATCTCATCCTATCCTCTATTCCATCCTATCCTCCATCCTATCCTATCCTCTATCCTATTCTACCCTCTATCCAATCCTATCCTCTATCCTATCCTATCCTATATCCTATCCTATCCTCTATCCTATCCCATCCTCTATCCTATCCTATCCTCTATCATATCCTATCCTCTATCCTATCCTATCCTCTATCTCATCCTATCCTCTATCCTATCCTATCCTCTATCATATCCTATCCTCTATCCTATCCTATCCTCTATCTCATCCTATCCTCTATTCCATCCTATCCTCCATCCTCTCCTATCCTCTATCCTATCCTCTCCTCTATCTTATCCTATCCTCTATCCCATCCTATCCTCCATCCTATCCTGTCCTCTATCCTATACAATCCTCTATCCTATCGTATCCTCTATCATATCCTATCCTCTATCCTATCCTATCCTCAATCTCATCCTATCCTCTATCCTATCCTATCCTCTATCATATCCTATCCTCTATCCTATCCTATCCTCTATCTCATCCTATCCTCTATTCCATCCTATCCTCCATCCTATCCTATCCTCTATCCTATTCTACCCTCTATCCAATCCTATCCTATATCCTATCCTATCCTATATCCTATCCTATCCTCTATCCTATCCCATCCTCTATCCTATCCTATCCTCTATCATATCCTATCCTCTATCCTATCCTATCCACTATCTCATCCTATCATCTAACCTATCCTCTATCATATCCTATCCTCTATCCTATCCTATCATCTATCTCATCCTGTCCTCTATCCTATCCTATCCTCTATCATATCCTATCCTCTATCCTATCCTATCCTCTATCTCATCCTATCCTCTATTCCATCCTATCCTCCATCCTATCCTATCCTCTATCCTATTCTACCCTCTATCCAATCCTATCCTCTATCCTATCCTATCCTATATCCTATTCTATCCTCTATCCTATCCCATCATCTATCCTATCCTATCCTCTATCATATCCTATCCTCTATCCTATCCTATCCTCTATCTCATCCTATCCTCTATCCTATCCTATCCTCTATCTCATCCTATCCTCTATCCTATCCTATCCTCTATCATATCCTATCCTCTATCCTATCCTATCCTCTATCTCATCCTATCCTCTATTCCATCCTATCCTCCATCCTCTCCTATCATCTATCCTATCCTCTCCTCTATCTTATCCTATCCTCTATCCCATCCTATCCTCCATCCTATCCTGTCCTCTATCCTATACAATCCTCTATCCTATCGTATCCTCTATCATATCCTATCCTCTATCCTATCCTATCCTCAATCTCATCCTATCCTCTATCTTATCCTATCCTCTA
Source organism: Halictus rubicundus (assembly GCF_050948215.1). Taxonomy (NCBI): domain Eukaryota; kingdom Metazoa; phylum Arthropoda; class Insecta; order Hymenoptera; family Halictidae; genus Halictus; species Halictus rubicundus. The sequence goes on from NW_027488589.1 coordinate 42,372, forward strand.
TCATATCCTATCCTCTATCCTATCCTATCCTCTATCTCATCCTATCCTCTATTCCATCCTATCCTCCATCCTATCCTATCCTCTATCCTATTCTACCCTCTATCCAATCCTATCCTATATCCTATCCTATCCTATATCCTATCCTATCCTCTATCCTATCCCATCCTCTATCCTATCCTATCCTCTATCATATCCTATCCTCTATCCTATCCTATCCACTATCTCATCCTATCATCTAACCTATCCTCTATCATATCCTATCCTCTATCCTATCCTATCATCTATCTCATCCTGTCCTCTATCCTATCCTATCCTCTATCATATCCTATCCTCTATCCTATCCTATCCTCTATCTCATCCTATCCTCTATTCCATCCTATCCTCCATCCTATCCTATCCTCTATCCTATTCTACCCTCTATCCAATCCTATCCTCTATCCTATCCTATCCTATATCCTATTCTATCCTCTATCCTATCCCATCATCTATCCTATCCTATCCTCTATCCTATTCTATCCTCTATCTCATCCTATCCTCTATTCCATCCTATCCTCCATCCTATCCTATCCTCTATCCTATTCTAAACTCTATCCAATCCTATCGTCTATCCTATCCTATCCTATATACTATCCTATCCTCTATCCTATCCTATCCTCTATCCTATCCTATCCTCTATCTTATCCTATCCTCTATCCCATCCTATCCGCCATCTTATCCTGTCCTCTATCCTATTCTACCCTCTATCTAAACCTATTCTCTATGATATCCTATCCTCTATCCTATCCTATTCTCTATCCTATCCTATCCTCTATCCTATCCTATCTTCAATCCTATCCTATCCCCTATCCTATCCTATCCTCTATCCTATCCTATGCTCTATCCTATACAATCCTCTATCCTATCCTATTCCTCTATCCTATGCTATCCTCTATCCTATCCTATCCTCTATCCAATCCTACCATCTATCCTATCCTATCCTCTATCCCATCCTATCCTCCATCCCATCCTATCCTCTATCCTATCCCATCCGCTATCCTATCCTATCCTCTATCCTATCCTATCCTCTATCATATACTATCCTCTATCCTATCCTATCCTCTATCTCATCCTATCCTCTATTCCATCCTATCCTCCATCCTATCCTATCCTCTAACCTATTCTACCCTCTATCCAATCCTATCCTCTATCCTATCCTATCCTATATCCTATCCTATCCTCTCATCTAACATTTAGTATCCTCTATCCCAACCTATCCTCCATCCTCTCCTATCCTCTATCCTATCCTATCCTCAATCCTATCCCATCCCCTATACTATCCTCTCCTCTATCCTATCCTCTATCCTATCCTATCCTCAATCCTATCCTATCCCCTATACTACCCTATCCTCTATCCTATCCTATCCTCTATCTTATCCTATCCTCTATCATATCCTATCGTCTATCCTTTCCTATCCTCTATCTTATCCTATCCTCTATCCCATCCTATCATCTATCCTATCCCATCCTCTATCCTATCCTATCCTCTATCATATCCTATCCTCTATCCTATCCTATCCTCTATCTCATCCTATCCTCTGTCCTATCCTATCCTCTATCATATCCTATCCTCTATCCTATCCTATCCTCTATCTCATCCTATCCTCTATTCCATCCTATCCTCCATCCTATCCTATCCTCTATCCTATTCTACCCTCTATCCAATCCTATCCTCTATCCTATCCTATCCTCTATCCTATCCCATCCTCTATCCTATCCTATCCTCTATCATATCCTATCCTCTATCATATCCTATCCACTATCTCATCCTATCATCTAACCTATCCTCTATCATATCCTATCCTCTATCCTATCCTATCCTCTATCTCATCCTATCCTCTATCCTATCCTATCCTCTATCATATCCTATCCTCTATCCTATCCTATCCTCTATCTCATCCTATCCTCTATTCCATCCTATCCTCCATCCTACCCTATCCTCTATCCTATTCTACCCTCTATCCAATCCTATCCTCTATCCTATCCTATCCTATATTCCATCCTATCCTCCATCCTATCCTATCCTCTATCCTATTCTACCCTCTATCCAATCCTATCCTCTATCCCAACCTATCCTCCATCCTCTCCTATCCTCTATCCTATCCTATCCTCTATCTTATCCTATCCTCTATCCCATCCTATCCTCCATCCTATCCTGTCCTCTATCCTATACAATCCTCTATCCTATCGTATCCTCTATCGTATCCTACCATTTATCCTATCCTATCCTCTATCCCATCCTATCCTCTATCCCATCCTATCCTCCATCCTATCCTATCCTCCATCCTATACTATCCTCTATCCTATCCTCTCATCTAACATTTAGTATCCTCTATCCCAACCTATCCTCCATCCTCTCCTATCCTCTATCCTATCCTATCCTCTATCTTATCCTATCCTCTATCTTATCCTATCCTCTATCCCATCCTATCCTCCATCCTATCCTGTCCTCTATCCTATACAATCCTCTATCCTATCGTATCCTCTATCGTATCCTACCATTTATCCTATCCTATCCTCTATCCCATCCTATCCTCTATCCCATCCTGTCCTCCATACTATCCTATCCTCCATCCTATACTATCCTCTATCCTATCCTCTCATCTAACATTTCCTATCCTCTATCCCAAGCTATCCTCCATCCTCTCCTATCCTCTATCCTATCCTATCCTCTATCTTATACTATCCTCTATTCCATCCTATCCTCTATCCCATCCTATCCTCTATCCTATCCCATCCTCTATCCTATCCTATTCTCTATCATATCCTATCCTCTATCCTATCCTATCCTCTATCTCATCCTATCTTCTATCCTATCCTATTATCTATCATATCCTATCCTCTATCCTATTCTATCCTCTATCTCATCCTATCCTCTATTCCATCCTATCCTCCATCCTATCCTATCCTCTATCCTATTCTAAACTCTATCCAATCCTATCGTCTATCCTATCCTATCCTATATACTATCCTATCCTCTATCCTATCCTATCCTCTATCCTATCCTATCCTCTATCTTATCCTATCCTCTATCCCATCCTATCCGCCATCTTATCCTGTCCTCTATCCTATTCTACCCTCTATCTAAACCTATTCTCTATGATATCCTATCACCTATCCTATCCATTCTTCTATCGTATCCTCTATCCTCTCCTCTATCCTATCCTCTATCCTATCCTATCCTCAATACTATCCTATCCCCTATACTATCCTATCCTCTATCCTATCCTATCCTCTATCCTATACAATCCACTATCCTATCCTATCCTGTATGCTATCCTATCCTCTATCCTATCCTCTATCCTATCCTATCCTCTATCCTATCCTATCTTCAATCCTATCCTATCCCCTATCCTATCCTATCCTCTATCCTATCCTATGCTCTATCCTATACAATCCTCTATCCTATCCTATTCCTCTATCCTATGCTATCCTGTATCCTATCCTATCCTCTATCCAATCCTACCATCTATCCTATCCTATCCTCTATCCCATCCTATCCTCCATCCCATCCTATCCTCTATCCTATCCCATCCTCTATCCTATCCTATCCTATCCTCTATCTCATCCTATCCTCTATCCTATCCTATCCTCTATCATATACTATCCTCTATCCTATCCTATCCTCTATCTCATCCTATCCTCTATTCCATCCTATCCTCCATCCTATCCTATCCTCTAACCTATTCTACCCTCTATCCAATCCTATCCTCTATCCTATCCTATCCTATATCCTATCCTATCCTCTCATCTAACATTTAGTATCCTCTATCCCAACCTATCCTCCATCCTCTCCTATCCTCTATCCTATCCTATCCTCAATCCTATCCTATCCCCTATACTATCCTATCCTCTATCCTATCCTATCCTCTATCCTATACAATCCACTATCCTATCCTATCCTGTATCCTATCCTATCCTCTATCCTATCCTCTATCCTATCCTCTATCCTATCCTCTATCCTATCCTCTATCCTGTCCTATCCTCTATCATATCCTATAATCTATCCTATCCTCTATCATATCCTGTCCTCTATCCTATCCTATCGTCTATCTTATCGTATCCTCTATCCCATCCTATCCTCCATCCTATCCTATCCTCTATCCTATTCTACCCTCTATCCAATCCTATCCTCTATCCCATCCTATCCTCCATCCTATCCTGTCCTCTATCCTATACAATCCTCTATCCTATCGTATCCTCTATCGTATCCTACCATTTATCCTATCCTATCCTCTATCCCATCCCATCCTCTATCCCATCCTATCCTCCATCCTATCCTATCCTCCATCCTATACTAACCTCTATCCTATCCTCTCATCTAACATTTAGTATCCTCTATCCCAACCTATCCTTCATCCTCTCCTATCCTCTATCCTATCCTATCCTCTATCTTATCCTATCCTCTATCATATCCCATCCTCTATCCTATCCTATCCTCTATCCTATCCTATCCTCTATCCCATCCTATCCTCCATCCTATCCTATCCTCCATCCTATACTATCCTCTATCCTATCCTCTCATCTAACATTTAGTATCCTCTATCTTATCCTATCCTCTATCCCATCCTATCCTCTATCCTATCCCATCATCTATCTTATCCTATCCTCTATCATATCCTATCCTCTATCCTATCCTATCCTCTATCTCATCCTATCCTCTATCCTATCCTATCCTCTATCATATCCTATCCTCTATCCTATCCTATCCTCTATCTCATCCTATCTTCTATCCTATCCTATTATCTATCATATCCTATCCTCTATCCTATCCTATCCTCTATCTCATCCTATCCTCTATTCCATCTTATCCTCCATCCTATCCTATCCTCTATCCTATCCTATCCTCTATCTTATCCTATCCTCTATCCCATCCTATCCTCCATCTTATCCTGTCCTCTATCCTATTCTACCCTCTATCTAAACCTATCCTCTATGATATCCTATCCTCTATCCAATCCTATCCTCTACCGTATCCTATTCTTTATCCAATCCTATCCTCTATCTTATCCTATCCTCTATCCTATCCAATCTTCTATCGTATCCTCTATCCTCTCCTCTATCCTATCCTCTATCCTATCCTATCCTCAATCCTATCCTATCCCCTATACTATCCTATCCTCTATCCTATCCTATCCTCTATCCTATACAATCCACTATCCTATCCTATCCTGTATCCTATCCTATCCTCTATCCTATCCTCTATCCTATCCTCTATCCTATCCTCTATCCTATCCTCTATCCTATCCTATCCTCTATCCTATCCTATCCTCAATCCTATCCTATCCCCTATCCTATCCTATCCTCTATCCTATCCTATGCTCTATCCTATACAATCCTCTATCCTATCCTATTCCTCTATCCTATGCTATCCTCTATCCTATCCTATTCTCTATCCAATCCTATCCTCTATCCTTTCCTATCCTCTATCCTATCCTATCCTCTATCCTATCCTCTATCCTATCCTATCCTCTATCCTATCCTATCCTCAATCCTATCCTATCCCCTATCCTATCCTATCCTCTATCCTATCCTATGCTCTATCCTATACAATCCTCTATCCTATCCTATTCCTCTATCCTATGCTATCCTCTATCCTATCCTATTCTCTATCCAATCCTATCCTCTATCCTGTCCTATCCTCTATCATATCCTGTCCTCTATCCTATCCTATCGTCTATCTTATCGTATCCTCTATCCCATCCTATCCTCCATCCTATCCTATCCTCTATCCTATTCTACCCTCTATCCAATCCTATCCTCTATCCCATCCTATCCTCCATCCTATCCTGTCCTCTATCCTATACAATCCTCTATCCTATCGTATCCTCTATCGTATCCTACCATTTATCCTATCCTATCCTCTATCCCATCCCATCCTCTATCCCATCCTATCCTCCATCCTATCCTATCCTCCATCCTATACTATCCTCTATCCTATCCTCTCATCTAACATTTAGTATCCTCTATCCCAACCTATCCTCCATCCTCTCCTATCCTCTATCCTATCCTATCCTCTATCTTATCCTATCCTCTATCATATCCCATCCTCTATCCTATCCTATCCTATATCATATCCTATCCTCTATCCTATCCCATCCTCTATCCTATCCTATCCTCTATCATATCATATCCTCTATCCTATCCTATCCTCTATCTCATCCTATCCTCCATCCTATCCTATCCTCTATCATATCCTATCCTCTATCCTATCCTATCCTCTATCTCATCCTATACTCTTTTCCATCCTATCCTCCATCCTATCCTATCCTCCATCCTATACTATCCTCTATCCTATCCTCTCATCTAACATTTCCTATACTCTATGCCAACCTATCCTCCATCCTCTCCTGTCCTCTATCCTATCCTATCCTCTATCTTATCCTATCCTCTATCCCATCCTATCCTCCATCCTATCCTGCCTTCTATCCTATACAATCCTCTATCCTATCGTATCCTCTATCGTATCCTACCATTTATCCTATCCTATCCTCTATCCTATCCTATCCTCTATCCCATCCTATCCTCCATCCTATCCTATCCTCCATCCTATACTATCCTCTATCCTATCCTCTCATCTATCATTTAGTATCCTCTATCTTATCCTATCCTCTATCCCATCCTATCCTCTATCCTATCCCATCCTCTATCCTATCCTATCCTCTATCATATCCTATCCTCTATCCTATCCTATCCTCTATCTCATCCTATCCTCTATCCTATCCTATCCTCTATCATATCCTATCCTCTATCCTATCCTATCCTCTATCTCATCCTATCTTCTATCCTATCCTATTATCTATCATATCCTATCCTCTATCTCATCCTATCCTCTATTCCATCATATCCTCCATCCTATCCTATCCTCTATCCTATTCTACCCTCTATCCAATCCTATCGTCTATCCTATCCTATCCTATATCCTATCCTATCCTCTATCCTATCCAATCTTCTATCGTATCCTCTATCCTCTCCTCTATCCTATCCTCTATCCTATCCTATCCTCAATCCTATTATATCCCCTATACTATCCTATCCTCTATCCTATCCTATCCTCTATCCTATACAATCCACTATCCTATCCTATCCTGTATCCTATCCTATCCTCTATCCTATCCTCTATCCTATCCTCTATCCTATCCTATCCTCTATCCTATCCTATCCTCAATCCTATCCTATCCCCTATCCTATCCTATCCTCTATCCTATCCTATGCTCTATCCTATACAATCCTCTATCCTATCCTATTCCTCTATCCTATGCTATCCTCTATCATATCCTATCCTCTATCCTATCCTATCCTCTATCTCATCCTATCCTCTATCCTATCGTATCCTCTATCATATACTATCCTCTATCCTATCCTATCCTCTATCTCATCCTATCCTCTATTCCATCCTATCCTATCATCTAACCTATTCTACCCTCTATCCAATCCTATCCTCTATCCTATCCTATTCCTCTATCCTATGCTATCCTCTATCCTATCCTATCCTCTATCCAATCCTATCCTCTATCCTTTCCTATCCTCTATCCTATCCTATCCTCTATCTTATCCTATCCTCTATCCCATCCTATCCTCTATCTTATCCTATCCTCTATCCCATCCTATCCTCCATCCTATCCTCCATCCTATCCTATCCTCTATCGTATCCTATCCTGTATCCTATCCTATCCTCTATCATATCCTACCCTCTATCGCATCCTACCATATATCCGATACTATTCTCTCTCCTATCCTATCCGCTGTCCAATCCTATCCTCTATCCTATCCTATCGTCTATCCTTTCCTATCCTCTATCTCATCCTATCCTCTATTCCATCCTATCCTCCATCCTATCCTATCCTCTATCCTATTCTACCCTCTATCCAATCCTATCCTCTATCCTATCCTATCCTATATCCTATCCTATCCTCTATCCTATCCCATCCTCTATCCTATCCTATCCACTAACATATCCTATCCTCTATCCTATCCTATCCACTATCTCATCCTATCATCTAACCTATCCTCTATCATATCCTATCCTCTATCCTATCCTATCCTCTATCTCATCCTATCCTCTATTCCATCCTATCCTATCCTCTAACCTATTCTACCCTCTATCCAATCCTATCCTCTATCCTATCCTATTCCTCTATCCTATGCTATCCTCTATCCTATCCTATCCTCTATCCAATCCTATCCTCTATCCTTTCCTATCCTCTATCCTATCCTATCCTCTATCTTATCCTATCCTCTATCCCATCCTATCCTCTATCTTATCCTATCCTCTATCCCATCCTCTCCTCCATCCTATCCTCCATCCTATCCTATCCTCTATCGTATCCTATCCTGTATCCTATCCTATCCTCTATCATATCCTACCCTCTATCGCATCCTACCATATATCCGATACTATTCTCTCTCCTATCCTATCCGCTGTCCAATCCTATCCTCTATCCTATCCTATCGTCTATCCTTTCCTATCCTCTATCTCATCCTATCCTCTATTCCATCCTATCCTCCATCCTATCCTATCCTCTATCCTATTCTACCCTCTATCCAATCCTATCCTCTATCCTATCCTATCCTATATCCTATCCTATCCTCTATCCTATCCCATCCTCTATCCTATCCTATCCTCTAACATATCCTATCCTCTATCCTATCCTATCCACTATCTCATCCTATCATCTAACCTATCCTCTATCATATCCTATCCTCTATCCTATCCTATCCTCTATCTCATCCTATCCTCTATCCTATCCTATCATCTATCATATCCTATCCTCTATCCTATCCTATCCTCTATCTCATCCTATCCTCTATTCCATCCTATTATCCATCCTATCCTATCCTCTAACCTATTCTACCCTCTATCCAATCCTACCCTCTATCCTATCCTATCCTATATCCTATCCTATCCTCTATCCCATCCTATCCTCTATGCTATTCTATCCACTATCCCATCCTATACTCTACCGTATTCTACCATCTATCCTATCCTATCCTCTATCATATCCTATCCTCTATCCTATCCTATCCTATATCTTATCCTATCCTCTATCCCATCCTATCCTCCATCCTATCCTATCCTCTATCGTATCCTATCCTGTATCCTATCCTATCCTCTATCATATCCTACACTCTATCCTATCCTATCCTCTATCCTATCCTATCCTCTCAGCTATCCTATCCTATCCTCTATCGTATCCTACCATCTATCCTATCCTATCCTCTATCCCATGCCATCCTCTATCCCATCCTATCCTCTATCCTATCCCATCCTCTATCCTATCCTATCCTCTATCATATCCTATCCTCTATCCTATCCTATCCTCTATCTCATCCTATCCTCTATTCCATCCTATCCTAGATCCTATCCTATCCTCTATCCTATTCTACCCTCTATCCAATCCTATCCTCTATCCTATCCTATCCTATATCCTATCCTATCCTCTATCCTATCCTATCCTCTATCTCATCCTATCCTCTATTCCATCCTATCCTCCATCCTATCCTATCCTCTAACCTATTCTACCCTCTATCCAATCCTATCCTCTATCCTATCCTATCCTATATCCTATCCTATCCTCTATCCTATCCTATCCTCTATCCTATCCTATCCTCTATCTTATCCTATCCTCTATCCCATCCTATCCTCCATCTTATCCTATCCTCTATCCCATCCTATCCTCCATTATAACCTATCCACTATCCCATCCTATCCTCTATCCTATTCTACCCTCTATCTAAACCTATCCTCTATGATATCCTATCCTCTATCCAATCCTATCCTCTATCGTATCCTATCCTTTATCCAATCCTATCCTCTATCTTATCCTATCCTCTATCCTATCCAATCTTCTATCGTATCCTCTATCCTCTCCTCTATCCTATCCTCTATCCTACCCTATCCTCAATCCTATCCTACCCTCTATCTTATCCTATCCTCCATCCTATCCTATCCTCTATCGTATCCTATCCTCTATCCAATCCTATCCTCTATCATATCCTATCCTCAATCCTATCCTATCCTCTATCCCATCCTATCCTCCATCCTATCCTATCCTCCATCCTATCCTATCGTCTATCCTATCCTATCCTCTATCTTATCCTATCCTCTATCGCATCCTATCCTCCATCCTATCCTCCATCCTATCCTATCCTCTATGATATTCTATCCTATATCCTATCCTATCCTCTATCTCATCCTATCCTCTATCCAATCCTATCCTCTATCCTATCCTATCCTATATCCTATCCTATCCTCTATCCTATCCTATCCTCTATCTCATCCTATCCTCTATCCAATCCTATCCTCTATCCCATCCTATCCTCCATCCTATCCTATCCTCCATCCTATACTATCCTCTATCCTATCCTCTCATCTAACATTTCCTATCCTCTATCCCAACCTATCCTCCATCCTCTCCTATCCTCTATCCTATCCTCGATCCCATCCTATCCTCCATTCTATCCTGTCCTCTATCCTATACAATCCTCTATCCTATCGTATCCTCTATCGTATCCTACCATTTATCCTATCCTACCATCTATCCTATCCTATCCTCTATCCCATGCTATCCTCTATCCCATCCTATCCTCTATCCTATCCCATCCTCTATCCTATTCTATCCTCTATCATATCCTATCCTCTATCCTATCCTATCCTCTATCTCATCCTATCCTCTATCCTATACTATCCTCTATCATATCCTATCCTCTATCCTATCCTATCCTCTATCTCATCCTATCCTCTATTCCATCCTATCCTCCATCCTATCCTATCCTCTATGCTATTCTATCCTATATCCTATCCTATCCTCTATCTCATCCTATCCTCTATCCAATCCTATCCTCTATCCTATAACATCCTATATCCTATCCTATCCTCTATCCTATCCTATCCTCTATCCTATCCTATCCTCTATCCTATCCTATCCCCTATCCTATCCTATCCTATCCTCTATACTATCCTATCCTCTATCGTATCCTATCATGTATCCTATCCTCTATCATATCCTATCCTATATCCTATCCTATCCTCTACCTTATCGTATCCTCTATCCCATCCTATCCTCCATCCTATCCTATCCTCTATGCTATTCTATCCTGTATCCTATCCTATCCTCTATCCAATCCTATCCTCTATCCTTTCCTATCCTCTATCCTATCCTATCCTCTATCTTATCCTATCCTCTATCCCATCCTATCCTCTATCTTATCCTATCCTCTATCCCATCCTATCCTCCATCCTATCCTCCATCCTATCCTATCCTCTATCGTATCCTATCCTGTATCCTATCCTATCCTCTATCATATCCTACCCTCTATCGCATCCTACCATGTATCCGATACTATTCTCTCTCCTATCCCATCCTCTATCCTATCCTATCCTCTATCATATCCTATCCTCTATCCTATCCTATCCACTATCTCATCCTATCATCTAACCTATCCTCTATCATATCCTATCCTCTATCCTATCCTATCCTCTATCTCATCCTATCCTCTATCCTATCCTATCATCTATCATATCCTATCCTCTATCCTATCCTATCCTCTATCTCATCCTATCCTCTATTCCATCCTATCCTCCATCCTATCCTATCCTCTAACCTATTCTACCCTCTATCCAATCCTATCCTCTATCCTATCCTATCCTATATCCTATCCTATCCTCTATCCTATCCTATCCTCTATCCTATCCTATCCTCTATCTTATCCTATCCTCTATCCCATCCTATCCTCCACCTTATCCTATCCTCTATCCCATCCTATCCTCCATTATAACCTATCCACTATCCCATCCTATCCTCTATGCTATTCTATCCACTATCCCATCCTATTCTCTACCGTATTCTACCATCTATCCTATCCTATCCTCTATCATATCCTATCCTCTATCCTATCCTATCCTCTATCTTATCCTATCCTCTATCCCATGATATCCTCTATCCCATCCTATCCTCTATCCTATCCCATCCTCTATCCTATTCTATCCTCTATCATATCCTATCCTCTATCCTATCCTATCCTCTATCTCATCCTATCCTCTATCCTATCCTATCCTCTATCATATCCTATCCTCTATCCTATCCTATCCTCTATCTCATCCTATCCTCTATTCCATCCTATCCTCCATCCTATCCTATCCTCTATCCTATTCTAAACTCTATCCAATCCTATCGTCTATCCTATCCTATCCTATATACTATCCTATCCTCTATCCTATCCTATCCTCTATCCTATCCTATCCTCTATCTAAACCTATTCTCTATGATATCCTATCACCTATCCTATCCATTCTTCTATCGTATCCTCTATCCTCTCCTCTATCCTATCCTCTATCCTATCCTATCCTCAATACTATCCTATCCCCTATACTATCCTATCCTCTATCCTATCCTATCCTCTATCCTATACAATCCACTATCCTATCCTATCCTGTATGCTATCCTATCCTCTATCCTATCCTCTATCCTATCCTATCCTCTATCCTATCCTATCTTCAATCCTATCCTATCCCCTATCCTATGCTATCCTCTATCCTATCCTATCCTCTATCCAATCCTACCATCTATCCTATCCTATCCTCTATCCCATCCTATCCTCCATCCCATCCTATCCTCTATCCTATCCCATCCTCTATCCTATCCTATCCTATCCTCTATCTCATCCTATCCTCTATCCTATCCTATCCTCTATCATATACTATCCTCTATCCTATCCTATCCTCTATCTCATCCTATCCTCTATTCCATCCTATCCTCCATCCTATCCTATCCTCTAACCTATTCTACCCTCTATCCAATCCTATCCTCTATCCTATCCTATCCTATATCCTATCCTATCCTCTCATCTAACATTTAGTATCCTCTATCCCAACCTATCCTCCATCCTCTCCTATCCTCTATCCTATCCTATCCTCAATCCTATCCTATCCCCTATACTATCCTATCCTCTATCCTATCCTATCCTCTATCCTATACAATCCACTATCCTATCCTATCCTGTATCCTATCCTATCCTCTATCCTATCCTCTATCCTATCCTCTATCCTATCCTCTATCCTATCCTCTATCCTGTCCTATCCTCTATCATATCCTATAATCTATCCTATCCTCTATCATATCCTGTCCTCTATCCTATCCTATCGTCTATCTTATCGTATCCTCTATCCCATCCTATCCTCCATCCTATCCTATCCTCTATCCTATTCTACCCTCTATCCAATCCTATCCTCTATCCCATCCTATCCTCCATCCTATCCTGTCCTCCATCCTATACAATCCTCTATCCTATCGTATCCTCTATCCCATCCTATCCTCCATCCTATCCTATCCTCTATCCTATTCTACCCTCTATCCAATCCTATCCTCTATCCCATCCTATCCTCCATCCTATCCTGTCCTCTATCCTATACAATCCTCTATCCTATCGTATCCTCTATCGTATCCTACCATTTATCCTATCCTATCCTCTATCCCATCCCATCCTCTATCCCATCCTATCCTCCATCCTATCCTATCCTCCATCCTATACTATCCTCTATCCTATCCTCTCATCTGACATTTAGTATCCTCTATCCCAACCTATCCTCCATCCTCTCCTATCCTCTATCCTATCCTATCCTCTATCTTATCCTATCCTCTATCATATCCCATCCTCTATCCTATCCTATCCTATATCATATCCTATCCTCTATCCTATCCCATCCTCTATCCTATCCTATCCTCTATCATATCACATCCTCTATCCTATCCTATCCTCTATCTCATCCTATCCTCCATCCTATCCTATCCTCTATCATATCCTATCCTCTATCCTATCCTATCCTCTATCTCATCCTATACTCTTTTCCATCCTATCCTCCATCCTATCCTATCCTCCATCCTATACTATCCTCTATCCTATCCTCTCATCTAACATTTCCTATACTCTATGCCAACCTATCCTCCATCCTCTCCTGTCCTCTATCCTATCCTATCCTCTATCTTATCCTATCCTCTATCCCATCCTATCCTCCATCCTATCCTGCCTTCTATCCTATACAATCCTCTATCCTATCGTATCCTCTATCGTATCCTACCATTTATCCTATCCTATCCTCTATCCTATCCTATCCTCTATCCCATCCTATCCTCCATCCTATCCTATCCTCCATCCTATACTATCCTCTATCCTATCCTCTCATCTATCATTTAGTATCCTCTATCTTATCCTATCCTCTATCCCATCCTATCCTCTATCCTATCCCATCCTCTATCCTATCCTATCCTCTATCATATCCTATCCTCTATCCTATCCTATCCTCTATCTCATCCTATCCTCTATCCTATCCTATCCTCTATCATATCCTATCCTCTATCCTATCCTATCCTCTATCTCATCCTATCTTCTATCCTATCCTATTATCTATCATATCCTATCCTCTATCTCATCCTATCCTCTATTCCATCATATCCTCCATCCTATCCTATCCTCTATCCTATTCTACCCTCTATCCAATCCTATCGTCTATCCTATCCTATCCTATATCCTATCCTATCCTCTATCCTATCCAATCTTCTATCGTATCCTCTATCCTCTCCTCTATCCTATCCTCTATCCTATCCTATCCTCAATCCTATTATATCCCCTATACTATCCTATCCTCTATCCTATCCTATCCTCTATCCTATACAATCCACTATCCTATCCTATCCTGTATCCTATCCTATCCTCTATCCTATCCTCTATCCTATCCTCTATCCTATCCTATCCTCTATCCTATCCTATCCTCAATCCTATCCTATCCCCTATCCTATCCTATCCTCTATCCTATCCTATGCTCTATCCTATACAATCCTCTATCCTATCCTATTCCTCTATCCTATGCTATCCTCTATCATATCCTATCCTCTATCCTATCCTATCCTCTATCTCATCCTATCCTCTATCCTATCGTATCCTCTATCATATACTATCCTCTATCCTATCCTATCCTCTATCTCATCCTATCCTCTATTCCATCCTATCCTATCATCTAACCTATTCTACCCTCTATCCAATCCTATCCTCTATCCTATCCTATTCCTCTATCCTATGCTATCCTCTATCCTATCCTATCCTCTATCCAATCCTATCCTCTATCCTTTCCTATCCTCTATCCTATCCTATCCTCTATCTTATCCTATCCTCTATCCCATCCTATCCTCTATCTTATCCTATCCTCTATCCCATCCTATCCTCCATCCTATCCTCCATCCTATCCTATCCTCTATCGTATCCTATCCTGTATCCTATCCTATCCTCTATCATATCCTACCATCTATCGCATCCTACCATATATCCGATACTATTCTCTCTCCTATCCTATCCGCTGTCCAATCCTATCCTCTATCCTATCCTATCGTCTATCCTTTCCTATCCTCTATCTCATCCTATCCTCTATTCCATCCTATCCTCCATCCTATCCTATCCTCTATCCTATTCTACCCTCTATCCAATCCTATCCTCTATCCTATCCTATCCTATATCCTATCCTATCCTCTATCCTATCCCATCCTCTATCCTATCCTATCCACTAACATATCCTATCCTCTATCCTATCCTATCCACTATCTCATCCTATCATCTAACCTATCCTCTTTCATATCCTATCCTCTATCCTATCCTATCCTCTATCTCATCCTATCCTCTATTCCATCCTATCCTATCCTCTAACCTATTCTACCCTCTATCCAATCCTATCCTCTATCCTATCCTATTCCTCTATCCTATGCTATCCTCTATCCTATCCTATCCTCTATCCAATCCTATCCTCTATCCTTTCCTATCCTCTATCCTATCCTATCCTCTATCTTATCCTATCCTCTATCCCATCCTATCCTCTATCTTATCCTATCCTCTATCCCATCCTATCCTCCATCCTATCCTCCATCCTATCCTATCCTCTATCGTATCCTATCCTGTATCCTATCCTATCCTCTATCATATCCTACCCTCTATCGCATCCTACCATATATCCGATACTATTCTCTCTCCTATCCTATCCGCTGTCCAATCCTATCCTCTATCCTATCCTATCGTCTATCCTTTCCTATCCTCTATCTCATCCTATCCTCTATTCCATCCTATCCTCCATCCTATCCTATCCTCTATCCTATTCTACCCTCTATCCAATCCTATCCTCTATCCTATCCTATCCTATATCCTATCCTATCCTCTATCCTATCCAATCCTCTATCCTATCCTATCCTCTATCTCATCCTATCCTCTATTCCATCCTATCCTCCATCCTATCCTATCCTCTAACCTATTCTACCCTCTATCCAATCCTATCCTCTATCCTATCCTATCCTATATCCTATCCTATCCTCTATCCTATCCTATCCTCTATCCTATCCTATCCTCTATCTTATCCTATCCTCTATCCCATCCTATCCTCCATCTTATCCTATCCTCTATCCCATCCTATCCTCCATTATAACCTATCCACTATCCCATCCTATCCTCTATCCTATTCTACCCTCTATCTAAACCTATCCTCTATGATATCCTATCCTCTGTCCAATCCTATCCTCTATCGTATCCTATCCTTTATCCAATCCTATCCTTTATCTTATCCTATCCTCTATCCTATCCAATCTTCTATCGTATCCTCTATCCTCTCCTCTATCCTATCCTCTATCCTACCCTATCCTCAATCCTATCCTACCCTCTATCTTATCCTATCCTCCATCCTATCCTATCCTCTATCGTATCCTATCCTCTATCCAATCCTATCCTCTATCATATCCTATCCTCAATCCTATCCTATCCTCTATCCCATCCTATCCTCCATCCTATCCTATCCTCCACCCTATCCTATCGTCTATCCTATCCTATCCTCTATCTTATCCTATCCTCTATCGCATCCTATCCTCCATCCTATCCTCCATCCTATCCTATCCTCTATGATATTCTATCCTATATCCTATCCTATCCTCTATCTCATCCTATCCTCTATCCAATCCTATCCTCTATCCTATCCTATCCTATATCCTATCCTATCCTCTATCCTATCCTATCCTCTATCCTATCCTATCCTCTATCCTATCCTATCCTCTATCCTATCCTATCCTCTATCCTATCCTATCCTCTATCCTATCCTATCCTATCCTCTATACTATCCTATCCTCTATCGTATCCTATCATGTATCCTATCCTCTATCATATCCTATCCTATATCCTATCCTATCCTCTACCTTATCGTATCCTCTATCCCATCCTATCCTCCATCCTATCCTATCCTCTATGCTATTCTATCCTGTATCCTATCCTATCCTCTATCCAATCCTATCCTCTATCCTTTCCTATCCTCTATCCTATCCTATCCTCTATCTTATCCTATCCTCTATCCCATCCTATCCTCTACCTTATCGTATCCTCTATCCCATCCTATCCTCCATCCTATCCTATCCTCTATGCTATTCTATCCTGTATCCTATCCTATCCTCTATCCAATCCTATCCTCTATCCTTTCCTATCCTCTATCCTATCCTATCCTCTATCTTATCCTATCCTCTATCCCATCCTATCCTCTATCTTATCCTATCCTCTATCCCATCCTATCCTCCATCCTATCCTATCCTCTATCGTATCCTATCCTGTATCCTATCCTATCCTCTATCATATCCTACCCTCTATCGCATCCTACCATATATCCGATACTATTCTCTCTCCTATCCCATCCTCTATCCCATCCTATCCTCCATCCTATCCTCCATCCTATCCTATCCTCTATCGTATCCTATCCTGTATCCTATCCTATCCTCTATCATATCCTACCATCTATCGCATCCTACCATATATCCGATACTATTCTCTCTCCTATCCTATCCGCTGTCCAATCCTATCCTCTATCCTATCCTATCGTCTATCCTTTCCTATCCTCTATCTCATCCTATCCTCTATTCCATCCTATCCTCCATCCTATCCTATCCTCTATCCTATTCTACCCTCTATCCAATCCTATCCTCTATCCTATCCTATCCTATATCCTATCCTATCCTCTATCCTATCCCATCCTCTATCCTATCCTATCCACTAACATATCCTATCCTCAATCCTATCCTACCCTCTATCTTATCCTATCCTCCATCCTATCCTATCCTCTATCGTATCCTATCCTCTATCCAATCCTATCCTCTATCATATCCTATCCTCAATCCTATCCTATCCTCTATCCCATCCTATCCTCCATCCTATCCTATCCTCCACCCTATCCTATCGTCTATCCTATCCTATCCTCTATCTTATCCTATCCTCTATCGCATCCTATCCTCCATCCTATCCTCCATCCTATCCTATCCTCTATGATATTCTATCCTATATCCTATCCTATCCTCTATCTCATCCTATCCTCTATTCCATCCTATCCTCCATCCTATCCTATCCTCTAACCTATTCTACCCTCTATCCAATCCTATCCTCTATCCTATCCTATCCTATATCCTATCCTATCCTCTATCCTATCCTATCCTCTATCCTATCCTATCCTCTATCTTATCCTATCCTCTATCCCATCCTATCCTCCACCTTATCCTATCCTCTATCCCATCCTATCCTCCATTATAACCTATCCACTATCCCATCCTATCCTCTATGCTATTCTATCCACTATCCCATCCTATTCTCTACCGTATTCTACCATCTATCCTATCCTATCCTCTATCATATCCTATCCTCTATCCTATCCTATCCTCTATCTTATCCTATCCTCTATCCCATGATATCCTCTATCCCATCCTATCCTCTATCCTATCCCATCCTCTATCCTATTCTATCCTCTATCATATCCTATCCTCTATCCTATCCTATCCTCTATCTCATCCTATCCTCTATCCTATCCTATCCTCTATCATATCCTATCCTCTATCCTATCCTATCCTCTATCTCATCCTATCCTCTATTCCATCCTATCCTCCATCCTATCCTATCCTCTATCCTATTCTAAACTCTATCCAATCCTATCGTCTATCCTATCCTATCCTATATACTATCCTATCCTCTATCCTATCCTATCCTCTATCCTATCCTATCCTCTATCTAAACCTATTCTCTATGATATCCTATCACCTATCCTATCCATTCTTCTATCGTATCCTCTATCCTCTCCTCTATCCTATCCTCTATCCTATCCTATCCTCAATACTATCCTATCCCCTATACTATCCTATCCTCTATCCTATCCTATCCTCTATCCTATACAATCCACTATCCTATCCTATCCTGTATGCTATCCTATCCTCTATCCTATCCTCTATCCTATCCTATCCTCTATCCTATCCTATCTTCAATCCTATCCTATCCCCTATCCTATCCTATCCTCTATCCTATCCTATGCTCTATCCTATACAATCCTCTATCCTATCCTATTCCTCTATCCTATGCTATCCTCTATCCTATCCTATCCTCTATCCAATCCTACCATCTATCCTATCCTATCCTCTATCCCATCCTATCCTCCATCCCATCCTATCCTCTATCCTATCCCATCCTCTATCCTATCCTATCCTATCCTCTATCTCATCCTATCCTCTATCCTATCCTATCCTCTATCATATACTATCCTCTATCCTATCCTATCCTCTATCTCATCCTATCCTCTATTCCATCCTATCCTCCATCCTATCCTATCCTCTAACCTATTCTACCCTCTATCCAATCCTATCCTCTATCCTATCCTATCCTATATCCTATCCTATCCTCTCATCTAACATTTAGTATCCTCTATCCCAACCTATCCTCCATCCTCTCCTATCCTCTATCCTATCCTATCCTCAATCCTATCCTATCCCCTATACTATCCTATCCTCTATCCTATCCTATCCTCTATCCTATACAATCCACTATCCTATCCTATCCTGTATCCTATCCTATCCTCTATCCTATCCTCTATCCTATCCTCTATCCTATCCTCTATCCTATCCTCTATCCTATCCTCTATCCTGTCCTATCCTCTATCATATCCTATAATCTATCCTATCCTCTATCATATCCTGTCCTCTATCCTATCCTATCGTCTATCTTATCGTATCCTCTATCCCATCCTATCCTCCATCCTATCCTATCCTCTATCCTATTCTACCCTCTATCCAATCCTATCCTCTATCCCATCCTATCCTCCATCCTATCCTGTCCTCTATCCTATACAATCCTCTATCCTATCGTATCCTCTATCCCATCCTATCCTCCATCCTATCCTATCCTCTATCCTATTCTACCCTCTATCCAATCCTATCCTCTATCCCATCCTATCCTCCATCCTATCCTGTCCTCTATCCTATACAATCCTCTATCCTATCGTATCCTCTATCGTATCCTACCATTTATCCTATCCTATCCTCTATCCCATCCCATCCTCTATCCCATCCTATCCTCCATCCTATCCTATCCTCCATCCTATACTATCCTCTATCCTATCCTCTCATCTGACATTTAGTATCCTCTATCCCAACCTATCCTCCATCCTCTCCTATCCTCTATCCTATCCTATCCTCTATCTTATCCTATCCTCTATCATATCCCATCCTCTATCCTATCCTATCCTATATCATATCCTATCCTCTATCCTATCCCATCCTCTATCCTATCCTATCCTCTATCATATCACATCCTCTATCCTATCCTATCCTCTATCTCATCCTATCCTCCATCCTATCCTATCCTCTATCATATCCTATCCTCTATCCTATCCTATCCTCTATCTCATCCTATACTCTTTTCCATCCTATCCTCCATCCTATCCTATCCTCCATCCTATACTATCCTCTATCCTATCCTCTCATCTAACATTTCCTATACTCTATGCCAACCTATCCTCCATCCTCTCCTGTCCTCTATCCTATCCTATCCTCTATCTTATCCTATCCTCTATCCCATCCTATCCTCCATCCTATCCTGCCTTCTATCCTATACAATCCTCTATCCTATCGTATCCTCTATCGTATCCTACCATTTATCCTATCCTATCCTCTATCCTATCCTATCCTCTATCCCATCCTATCCTCCATCCTATCCTATCCTCCATCCTATACTATCCTCTATCCTATCCTCTCATCTATCATTTAGTATCCTCTATCTTATCCTATCCTCTATCCCATCCTATCCTCTATCCTATCCCATCCTCTATCCTATCCTATCCTCTATCATATCCTATCCTCTATCCTATCCTATCCTCTATCTCATCCTATCCTCTATCCTATCCTATCCTCTATCATATCCTATCCTCTATCCTATCCTATCCTCTATCTCATCCTATCTTCTATCCTATCCTATTATCTATCATATCCTATCCTCTATCTCATCCTATCCTCTATTCCATCATATCCTCCATCCTATCCTATCCTCTATCCTATTCTACCCTCTATCCAATCCTATCGTCTATCCTATCCTATCCTATATCCTATCCTATCCTCTATCCTATCCAATCTTCTATCGTATCCTCTATCCTCTCCTCTATCCTATCCTCTATCCTATCCTATCCTCAATCCTATTATATCCCCTATACTATCCTATCCTCTATCCTATCCTATCCTCTATCCTATACAATCCACTATCCTATCCTATCCTGTATCCTATCCTATCCTCTATCCTATCCTATCCTCTATCCTATCCTATGCTCTATCCTATACAATCCTCTATCCTATCCTATTCCTCTATCCTATGCTATCCTCTATCATATCCTATCCTCTATCCTATCCTATCCTCTATCTCATCCTATCCTCTATCCTATCGTATCCTCTATCATATACTATCCTCTATCCTATCCTATCCTCTATCTCATCCTATCCTCTATTCCATCCTATCCTATCATCTAACCTATTCTACCCTCTATCCAATCCTATCCTCTATCCTATCCTATTCCTCTATCCTATGCTATCCTCTATCCTATCCTATCCTCTATCCAATCCTATCCTCTATCCTTTCCTATCCTCTATCCTATCCTATCCTCTATCTTATCCTATCCTCTATCCCATCCTATCCTCTATCTTATCCTATCCTCTATCCCATCCTATCCTCCATCCTATCCTCCATCCTATCCTATCCTCTATCGTATCCTATCCTGTATCCTATCCTATCCTCTATCATATCCTACCCTCTATCGCATCCTACCATATATCCGATACTATTCTCTCTCCTATCCTATCCGCTGTCCAATCCTATCCTCTATCCTATCCTATCGTCTATCCTTTCCTATCCTCTATCTCATCCTATCCTCTATTCCATCCTATCCTCCATCCTATCCTATCCTCTATCCTATTCTACCCTCTATCCAATCCTATCCTCTATCCTATCCTATCCTATATCCTATCCTATCCTCTATCCTATCCCATCCTCTATCCTATCCTATCCACTAACATATCCTATCCTCTATCCTATCCTATCCACTATCTCATCCTATCATCTAACCTATCCTCTTTCATATCCTATCCTCTATCCTATCCTATCCTCTATCTCATCCTATCCTCTATTCCATCCTATACTATCCTCTAACCTATTCTACCCTCTATCCAATCCTATCCTCTATCCTATCCTATTCCTCTATCCTATGCTATCCTCTATCCTATCCTATCCTCTATCCAATCCTATCCTCTATCCTTTCCTATCCTCTATCCTATCCTATCCTCTATCTTATCCTATCCTCTATCCCATCCTATCCTCTATCTTATCCTATCCTCTATCCCATCCTATCCTCCATCCTATCCTCCATCCTATCCTATCCTCTATCGTATCCTATCCTGTATCCTATCCTATCCTCTATCATATCCTACCCTCTATCGCATCCTACCATATATCCGATACTATTCTCTCTCCTATCCTATCCGCTGTCCAATCCTATCCTCTATCCTATCCTATCGTCTATCCTTTCCTATCCTCTATCTCATCCTATCCTCTATTCCATCCTATCCTCCATCCTATCCTATCCTCTATCCTATTCTACCCTCTATCCAATCCTATCCTCTATCCTATCCTATCCTATATCCTATCCTATCCTCTATCCTATCCAATCCTCTATCCTATCCTATCCTCTAACATATCCTATCCTCTATCCTATCCTATCCACTATCTCATCCTATCATCTAACCTATCCTCTATCATATCCTATCCTCTATCCTATCCTATCCTCTATCTCATCCTATCCTCTATCCTATCCTATCATCTATCATATCCTATCCTCTATCCTATCCTATCCTCTATCTCATCCTATCCTCTATTCCATCCTATCCTCCATCCTATCCTATCCTCTAACCTATTCTACCCTCTATCCAATCCTACCCTCTATCCTATCCTATCCTATATCCTATCCTATCCTCTATCCCATCCTATCCTCTATGCTATTCTATCCACTATCCCATCCTATACTCTACCGTATTCTACCATCTATCCTATCCTATCCTCTATCATATCCTATCCTCTATCCTATCCTATCCTATATCTTATCCTATCCTCTATCCCATCCTATCCTCCATCCTATCCTATCCTCTATCGTATCCTATCCTGTATCCTATCCTATCCTCTATCATATCCTACACTCTATCCTATCCTATCCTCTATCCTATCCTATCCTCTCAGCTATCCTATCCTATCCTCTATCGTATCCTACCATCTATCCTATCCTATCCTCTATCCCATGCCATCCTCTATCCCATCCTATCCTCTATCCTATCCCATCCTCTATCCTATCCTATCCTCTATCATATCCTATCCTCTATCCTATCCTATCCTCTATCTCATCCTATCCTCTATTCCATCCTATCCTAGATCCTATCCTATCCTCTATCCTATTCTACCCTCTATCCAATCCTATCCTCTATCCTATCCTATCCTATATCCTATCCTATCCTCTATCCTATCCTATCCTCTATCTCATCCTATCCTCTATTCCATCCTATCCTCCATCCTATCCTATCCTCTAACCTATTCTACCCTCTATCCAATCCTATCCTCTATCCTATCCTATCCTATATCCTATCCTATCCTCTATCCTATCCTATCCTCTATCCTATCCTATCCTCTATCTTATCCTATCCTCTATCCCATCCTATCCTCCATCTTATCCTATCCTCTATCCCATCCTATCCTCCATTATAACCTATCCACTATCCCATCCTATCCTCTATCCTATTCTACCCTCTATCTAAACCTATCCTCTATGATATCCTATCCTCTGTCCAATCCTATCCTCTATCGTATCCTATCCTTTATCCAATCCTATCCTTTATCTTATCCTATCCTCTATCCTATCCAATCTTCTGTCGTATCCTCTATCCTCTCCTCTATCCTATCCTCTATCCTACCCTATCCTCAATCCTATCCTACCCTCTATCTTATCCTATCCTCCATCCTATCCTATCCTCTATCGTATCCTATCCTCTATCCAATCCTATCCTCTATCATATCCTATCCTCAATCCTATCCTATCCTCTATCCCATCCTATCCTCCATCCTATCCTATCCTCCACCCTATCCTATCGTCTATCCTATCCTATCCTCTATCTTATCCTATCCTCTATCGCATCCTATCCTCCATCCTATCCTCCATCCTATCCTATCCTCTATGATATTCTATCCTATATCCTATCCTATCCTCTATCTCATCCTATCCTCTATCCAATCCTATCCTCTATCCTATCCTATCCTATATCCTATCCTATCCTCTATCCTATCCTATCCTCTATCCTATCCTATCCTCTATCCTATCCTATCCTCTATCCTATCCTATCCTATCCTCTATACTATCCTATCCTCTATCGTATCCTATCATGTATCCTATCCTCTATCATATCCTATCCTATATCCTATCCTATCCTCTACCTTATCGTATCCTCTATCCCATCCTATCCTCCATCCTATCCTATCCTCTATGCTATTCTATCCTGTATCCTATCCTATCCTCTATCCAATCCTATCCTCTATCCTTTCCTATCCTCTATCCTATCCTATCCTCTATCTTATCCTATCCTCTATCCCATCCTATCCTCTACCTTATCGTATCCTCTATCCCATCCTATCCTCCATCCTATCCTATCCTCTATGCTATTCTATCCTGTATCCTATCCTATCCTCTATCCAATCCTATCCTCTATCCTTTCCTATCCTCTATCCTATCCTATCCTCTATCTTATCCTATCCTCTATCCCATCCTATCCTCTATCTTATCCTATCCTCTATCCCATCCTATCCTCCATCCTATCCTCCATCCTATCCTATCCTCTATCGCATCCTATCCTCCATCCTATCCTCCATCCTATCCTATCCTCTATGATATTCTATCCTATATCCTATCCTATCCTCTATCTCATCCTATCCTCTATTCCATCCTATCCTCCATCCTATCCTATCCTCTAACCTATTCTACCCTCTATCCAATCCTATCCTCTATCCTATCCTATCCTATATCCTATCCTATCCTCTATCCTATCCTATCCTCTATCCTATCCTATCCTCTATCTTATCCTATCCTCTATCCCATCCTATCCTCCACCTTATCCTATCCTCTATCCCATCCTATCCTCCATTATAACCTATCCACTATCCCATCCTATCCTCTATGCTATTCTATCCACTATCCCATCCTATTCTCTACCGTATTCTACCATCTATCCTATCCTATCCTCTATCATATCCTATCCTCTATCCTATCCTATCCTCTATCTTATCCTATCCTCTATCCCATGATATCCTCTATCCCATCCTATCCTCTATCCTATCCCATCCTCTATCCTATTCTATCCTCTATCATATCCTATCCTCTATCCTATCCTATCCTCTATCTCATCCTATCCTCTATCCTATCCTATCCTCTATCATATCCTATCCTCTATCCTATCCTATCCTCTATCTCATCCTATCCTCTATTCCATCCTATCCTCCATCCTATCCTATCCTCTATCCTATTCTAAACTCTATCCAATCCTATCGTCTATCCTATCCTATCCTATATACTATCCTATCCTCTATCCTATCCTATCCTCTATCCTATCCTATCCTCTATCTAAACCTATTCTCTATGATATCCTATCACCTATCCTATCCATTCTTCTATCGTATCCTCTATCCTCTCCTCTATCCTATCCTCTATCCTATCCTATCCTCAATACTATCCTATCCCCTATACTATCCTATCCTCTATCCTATCCTATCCTCTATCCTATACAATCCACTATCCTATCCTATCCTGTATGCTATCCTATCCTCTATCCTATCCTCTATCCTATCCTATCCTCTATCCTATCCTATCTTCAATCCTATCCTATCCCCTATCCTATCCTATCCTCTATCCTATCCTATGCTCTATCCTATACAATCCTCTATCCTATCCTATTCCTCTATCCTATGCTATCCTCTATCCTATCCTATCCTCTATCCAATCCTACCATCTATCCTATCCTATCCTCTATCCCATCCTATCCTCCATCCCATCCTATCCTCTATCCTATCCCATCCTCTATCCTATCCTATCCTATCCTCTATCTCATCCTATCCTCTATCCTATCCTATCCTCTATCATATACTATCCTCTATCCTATCCTATCCTCTATCTCATCCTATCCTCTATTCCATCCTATCCTCCATCCTATCCTATCCTCTAACCTATTCTACCCTCTATCCAATCCTATCCTCTATCCTATCCTATCCTATATCCTATCCTATCCTCTCATCTAACATTTAGTATCCTCTATCCCAACCTATCCTCCATCCTCTCCTATCCTCTATCCTATCCTATCCTCAATCCTATCCTATCCCCTATACTATCCTATCCTCTATCCTATCCTATCCTCTATCCTATACAATCCACTATCCTATCCTATCCTGTATCCTATCCTATCCTCTATCCTATCCTCTATCCTATCCTCTATCCTATCCTCTATCCTATCCTCTATCCTGTCCTATCCTCTATCATATCCTATAATCTATCCTATCCTCTATCATATCCTGTCCTCTATCCTATCCTATCGTCTATCTTATCGTATCCTCTATCCCATCCTATCCTCCATCCTATCCTATCCTCTATCCTATTCTACCCTCTATCCAATCCTATCCTCTATCCCATCCTATCCTCCATCCTATCCTGTCCTCTATCCTATACAATCCTCTATCCTATCGTATCCTCTATCCCATCCTATCCTCCATCCTATCCTATCCTCTATCCTATTCTACCCTCTATCCAATCCTATCCTCTATCCCATCCTATCCTCCATCCTATCCTGTCCTCTATCCTATACAATCCTCTATCCTATCGTATCCTCTATCGTATCCTACCATTTATCCTATCCTATCCTCTATCCCATCCCATCCTCTATCCCATCCTATCCTCCATCCTATCCTATCCTCCATCCTATACTATCCTCTATCCTATCCTCTCATCTGACATTTAGTATCCTCTATCCCAACCTATCCTCCATCCTCTCCTATCCTCTATCCTATCCTATCCTCTATCTTATCCTATCCTCTATCATATCCCATCCTCTATCCTATCCTATCCTATATCATATCCTATCCTCTATCCTATCCCATCCTCTATCCTATCCTATCCTCTATCATATCACATCCTCTATCCTATCCTATCCTCTATCTCATCCTATCCTCCATCCTATCCTATCCTCTATCATATCCTATCCTCTATCCTATCCTATCCTCTATCTCATCCTATACTCTTTTCCATCCTATCCTCCATCCTATCCTATCCTCCATCCTATACTATCCTCTATCCTATCCTCTCATCTAACATTTCCTATACTCTATGCCAACCTATCCTCCATCCTCTCCTGTCCTCTATCCTATCCTATCCTCTATCTTATCCTATCCTCTATCCCATCCTATCCTCCATCCTATCCTGCCTTCTATCCTATACAATCCTCTATCCTATCGTATCCTCTATCGTATCCTACCATTTATCCTATCCTATCCTCTATCCTATCCTATCCTCTATCCCATCCTATCCTCCATCCTATCCTATCCTCCATCCTATACTATCCTCTATCCTATCCTCTCATCTATCATTTAGTATCCTCTATCTTATCCTATCCTCTATGCCATCCTATCCTCTATCCTATCCCATCCTCTATCCTATCCTATCCTCTATCATATCCTATCCTCTATCCTATCCTATCCTCTATCTCATCCTATCCTCTATCCTATCCTATCCTCTATCATATCCTATCCTCTATCCTATCCTATCCTCTATCTCATCCTATCTTCTATCCTATCCTATTATCTATCATATCCTATCCTCTATCTCATCCTATCCTCTATTCCATCATATCCTCCATCCTATCCTATCCTCTATCCTATTCTACCCTCTATCCAATCCTATCGTCTATCCTATCCTATCCTATATCCTATCCTATCCTCTATCCTATCCAATCTTCTATCGTATCCTCTATCCTCTCCTCTATCCTATCCTCTATCCTATCCTATCCTCAATCCTATTATATCCCCTATACTATCCTATCCTCTATCCTATCCTATCCTCTATCCTATACAATCCACTATCCTATCCTATCCTGTATCCTATCCTATCCTCTATCCTATCCTCTATCCTATCCTCTATCCTATCCTATCCTCTATCCTATCCTATCCTCAATCCTATCCTATCCCCTATCCTATCCTATCCTCTATCCTATCCTATGCTCTATCCTATACAATCCTCTATCCTATCCTATTCCTCTATCCTATGCTATCCTCTATCATATCCTATCCTCTATCCTATCCTATCCTCTATCTCATCCTATCCTCTATCCTATCGTATCCTCTATCATATACTATCCTCTATCCTATCCTATCCTCTATCTCATCCTATCCTCTATTCCATCCTATCCTATCATCTAACCTATTCTACCCTCTATCCAATCCTATCCTCTATCCTATCCTATTCCTCTATCCTATGCTATCCTCTATCCTATCCTATCCTCTATCCAATCCTATCCTCTATCCTTTCCTATCCTCTATCCTATCCTATCCTCTATCTTATCCTATCCTCTATCCCATCCTATCCTCTATCTTATCCTATCCTCTATCCCATCCTATCCTCCATCCTATCCTCCATCCTATCCTATCCTCTATCGTATCCTATCCTGTATCCTATCCTATCCTCTATCATATCCTACCCTCTATCGCATCCTACCATATATCCGATACTATTCTCTCTCCTATCCTATCCGCTGTCCAATCCTATCCTCTATCCTATCCTATCGTCTATCCTTTCCTATCCTCTATCTCATCCTACCCTCTATTCCATCCTATCCTCCATCCTATCCTATCCTCTATCCTATTCTACCCTCTATCCAATCCTATCCTCTATCCTATCCTATCCTATATCCTATCCTATCCTCTATCCTATCCCATCCTCTATCCTATCCTATCCACTAACATATCCTATCCTCTATCCTATCCTATCCACTATCTCATCCTATCATCTAACCTATCCTCTTTCATATCCTATCCTCTATCCTATCCTATCCTCTATCTCATCCTATCCTCTATTCCATCCTATCCTATCCTCTAACCTATTCTACCCTCTATCCAATCCTATCCTCTATCCTATCCTATTCCTCTATCCTATGCTATCCTCTATCCTATCCTATCCTCTATCCAATCCTATCCTCTATCCTTTCCTATCCTCTATCCTATCCTATCCTCTATCTTATCCTATCCTCTATCCCATCCTATCCTGTATCTTATCCTATCCTCTATCCCATCCTATCCTCCATCCTATCCTCCATCCTATCCTATCCTCTATCGTATCCTATCCTGTATCCTATCCTATCCTCTATCATATCCTACCCTCTATCGCATCCTACCATATATCCGATACTATTCTCTCTCCTATCCTATCCGCTGTCCAATCCTATCCTCTATCCTATCCTATCGTCTATCCTTTCCTATCCTCTATCTCATCCTATCCTCTATTCCATCCTATCCTCCATCCTATCCTATCCTCTATCCTATTCTACCCTCTATCCAATCCTATCCTCTATCCTATCCTATCCTATATCCTATCCTATCCTCTATCCTATCCAATCCTCTATCCTATCCTATCCTCTAACATATCCTATCCTCTATCCTATCCTATCCACTATCTCATCCTATCATCTAACCTATCCTCTATCATATCCTATCCTCTATCCTATCCTATCCTCTATCTCATCCTATCCTCTATCCTATCCTATCATCTATCATATCCTATCCTCTATCCTATCCTATCCTCTATCTCATCCTATCCTCTATTCCATCCTATCCTCCATCCTATCCTATCCTCTAACCTATTCTACCCTCTATCCAATCCTACCCTCTATCCTATCCTATCCTATATCCTATCCTATCCTCTATCCCATCCTATCCTCTATGCTATTCTATCCACTATCCCATCCTATACTCTACCGTATTCTACCATCTATCCTATCCTATCCTCTATCATATCCTATCCTCTATCCTATCCTATCCTATATCTTATCCTATCCTCTATCCCATCCTATCCTCCATCCTATCCTATCCTCTATCGTATCCTATCCTGTATCCTATCCTATCCTCTATCATATCCTACACTCTATCCTATCCTATCCTCTATCCTATCCTATCCTCTCAGCTATCCTATCCTATCCTCTATCGTATCCTACCATCTATCCTATCCTATCCTCTATCCCATGCCATCCTCTATCCCATCCTATCCTCTATCCTATCCCATCCTCTATCCTATCCTATCCTCTATCATATCCTATCCTCTATCCTATCCTATCCTCTATCTCATCCTATCCTCTATTCCATCCTATCCTAGATCCTATCCTATCCTCTATCCTATTCTACCCTCTATCCAATCCTATCCTCTATCCTATCCTATCCTATATCCTATCCTATCCTCTATCCTATCCTATCCTCTATCTCATCCTATCCTCTATTCCATCCTATCCTCCATCCTATCCTATCCTCTAACCTATTCTACCCTCTATCCAATCCTATCCTCTATCCTATCCTATCCTATATCCTATCCTATCCTCTATCCTATCCTATCCTCTATCCTATCCTATCCTCTATCTTATCCTATCCTCTATCCCATCCTATCCTCCATCTTATCCTATCCTCTATCCCATCCTATCCTCCATTATAACCTATCCACTATCCCATCCTATCCTCTATCCTATTCTACCCTCTATCTAAACCTATCCTCTATGATATCCTATCCTCTGTCCAATCCTATCCTCTATCGTATCCTATCCTTTATCCAATCCTATCCTTTATCTTATCCTATCCTCTATCCTATCCAATCTTCTATCGTATCCTCTATCCTCTCCTCTATCCTATCCTCTATCCTACCCTATCCTCAATCCTATCCTACCCTCTATCTTATCCTATCCTCCATCCTATCCTATCCTCTATCGTATCCTATCCTCTATCCAATCCTATCCTCTATCATATCCTATCCTCAATCCTATCCTATCCTCTATCCCATCCTATCCTCCATCCTATCCTATCCTCCACCCTATCCTATCGTCTATCCTATCCTATCCTCTATCTTATCCTATCCTCTATCGCATCCTATCCTCCATCCTATCCTCCATCCTATCCTATCCTCTATGATATTCTATCCTATATCCTATCCTATCCTCTATCTCATCCTATCCTCTATCCAATCCTATCCTCTATCCTATCCTATCCTATATCCTATCCTATCCTCTATCCTATCCTATCCTCTATCCTATCCTATCCTCTATCCTATCCTATCCTCTATCCTATCCTATCCTATCCTCTATACTATCCTATCCTCTATCGTATCCTATCATGTATCCTATCCTCTATCATATCCTATCCTATATCCTATCCTATCCTCTACCTTATCGTATCCTCTATCCCATCCTATCCTCCATCCTATCCTATCCT
Organism: Halictus rubicundus; assembly: GCF_050948215.1. Lineage (NCBI taxonomy): Eukaryota > Metazoa > Arthropoda > Insecta > Hymenoptera > Halictidae > Halictus > Halictus rubicundus. The sequence continues at coordinate 74,301 of NW_027488589.1, forward strand.
CTATGCTATTCTATCCTGTATCCTATCCTATCCTCTATCCAATCCTATCCTCTATCCTTTCCTATCCTCTATCCTATCCTATCCTCTATCTTATCCTATCCTCTATCCCATCCTATCCTCTACCTTATCGTATCCTCTATCCCATCCTATCCTCCATCCTATCCTATCCTCTATGCTATTCTATCCTGTATCCTATCCTATCCTCTATCCAATCCTATCCTCTATCCTTTCCTATCCTCTATCCTATCCTATCCTCTATCTTATCCTATCCTCTATCCCATCCTATCCTCTATCTTATCCTATCCTCTATCCCATCCTATCCTCCATCCTATCCTCCATCCTATCCTATCCTCTATCGTATCCTATCCTGTATCCTATCCTATCCTCTATCATATCCTACCCTCTATCGCATCCTACCATATATCCGATACTATTCTCTCTCCTATCCCATCCTCTATCCCATCCTATCCTCCATCCTATCCTCCATCCTATCCTATCCTCTATCGTATCCTATCCTGTATCCTATCCTATCCTCTATCATATCCTACCCTCTATCGCATCCTACCATATATCCGATACTATTCTCTCTCCTATCCTATCCGCTGTCCAATCCTATCCTCTATCCTATCCTATCGTCTATCCTTTCCTATCCTCTATCTCATCCTATCCTCTATTCCATCCTATCCTCCATCCTATCCTATCCTCTATCCTATTCTACCCTCTATCCAATCCTATCCTCTATCCTATCCTATCCTATATCCTATCCTATCCTCTATCCTATCCCATCCTCTATCCTATCCTATCCACTAACATATCCTATCCTCTATCCTATCCTATCCACTATCTCATCCTATCATCTAACCTATCCTCTTTCATATCCTATCCTCTATCCTATCCTATCCTCTATCTCATCCTATCCTCTATTCCATCCTATCCTATCCTCTAACCTATTCTACCCTCTATCCAATCCTATCCTCTATCCTATCCTATTCCTCTATCCTATGCTATCCTCTATCCTATCCTATCCTCTATCCAATCCTATCCTCTATCCTTTCCTATCCTCTATCCTATCCTATCCTCTATCTTATCCTATCCTCTATCCCATCCTATCCTCTATCTTATCCTATCCTCTATCCCATCCTATCCTCCATCCTATCCTCCATCCTATCCTATCCTCTATCGTATCCTATCCTGTATCCTATCCTATCCTCTATCATATCCTACCCTCTATCGCATCCTACCATATATCCGATACTATTCTCTCTCCTATCCTATCCGCTGTCCAATCCTATCCTCTATCCTATCCTATCGTCTATCCTTTCCTATCCTCTATCTCATCCTATCCTCTATTCCATCCTATCCTCCATCCTATCCTATCCTCTATCCTATTCTACCCTCTATCCAATCCTATCCTCTATCCTATCCTATCCTATATCCTATCCTATCCTCTATCCTATCCAATCCTCTATCCTATCCTATCCTCTAACATATCCTATCCTCTATCCTATCCTATCCACTATCTCATCCTATCATCTAACCTATCCTCTATCATATCCTATCCTCTATCCTATCCTATCCTCTATCTCATCCTATCCTCTATCCTATCCTATCATCTATCATATCCTATCCTCTATCCTATCCTATCCTCTATCTCATCCTATCCTCTATTCCATCCTATCCTCCATCCTATCCTATCCTCTAACCTATTCTACCCTCTATCCAATCCTACCCTCTATCCTATCCTATCCTATATCCTATCCTATCCTCTATCCCATCCTATCCTCTATGCTATTCTATCCACTATCCCATCCTATACTCTACCGTATTCTACCATCTATCCTATCCTATCCTCTATCATATCCTATCCTCTATCCTATCCTATCCTATATCTTATCCTATCCTCTATCCCATCCTATCCTCCATCCTATCCTATCCTCTATCGTATCCTATCCTGTATCCTATCCTATCCTCTATCATATCCTACACTCTATCCTATCCTATCCTCTATCCTATCCTATCCTCTCAGCTATCCTATCCTATCCTCTATCGTATCCTACCATCTATCCTATCCTATCCTCTATCCCATGCCATCCTCTATCCCATCCTATCCTCTATCCTATCCCATCCTCTATCCTATCCTATCCTCTATCATATCCTATCCTCTATCCTATCCTATCCTCTATCTCATCCTATCCTCTATTCCATCCTATCCTAGATCCTATCCTATCCTCTATCCTATTCTACCCTCTATCCAATCCTATCCTCTATCCTATCCTATCCTATATCCTATCCTATCCTCTATCCTATCCTATCCTCTATCTCATCCTATCCTCTATTCCATCCTATCCTCCATCCTATCCTATCCTCTAACCTATTCTACCCTCTATCCAATCCTATCCTCTATCCTATCCTATCCTATATCCTATCCTATCCTCTATCCTATCCTATCCTCTATCCTATCCTATCCTCTATCTTATCCTATCCTCTATCCCATCCTATCCTCCATCTTATCCTATCCTCTATCCCATCCTATCCTCCATTATAACCTATCCACTATCCCATCCTATCCTCTATCCTATTCTACCCTCTATCTAAACCTATCCTCTATGATATCCTATCCTCTGTCCAATCCTATCCTCTATCGTATCCTATCCTTTATCCAATCCTATCCTTTATCTTATCCTATCCTCTATCCTATCCAATCTTCTATCGTATCCTCTATCCTCTCCTCTATCCTATCCTCTATCCTACCCTATCCTCAATCCTATCCTACCCTCTATCTTATCCTATCCTCCATCCTATCCTATCCTCTATCGTATCCTATCCTCTATCCAATCCTATCCTCTATCATATCCTATCCTCAATCCTATCCTATCCTCTATCCCATCCTATCCTCCATCCTATCCTATCCTCTACCCTATCCTATCGTCTATCCTATCCTATCCTCTATCTTATCCTATCCTCTATCGCATCCTATCCTCCATCCTATCCTCCATCCTATCCTATCCTCTATGATATTCTATCCTATATCCTATCCTATCCTCTATCTCATCCTATCCTCTATCCAATCCTATCCTCTATCCTATCCTATCCTATATCCTATCCTATCCTCTATCCTATACTATCCTCTATCCTATCCTATCCTCTATCCTATCCTATCCTCTATCCTATCCTATCCTATCCTCTATACTATCCTATCCTCTATCGTATCCTATCATGTATCCTATCCTCTATCATATCCTATCCTATATCCTATCCTATCCTCTACCTTATCGTATCCTCTATCCCATCCTATCCTCCATCCTATCCTATCCTCTATGCTATTCTATCCTGTATCCTATCCTATCCTCTATCCAATCCTATCCTCTATCCTTTCCTATCCTCTATCCTATCCTATCCTCTATCTTATCCTATCCTCTATCCCATCCTATCCTCTACCTTATCGTATCCTCTATCCCATCCTATCCTCCATCCTATCCTATCCTCTATGCTATTCTATCCTGTATCCTATCCTATCCTCTATCCAATCCTATCCTCTATCCTTTCCTATCCTCTATCCTATCCTATCCTCTATCTTATCCTATCCTCTATCCCATCCTATCCTCTATCTTATCCTATCCTCTATCCCATCCTATCCTCCATCCTATCCTCCATCCTATCCTATCCTCTATCGTATCCTATCCTGTATCCTATCCTATCCTCTATCATATCCTACCCTCTATCGCATCCTACCATATATCCGATACTATTCTCTCTCCTATCCCATCCTCTATCCCATCCTATCCTCCATCCTATCCTCCATCCTATCCTATCCTCTATCGTATCCTATCCTGTATCCTATCCTATCCTCTATCATATCCTACCCTCTATCGCATCCTACCATATATCCGATACTATTCTCTCTCCTATCCTATCCGCTGTCCAATCCTATCCTCTATCCTATCCTATCGTCTATCCTTTCCTATCCTCTATCTCATCCTATCCTCTATTCCATCCTATCCTCCATCCTATCCTATCCTCTATCCTATTCTACCCTCTATCCAATCCTATCCTCTATCCTATCCTATCCTATATCCTATCCTATCCTCTATCCTATCCCATCCTCTATCCTATCCTATCCACTAACATATCCTATCCTCTATCCTATCCTATCCACTATCTCATCCTATCATCTAACCTATCCTCTTTCATATCCTATCCTCTATCCTATCCTATCCTCTATCTCATCCTATCCTCTATTCCATCCTATCCTATCCTCTAACCTATTCTACCCTCTATCCAATCCTATCCTCTATCCTATCCTATTCCTCTATCCTATGCTATCCTCTATCCTATCCTATCCTCTATCCAATCCTATCCTCTATCCTTTCCTATCCTCTATCCTATCCTATCCTCTATCTTATCCTATCCTCTATCCCATCCTATCCTCTATCTTATCCTATCCTCTATCCCATCCTATCCTCCATCCTATCCTCCATCCTATCCTATCCTCTATCGTATCCTATCCTGTATCCTATCCTATCCTCTATCATATCCTACCCTCTATCGCATCCTACCATATATCCGATACTATTCTCTCTCCTATCCTATCCGCTGTCCAATCCTATCCTCTATCCTATCCTATCGTCTATCCTTTCCTATCCTCTATCTCATCCTATCCTCTATTCCATCCTATCCTCCATCCTATCCTATCCTCTATCCTATTCTACCCTCTATCCAATCCTATCCTCTATCCTATCCTATCCTATATCCTATCCTATCCTCTATCCTATCCAATCCTCTATCCTATCCTATCCTCTAACATATCCTATCCTCTATCCTATCCTATCCACTATCTCATCCTATCATCTAACCTATCCTCTATCATATCCTATCCTCTATCCTATCCTATCCTCTATCTCATCCTATCCTCTATCCTATCCTATCATCTATCATATCCTATCCTCTATCCTATCCTATCCTCTATCTCATCCTATCCTCTATTCCATCCTATCCTCCATCCTATCCTATCCTCTAACCTATTCTACCCTCTATCCAATCCTACCCTCTATCCTATCCTATCCTATATCCTATCCTATCCTCTATCCCATCCTATCCTCTATGCTATTCTATCCACTATCCCATCCTATACTCTACCGTATTCTACCATCTATCCTATCCTATCCTCTATCATATCCTATCCTCTATCCTATCCTATCCTATATCTTATCCTATCCTCTATCCCATCCTATCCTCCATCCTATCCTATCCTCTATCGTATCCTATCCTGTATCCTATCCTATCCTCTATCATATCCTACACTCTATCCTATCCTATCCTCTATCCTATCCTATCCTCTCAGCTATCCTATCCTATCCTCTATCGTATCCTACCATCTATCCTATCCTATCCTCTATCCCATGCCATCCTCTATCCCATCCTATCCTCTATCCTATCCCATCCTCTATCCTATCCTATCCTCTATCATATCCTATCCTCTATCCTATCCTATCCTCTATCTCATCCTATCCTCTATTCCATCCTATCCTAGATCCTATCCTATCCTCTATCCTATTCTACCCTCTATCCAATCCTATCCTCTATCCTATCCTATCCTATATCCTATCCTATCCTCTATCCTATCCTATCCTCTATCTCATCCTATCCTCTATTCCATCCTATCCTCCATCCTATCCTATCCTCTAACCTATTCTACCCTCTATCCAATCCTATCCTCTATCCTATCCTATCCTATATCCTATCCTATCCTCTATCCTATCCTATCCTCTATCCTATCCTATCCTCTATCTTATCCTATCCTCTATCCCATCCTATCCTCCATCTTATCCTATCCTCTATCCCATCCTATCCTCCATTATAACCTATCCACTATCCCATCCTATCCTCTATCCTATTCTACCCTCTATCTAAACCTATCCTCTATGATATCCTATCCTCTGTCCAATCCTATCCTCTATCGTATCCTATCCTTTATCCAATCCTATCCTTTATCTTATCCTATCCTCTATCCTATCCAATCTTCTATCGTATCCTCTATCCTCTCCTCTATCCTATCCTCTATCCTACCCTATCCTCAATCCTATCCTACCCTCTATCTTATCCTATCCTCCATCCTATCCTATCCTCTATCGTATCCTATCCTCTATCCAATCCTATCCTCTATCATATCCTATCCTCAATCCTATCCTATCCTCTATCCCATCCTATCCTCCATCCTATCCTATCCTCCACCCTATCCTATCGTCTATCCTATCCTATCCTCTATCTTATCCTATCCTCTATCGCATCCTATCCTCCATCCTATCCCCCATCCTATCCTATCCTCTATGATATTCTATCCTATATCCTATCCTATCCTCTATGATATTCTATCCTATATCCTATGCTATCCTCTATCTCATCCTATCCTCTATCCAATCCTATCCTCTATCCTATCCTATCCTATATCCTATCCTATCCTCTATCCTATCCTATCCTCTATCCTATCCTATCCTCTATCCTATCCTATCCTCTATCCTATCCTATCCTATCCTCTATACTATCCTATCCTCTATCGTATCCTATCATGTATCCTATCCTCTATCATATCCTATCCTATATCCTATCCTATCCTCTACCTTATCGTATCCTCTATCCCATCCTATCCTCCATCCTATCCTATCCTCTATGCTATTCTATCCTGTATCCTATCCTATCCTCTATCCAATCCTATCCTCTATCCTTTCCTATCCTCTATCCTATCCTATCCTCTATCTTATCCTATCCTCTATCCCATCCTATCCTCTATCTTATCCTATCCTCTATCCCATCCTATCCTCCATCCTATCCTCCATCCTATCCTATCCTCTATCGTATCCTATCCTGTATCCTATCCTATCCTCTATCATATCCTACCCTCTATCGCATCCTACCATATATCCGATACTATTCTCTCTCCTATCCCATCCTCTATCCTATCCTATCCTCTATCATATCCTATCCTCTATCCTATCCTATCCACTATCTCATCCTATCATCTAACCTATCCTCTATCATATCCTATCCTCTATCCTATCCTATCCTCTATCTCATCCTATCCTCTATCCTATCCTATCATCTATCATATCCTATCCTCTATCCTATCCTATCCTCTATCTCATCCTATCCTCTATTCCATCCTATCCTCCATCCTATCCTATCCTCTAACCTATTCTACCCTCTATCCAATCCTATCCTCTATCCTATCCTATCCTATATCCTATCCTATCCTCTATCCTATCCTATCCTCTATCCTATCCTATCCTCTATCTTATCCTATCCTCTATCCCATCCTATCCTCCACCTTATCCTATCCTCTATCCCATCCTATCCTCCATTATAACCTATCCACTATCCCATCCTATCCTCTATGCTATTCTATCCACTATCCCATCCTATTCTCTACCGTATTCTACCATCTATCCTATCCTATCCTCTATCATATCCTATCCTCTATCCTATCCTATCCTCTATCTTATCCTATCCTCTATCCCATGATATCCTCTATCCCATCCTATCCTCTATCCTATCCCATCCTCTATCCTATTCTATCCTCTATCATATCCTATCCTCTATCCTATCCTATCCTCTATCTCATCCTATCCTCTATCCTATCCTATCCTCTATCATATCCTATCCTCTATCCTATCCTATCCTCTATCTCATCCTATCCTCTATTCCATCCTATCCTCCATCCTATCCTATCCTCTATGCTATTCTATCCTATATCCTATCCTATCCTCTATCTCATCCTATCCTCTATCCAATCCTATCCTCTATCCTATAACATCCTATATCCTATCCTATCCTCTATCCTATCCTATCCTCTATCCTATCCTATCCTCTATCCTATCCTATCCTCTATCCTATCCTATCCTATCCTCTATACTATCCTATCCTCTATCGTATCCTATCATGTATCCTATCCTCTATCATATCCTATCCTATATCCTATCCTATCCTCTACCTTATCGTATCCTCTATCCCATCCTATCCTCCATCCTATCCTATCCTCTATGCTATTCTATCCTGTATCCTATCCTATCCTCTATCCAATCCTATCCTCTATCCTTTCCAATCCTCTATCCTATCCTATCCTCTATCTTATCCTATCCTCTATCCCATCCTATCCTCTATCTTATCCTATCCTCTATCCCATCCTATCCTCCATCCTATCCTCCATCCTATCCTATCCTCTATCGTATCCTATCCTGTATCCTATCCTATCCTCTATCATATCCTACCCTCTATCGCATCCTACAACATATCCGATACTATTCTCTCTCCTATCCCATCCTCTATCCTATCCTATCCTCTATCATATCCTATCCTCTATCCTATCCTATCCACTATCTCATCCTATCATCTAACCTATCCTCTATCATATCCTATCCTCTATCCTATCCTATCCTCTATCTCATCCTATCCTCTTTCCTATCCTATCATCTATCATATCCTATCCTCTATCCTATCCTATCCTCTATCTCATCCTATCCTCTATTCCATCCTATCCTCCATCCTATCCTATCCTCTAACCTATTCTACCCTCTATCCAATCCTATCCTCTATCCTATCCTATCCTATATCCTATCCTATCCTCTATCCTATCCTATCCTCTATCCTATCCTATCCTCTATCTTATCCTATCCTCTATCCCATCCTATCCTCCACCTTATCCTATCCTCTATCCCATCCTATCCTCCATTATAACCTATCCACTATCCCATCCTATCCTCTATGCTATTCTATCCACTATCCCATCCTATACTCTACCGTATTCTACCATCTATCCTATCCTATCCTCTATCATATCCTATCCTCTATCCTATCCTATCCTCTATCTTATCCTATCCTCTATCCCATCCTATCCTCCATCCTATCCTATCCTCTATCGTATCCTATCCTGTATCCTATCCTATCCTCTATCATATCCTACACTCTATCCTATCCTATCCTCCATCCTATCCTCCATCCTATCCTATCCTCTATCGTATCCTATCCTGTATCCTATCCTATCCTCTATCATATCCTACCCTCTATCGCATCCTACCATATATCCGATACTATTCTCTCTCCTATCCTATCCGCTGTCCAATCCTATCCTCTATCCTATCCTATCGTCTATCCTTTCCTATCCTCTATACTCTCCTCTATCGTATCCTATCCTCTATCGTATCCTACCATCTATCCTATCCTATCCTATATCCTATCCTATCCTCTATCTCATCCTATACTCTATCCAATCCTATCCTCTATCCTATCCTATCCTATATCCTATCCTATCCTCTATCCTATCCTATCCTCTATCCTATCTTATCGTATCCTCTATCCCATCCTATCCTCCATCCTATCCTATCCTCTATCCTATACTATCCTCTATCCTATCCTATCCTCTATCATATCCTATCCTCTATCCTATTATATCTTCTATCTCATCCTATCCTCTATCCTATCCCATCCTCTATCCTATCCTATCCTCTATCATATCCTATCCTCTATCCTATCCTATCTTCTATCTCATCCTATCCTCTATCCTATCCTATCATCTATCATATCCTATCCTATCCTCTATCATATCCTATTCTCTATCCTATCCTATCTTCTATCTCATCCTATCCTCTATCCTATCCTATCCTCTATCATATCCTATCCTCTATCCTATCCTATCCTCTATCTCATCCTATCCTCTATTCCATCCTATCCTCCATCCTATCCTATCCTCTATGATATTCTATCCTATATCCTATCCTATCCTCTATCTCATCCTATACTCTATCCAATCCTATCCTCTATCCTATCCTATCCTATATCCTATCCTATCCTCTATCCTATCCTATCCTCTATCCTATCATATCCTCTATCCTATCTTATCGTATCCCCTATCCCATCCTATCCTCCATCCTATCCTATCCTCTATCCTATACTATCCTCTATCCTATCCTATCCTCTATCATATCCTATCCTCTATCCTATTATATCTTCTATCTCATCCTATCCTCTATCCTATCCTATCCTCTATCATATCCTATCCTCTATCCTATCCTATCCTCTATCTCATCCTATCCTCTATTCCGACCTATCCTCCATCCTATCCTATCCTCCATGCTATTCTATCCTATATCCTATCCTATATTCTAAATCATCCTATCCTCTATCCAATCCTATCCTCTATCCCATCCTATCCTCCATCCTATCCTATCCTCCATCCTATACTATCCTCTATCCTATCCTCTCATCTAACATTTCCTATCCTCTATCCCAACCTATCCTCCATCCTCTCCTATCCTCTATCCTATCCTATCCTCTATCTTATCCTATCCTCTATCCCATCCTATCCTCCATTCTATCCTGTCCTCTATCCTATACAATCCTCTATCCTATCGTATCCTCTATCGTATCCTACCATTTATCCTATCCTACCATCTATCCTATCCTATCCTCTATCCCATGCTATCCTCTATCCCATCCTATCCTCTATCCTATCCCATCCTCTATCCTATTCTATCCTCTATCATATCCTATCCTCTATCCTATCCTATCCTCTATCTCATCCTATCCTCTATCCTATCCTATCCTCTATCATATCCTATCCTCTATCCTATCCTATCCTCTATCTCATCCTATCCTCTATTCCATCCTATCCTCCATCCTATCCTATCCTCTATGCTATTCTATCCTATATCCTATCCTATCCTCTATCTCATCCTATCCTCTATCCAATCCTATCCTCTATCCTATAACATCCTATATCCTATCCTATCCTCTATCCTATCCTATCCTCTATCCTATCCTATCCTCTATCCTATCCTATCCTATCCTCTATACTATCCTATCCTCTATCGTATCCTATCATGTATCCTATCCTCTATCATATCCTATCCTATATCCTATCCTATCCTCTACCTTATCGTATCCTCTATCCCATCCTATCCTCCATCCTATCCTATCCTCTATGCTATTCTATCCTGTATCCTATCCTATCCTCTATCCAATCCTATCCTCTATCCTTTCCTATCCTCTATCCTATCCTATCCTCTATCTTATCCTATCCTCTATCCCATCCTATCCTCTATCTTATCCTATCCTCTATCCCATCCTATCCTCCATCCTATCCTCCATCCTATCCTATCCTCTATCGTATCCTATCCTGTATCCTATCCTATCCTCTATCATATCCTACCCTCTATCGCATCCTACCATATATCCGATACTATTCTCTCTCCTATCCCATCCTCCATCCTATCTTATCCTCTATCATATCCTATCCTCTATCCTATCCTATCCACTATCTCATCCTATCATCTAACCTATCCTCTATCATATCCTATCCTCTATCCTATCCTATCCTCTATCTCATCCTATCCTCTATCCTATCCTATCATCTATCATATCCTATCCTCTATCCTATCCTATCCTCTATCTCATCCTATCCTCTATTCCATCCTATCCTCCATCCTATCCTATCCTCTAACCTATTCCACCCTCTATCCAATCCTATCCTCTATCCTATCCTATCCTATATCCTATCCTATCCTCTATCCTATCCTATCCTCTATCCTATCCTATCCTCTATCTTATCCTATCCTCTATCCCATCCTATCCTCCACCTTATCCTATCCTCTATCCCATCCTATCCTCCATTATAACCTATCCACTATCCCATCCTATCCTCTATGCTATTCTATCCACTATCCCATCCTATACTCTACCGTATTCTACCATCTATCCTATCCTATCCTCTATCATATCCTATCCTCTATCCTATCCTATCCTCTATCTTACCCTATCCTCTATCCCATCCTATCCTCCATCCTATCCTATCCTCTATCGTATCCTATCCTGTATCCTATCCTATCCTCTATCATATCCTACGCTCTATCCTATCCTATCCTCCATCCTATCCTCCATCCTATCCTATCCTCTATCGTATCCTATCCTGTATCCTATCCTATCCTCTATCATATCCTACCCTCTATCGCATCCTACCATATATCCGATACTGTTCTCTCTCCTATCCTATCCGCTGTCCAATCCTATCCTCTATCCTATCCTATCGTCTATCCTTTCCTATCCTCTATACTCTCCTCTATCGTATCCTATCCTCTATCGTATTCTACCATCTATCCTATCCTATCCTATATCCTATCCTATCCTCTATCTCATCCTATACTCTATCCAATCCTATCCTCTATCCTATCCTATCCTATATCCTATCCTATCCTCTATCCTATCCTATCCTCTATCCTATCTTATCGTATCCTCTATCCCATCCTATCCTCCATCCTATCCTATCCTCTATCCTATACTATCCTCTATCCTATCCTATCCTCTATCATATCCTATCCTCTATCCTATTATATCTTCTATCTCATCCTATCCTCTATCCTATCCCATCCTCTATCCTATCCTATCCTCTATCATATCCTATCCTCTATCCTATCCTATCTTCTATCTCATCCTATCCTCTATCCTATCCTATCCTCTATCATATCCTATCCTATCCTCTATCATATCCTATTCTCTATCCTATCCTATCTTCTATCTCATCCTATCCTCTATCCTATCCTATCCTCTTTCATATCCTATCCTCTATCCTATCCTATCCTCTATCTCATCCTATCCTCTATTCCATCCTATCCTCCATCCTATCCTATCCTCTATGCTATTCTGTCCTATATCCTATCCTATCCTCTATCTCATCCTATCCTCTATCCAATCCTATCCTCTATCCTATCCTATCCTATATCCTATCCTATCCTCTATCCTATCCTATCCTCTATCCTATCTTATCGTATCCTCTATCCCATCCTATCCTCTATCCTATCCCATCCTCTATCATATTCTATCCTCTATCATATCCTATCCTCTATCCTATCCTATCCTCTATCTCATCCTATCCTCTATCCAATCCTATCCTCTATCCTATAACATCCTATATCCTATCCTATCCTCTATCCTATCCTATCCTCTATCCTATCCTATCCTATCCTCTATACTATCCTATCCTCTATCGTATCCTATCATGTATCCTATCCTGTATCATATCCTATCCTATATCCTATCCTATCCTCTACCTTATCGTATCCTCTATCCCATCCTATCCTCCATCCTATCCTATCCTCTATGCTATTCTATCCTGTATCCTATCCTATACTCTACCGTATTCTACCATCTATCCTATCCTATCCTCTATCATATCCTATCGTCTATCCTATCCTATCCTCTATCTTATCCTATCCTCTATCCCATCCTATCCTCCATCCTATCCTCTATCCTATCCTATCCTCTATCTCATCCTATCCTCTATCCTATCCTATCCTCTATCATATCCTATCCTCTATCCTATCCTATCCTCTATCTCATCCTATCCTCTATTCCATCCTATCCTCCATCCTATCCTATCCTCTATGCTATTCTATCCTATATCCTATCCTATCCTCTATCTCATCCTATCCTCTATCCAATCCTATCCTCTATCCTATAACATCCTATATCCTATCCTATCCTCTATCCTATCCTATCCTATCCTCTATACTATCCTATCCTCTATCGTATCCTATCAAGTATCCTATCCTCTATCATATCCTATCCTATATCCTATCCTATCCTCTACCTTATCGTATTCTCTATCCCATCCTATCCTCCATCCTATCCTATCCTCTATGCTATTCTATCCTGTATCCTATCCTATACTCTACCGTATTCTACCATCTATCCTATCCTATCCTCTATCATATCCTATCGTCTATCCTATCCTATCCTCTATCTTATCCTATCCTCTATCCCATCCTATCCTCCATCCTATCCTCCATCCTATCCTATCCTCTATCGTATACTATCCTGTATCTTATCCTATCCTCTATCATATCCTACCCTCTATCCAATCCTATCCTCTATCGTATCCTATCCTTAATCCAATCCTATCCTCTATCTTATCCTATCCTCTATCCAATCCTATCCTCTATCCTATCCTATCCTATATCCTATCCTATCCTCTATCCTATCCTATCCTCTATCCTATCCTATCCTCTATCCTATCTTATCGTATCCTCTATCCCATCCTATCCTCCATCCTATCCTATCCTCTATCCCATACTATCCTCTATCCTATCCTATCCTGTATCATATCCTATCCTCTATCCTATTATATCTTCTATCTCATCCTATCCTCTATCCTATCCTATTCTCCATCCTATCCTATCCTCTATGCTATTCTATCCTATATCCTATCCTATCCTCTATCTCATCCTATCCTCTATGCTATTCTATCCTATATCCCATCCTATCCTCCATCCTATCCTATCCTCCATCCTATACTATCCTCTATCCTATCCTCTCATCTAACATTTCCTATCCTCTATCCCAACCTATCCTCCATCCTCTCGTATCCTCTATCCTATCCTATGCTCTATCCTATCCTATCCTCTATCCTATCCTATCTTCTATTATATAAATCCTCTATCCTATCCTATCCTCTATCCTATCCTATCCTATCCTCTATCCTATCCTATACTCTATCCTATTCTATCCTCTATCCTATCCTCTATCCTATCCTCTATCCTATCCTCTATCCTATCCCCTATCCTATCCTCTATCATATCCAATCCTCTATGGTATCATCTATCCTATCCTATCCTCTATCCTATCTTATCCTCTATCCTATCCTATTGTCTATCCATCCTATCGTCTATCCTATCCTATCCTCTTTCCTATCCTATCCACTATCGTATCCAACCCTCTATCCTATACAATCCCCTATCCTATCCTCTATCCTATCCTATCCTTTATACTATCCTATCCTATACTGTATTATATGCTATCCTCTATCCTATCCAATCCCCTATCCTATCCTCTATAATATCCTATCCTCTATCCTATAATATCATATATCCTATCCTATTCTCTATCCTATCCTATCCTCTATCCTATCCATTCCCCAATCGTATCCTCTAACCTATCCTATCCTCTATCCTATCCTATCCTCTATCCTATCCTATGCTCTATCCTATCCTATCCTCTATCCTATTCTATCTTCTATTATATAAATCCTCTATCCTTTCCAATCCTCTATCCTATCCTATCCAATCCTCTGTCCTATCCTATCCTATACTCTATCCTATCCAATCACATATCCTATCCCCTATCCTATCCTATCATCTATCCTATCCTATCTTCTATCCTATACAATCCTCTATAATATCCTATCCTCTATCCTATCACATCCTATATGCCATAATATCCTCTATCCTACCCCATCCTCTATCCTACCCTATCCTCTATTCTATCCTATCCTCTATCCTATCCTATTCTCTATCCTATCCTATCCTCTATCCTATCCTACCATGTATCCTATCATATCCTCTATCCCATCCTATCCTCTATCCTATCCTATCCTCTATCCTATCCCATCCTCTATCGTATCCTATCCTCTATCCTATCCTATTCCTCTATCATATGCTATCCTCTGTCCTATCCTACCCTCTGTCCTAACCTATCATATATTCAATCCCATCCTCTATCCTGTCCTGTCCTCTATCCTATCCTATACTATATCCTATACTATCCTCTATCCTATCCTATCCTCTATCCAATCCAATCACCTATCTTATCCTCTATCCTATAATATCCTATATACTACTCAATCCCCTAACCTATCCTCTATCCTATCCTATCCTCAATCGTATCCTATCCCCTACCCTATCCTATCCTCTATCCTATCCTATCCTCTATCCTTTTGTATCCTCTGTCCGATCCCATCCTCTATCCTATCCTATCGTCTATCCTATAATATCCTCTATCCTATCCAATCTTCTATCCTATCCTCTATCCTATCCTCTATCCTCTATCCTATCCAATCTTCTATCCTATCCTCTATCCTATCATCTATTATATCCTATCCTCTATCCTATACAATCCTCTATCCTATCCTATATTGTATCCTATCCTATCCTCTATCCTATCCTCTATCCTATCCTCCATCCTATCCTATCCTCTATCCTATCCCATCCTCTATCGTATCCTATCCTCTATCCTATCCTATTCCTCTATCCTATGGTATCCTCTATTCTATCCTATCCTCTATCCTATCCTATCCTCTATCCTATACAATCCTCTATCCCATCCTATCCTCCATCCTATCCTATCCTCTATCGTATCCTATCCTGTATCCTATCCTATCCACTATCATATCCTTCACTCTATCCTATCCTATCCTCTATCCTATCCTATCCTCTATCCTATCCTATCCTCTATCCTATCCTCTCAGCTATCCTATCCTATCCTCTATCCTATCCCATCCTCTATCGTATCCTATCCTCTATCCTATCCTATTCCTCTATCATATGCTATCCTCTGTCCTATCCTACCCTCTGTCCTAACCTATCATATATTCAATCCCATCCTCTATCCTGTCCTGTCCTCTATCCTATCCTATACTATATCCTATACTATCCTCTATCCTATCCTATCCTCTATCCAATCCAATCACCTATCTTATCCTCTATCCTATAATATCCTGTATACTACTCAATCCCCTAACCTATCCTCTATCCTATCCTATCCTCAATCGTATCCTATCCCCTACCCTATCCTATCCTCTATCCTATCCTATCCTCTATCCTTTTGTATCCTCTGTCCGATCCCATCCTCTATCCTATCCTATCGTCTATCCTATAATATCCTCTATCCTATCCAATCTTCTATCCTATCCTCTATCCTATCCTCTATCCTCTATCCTATCCAATCTTCTATCCTATCCTCTATCCTATCATCTATTATATCCTATCCTCTATCCTATACAATCCTCTATCCTATCCTATATTGTATCCTATCCTATCCTCTATCCTATCCTCTATCCTATCCTCCATCCTATCCTATCCTCTATCCTATCCCATCCTCTATCGTATCCTATCCTCTATCCTATCCTATTCCTCTATCCTATGGTATCCTCTATTCTATCCTATCCTCTATCCTATCCTATCCTCTATCCTATACAATCCTCTATCCCATCCTATCCTCCATCCTATCCTATCCTCTATCGTATCCTATCCTGTATCCTATCCTATCCACTATCATATCCTTCACTCTATCCTATCCTATCCTCTATCCTATCCTATCCTCTATCCTATCCTCTCAGCTATCCTATCCTATCCTCTATCCTATCCCATCCTCTATCGTATCCTATCCTCTATCCTATCCTATTCCTCTATCATATGCTATCCTCTGTCCTATCCTACCCTCTGTCCTAACCTATCATATATTCAATCCCATCCTCTATCCTGTCCTGTCCTCTATCCTATCCTATACTATATCCTATACTATCCTCTATCCTATCCTATCCTCTATCCAATCCAATCACCTATCTTATCCTCTATCCTATAATATCCTGTATACTACTCAATCCCCTAACCTATCCTCTATCCTATCCTATCCTCAATCGTATCCTATCCCCTACCCTATCCTATCCTCTATCCTATCCTATCCTCTATCCTTTTGTATCCTCTGTCCGATCCCATCCTCTATCCTATCCTATCGTCTATCCTATAATATCCTCTATCCTATCCAATCTTCTATCCTATCCTCTATCCTATCCTCTATCCTCTATCCTATCCAATCTTCTATCCTATCCTCTATCCTATCATCTATTATATCCTATCCTCTATCCTATACAATCCTCTATCCTATCCTATATTGTATCCTATCCTATCCTCTATCCTATCCTCTATCCTATCCTCCATCCTATCCTATCCTCTATCCTATCCCATCCTCTATCGTATCCTATCCTCTATCCTATCCTATTCCTCTATCCTATGGTATCCTCTATACTATCCTATCCTCTATCCTATCCTATCGTCTATCCTTTCCTATCCTCTATCACATCCTATCCTCCATCCTATCCTATCCTCTACCCTATCCTATCCTCTATCGTATCCTACCATGTATCCTATCCTATCCTCTATCCCATCCTATCCTCTATCCTATCCTATCCTCTATCCTATCCCATCCTCCATCGTATCCTATCCTCTATCCTATCCTATTCCTCTATTATATGCTATCCTCTATCCTATCCTATCCTCTATCCTACCATGTATGCTATCCTATCCGCTATCCTATCCTATCCCCTATACTATACTATCCTCTATCCTATCCCATCCTGTATCGTATCCTATCATCTATCCTAACCTATCCTCTATCCTATCCTATCCCCTATCCCATCCTATCATCCATCTTATCCTATCCTCTATCCCTTCCTATCGTCCATCCTTAGCTATCCACTATCATATCCTATCCTCTGTCCTATCCTATCCTCTGCCTTATCTTATCCTCTATCCAATCCTATCCACCATCCTATCCGATCCTCTATTGTATCCTATCCTCTATCCAATCCTATCCTCTATCATATCCTATCCTCAATACTATCCTATCCTCTATCTTATCGTATCCTCTATCCCATCCTATCCTCCATCCTATCGTATCCTCCCTCCTATCCTATCCTCTATCCTATCCTATCCTCTATCTTATCGTATCCTCTATCCCATCCTGTCCTCCAACCCATCTTATCCTCCATCCTATACTATCCTCTATCCTATCCCATCCTGTATCGTATCCTATCATCTATCCTAACCTATCCTCTATCCTATCCTATCCCCTATCCCATCCTATCATCCATCTTATCCTATCCTCTATCCCTTCCTATCGTCCATCCTTAGCTATCCACTATCATATCCTATCCTCTGTCCTATCCTATCCTCTGCCTTATCTTATCCTCTATCCAATCCTATCCACCATCCTATCCGATCCTCTATTGTATCCTATCCTCTATCCAATCCTATCCTCTATCATATCCTATCCTCAATACTATCCTATCCTCTATCTTATCGTATCCTCTATCCCATCCTATCCTCCATCCTATCGTATCCTCCCTCCTATCCTATCCTCTATCCTATCCTATCCTCTATCTTATCGTATCCTCTATCCCATCCTGTCCTCCAACCCATCTTATCCTCCATCCTATACTATCCTCTATCCTATCCTATCCTCTATCCGATCCTATCCCCTATCTTATCCTATCCTCTATCCTATCCAATCCTATATCCTATACTCTATCCTATCCTATCCTCTATCCTATCCTATCCTCTATCGTATCCTATCCGATCCTCGATCCTATCCTCGGTCCGATCCTATCCTGTATCCTATCTTATCCTCTATCCTATCCTATCCTATCCTCTATCCTGTCCTATCCTATTCTCTATCCTATCCTCTATCCTATCCTATCCTCTATCCTATCCTATCCTCTATCCTATCCTACCCTCTAACCTATCCTATCCTCTATCCTATCCTATCCGCTATCCTACCCTATCCTCTGTCGTATCCCATACTCTATCCTATCCAATCCTATATCCTATACTCCATCCTATCCTATCCTCTATCCTATGCTATCCTCTATCCTATCATATCCTCTATCTTATCCTATCCTCTATCCTATTCTATACTCTATCCTCTCCTATCGTATCCTCTATCCTATCCTATTCTCCATCCTATCCTCTATCCTACTCTATCCTCTATCGTCTCCTGTCCTCTATCCTATCCAATCCCCTATCCTATCCTCTATCCGATCCTATTCTCTATCCCTTCCTCTATCCTATTCTATCCTCTACCGTCTCCTGTCCTCTATCCTATCCTATCCTATATCCTATCCTATCCTCTATCCTATCCCATCCTCTATCCTATCCTATCCTATCCTCTATCCTGTCCTATTCTCTACCCTATCCTCTATCCTATCCTATCCTCTATCCTATCCTATCCTCTATCCTATCCTATCCCCTATCCTACCCTATCCTCTATCGTATCCTATCCTCTATCCTATCCAATCCTATATCCTATACTCTATCCTATCCTATCCTCTATCCTATCCTATCCCCTATAATATGGTATCCTCTACCCTATAATATCATCTACCCTATCGTATTCTCTATCCTATCCTATCCTCTATCCTGTCCTATTCTCTATCGTATCCTATCCTCTATCCTATCCAATCCTATATCGTATCCTCCATCCTATCCTATCCTCTATCCTATCCTGCATCCTCTATCCTATACTCTATCCTATCCTATGTCCTATCCTATCCTCTATCCTACCCTATCCTGTATCCTATCCTATTCTCTATCCAATCCTATACTCTATACTATCCTATCCTCTGACATATCCTATCATCCATCCTACCCTATCCTTTATCCTATATTATCCTCTATCCTATCCTATCCTCCATCCTCTATCCTATACTCTATCCTATCCTATCCTCCATCCTATCCACTCCTCCATCCTATCCTCTATCGTATCCTCTATCCTATCCTACCTTATCCTCTATCCTATCCTATCCTCTATCCTATCCTATCCTCTATCCTATCCTATCCTCTATCCTATCCTATCCTCTATCCTATCCTATCCTCTATCCTATCCTATCCTCTATCCTATCCTATCACCTCCACTATCCTATGCTCTATGCTATCCTATCCTCTATCATAACCTATCATCCATCGCATCCTCTATCGTATATCCTATCTTATCCTCTATCCTATCCTATCCTCCATCCTCTATCCTATACTCTATCCTATCCTCTATCCTATCCTATCCTCTTTCCTATCATATCCTCTATTCTAACCTATCCTCTATCCTTTCCTATCCTGTATCATATCCTATCCTCTATCCAATAATATTCTCCATCCTATCCTATCCGCTATCCAATCCTATCCTCAATCCTATCCTATCCTCTATCCTATCCTATGTTCTATCCTATCCTATCCCCTATCCTATCCTATCCTCAATCCTATCCTATCCTCTATCCAACCCCATCTTCTATCCTATCCTATAATCTATCCTATCTTATCCTCTATCCAATCCTATACCCTATACTATCCTATCCTCTGTCATATCCTATCCTCTATTCTATCCTATCCTCTATCCTTTCCTATCCTGTATCCTATCCTATCGTCTATCCAATAATATTCTCCATCCTATCCTATCCGCTATCTAATCCTATCCTCAATCCTATTCTATCCTCTATCCTATTGTATCCTCTATCCTATCCTATCCTCTATCCTTTCCTATCCTCTATCACATCCTATCCTCCATCCTATCCTATCCTCTACCCTATCCTATCCTCTATCGTATCCTACCATGTATCCTATCCTATCCTCTATCCCATCCTATCCTCTATCCTATCCTATCCTCTATCCTATCCCATCCTCCATCGTATCCTATCCTCTATCCTATCCTATTCCTCTATTATATGCTATCCTCTATCCTATCCTATCCTCTATCCTACCATGTATGCTATCCTATCCGCTATCCTATCCTATCCCCTATACTATACTATCCTCTATCCTATCCCATCCTGTATCGTATCCTATCATCTATCCTAACCTATCCTCTATCCTATCCTATCCCCTATCCCATCCTATCATCCATCTTATCCTATCCTCTATCCCTTCCTATCGTCCATCCTTAGCTATCCACTATCATATCCTATCCTCTGTCCTATCCTATCCTCTGCCTTATCTTATCCTCTATCCAATCCTATCCACCATCCTATCCGATCCTCTATTGTATCCTATCCTCTATCCAATCCTATCCTCTATCATATCCTATCCTCTATCCTATCCTATGTTCTATCCTATCCTATCCCCTATCCTATCCTATCCTCAATCCTATCCTATCCTCTATCCAACCCCATCTTCTATCCTATCCTATAATCTATCCTATCTTATCCTCTATCCAATCCTATACCCTATACTATCCTATCCTCTGTCATATCCTATCCTCTATTCTATCCTATCCTCTATCCTTTCCTATCCTGTATCCTATCCTATCGTCTATCCAATAATATTCTCCATCCTATCCTATCCGCTATCTAATCCTATCCTCAATCCTATTCTATCCTCTATCCTATTGTATCCTCTATCCTATCCTATCCTCTATCCTTTCCTATCCACTATCACATCCTATCCTCCATCCTATCCTATCCTCTACCCTATCCTATCCTCTATCGTATCCTACCATGTATCCTATCCTATCCTCTATCCCATCCTATCCTCTATCCTATCCTATCCTCTATCCTATCCCATCCTCCATCGTATCCTATCCTCTATCCTATCCTATTCCTCTATTATATGCTATCCTCTATCCTATCCTATCCTCTATCCTACCATGTATGCTATCCTATCCGCTATCCTATCCTATCCCCTATACTATACTATCCTCTATCCTATCCCATCCTGTATCGTATCCTATCATCTATCCTAACCTATCCTCTATCCTATCCTATCCCCTATCCCATCCTATCATCCATCTTATCCTATCCTCTATCCCTTCCTATCGTCCATCCTTAGCTATCCACTATCATATCCTATCCTCTGTCCTATCCTATCCTCTGCCTTATCTTATCCTCTATCCAATCCTATCCACCATCCTATCCGATCCTCTATTGTATCCTATCCTCTATCCAATCCTATCCTCCATCATATCCTATCCTCAATACTATCCTATCCTCTATCTTATCGTATCCTCTATCCCATCCTATCCTCCATCCTATCGTATCCTCCCTCCTATCCTATCCTCTATTCTATCCTATCCTCTATCTTATCGTATCCTCTATCCCATCCTGTCCTCCAACCCATCTTATCCTCCATCCTATACTATCCTCTATCCTATCCCATCCTGTATCGTATCCTATCATCTATCCTAACCTATCCTCTATCCTATCCTATCCCCTATCCCATCCTATCATCCATCTTATCCTATCCTCTATCCCTTCCTATCGTCCATCCTTAGCTATCCACTATCATATCCTATCCTCTGTCCTATCCTATCCTCTGCCTTATCTTATCCTCTATCCAATCCTATCCACCATCCTATCCGATCCTCTATTGTATCCTATCCTCTATCCAATCCTATCCTCTATCATATCCTATCCTCAATACTATCCTATCCTCTATCTTATCGTATCCTCTATCCCATCCTATCCTCCATCCTATCGTATCCTCCCTCCTATCCTATCCTCTATCCTATCCTATCCTCTATCTTATCGTATCCTCTATCCCATCCTGTCCTCCAACCCATCTTATCCTCCATCCTATACTATCCTCTATCCTATCCTATCCTCTATCCGATCCTATCCCCTATCTTATCCTATCCTCTATCCTATCCAATCCTATATCCTATACTCTATCCTATCCTATCCTCTATCCTATCCTATCCTCTATCGTATCCTATCCGATCCTCAATCCTATCCTCGGTCCGATCCTATCCTGTATCCTATCTTATCCTCTATCCTATCCTATCCTATCCTCTATCCTGTCCTATCCTATTCTCTATCCTATCCTCTATCCTATCCTATCCTCTATCCTATCCTATCCTCTATCCTATCCTACCCTCTAACCTATCCTATCCTCTATCCTATCCTATCCGCTATCCTACCCTATCCTCTGTCGTATCCCATACTCTATCCTATCCAATCCTATATCCTATACTCCATCCTATCCTATCCTCTATCCTATGCTATCCTCTATCCTATCATATCCTCTATCTTATCCTATCCTCTATCCTATTCTATACTCTATCCTCTCCTATCGTATCCTCTATCCTATCCTATTCTCCATCCTATCCTCTATCCT
This sequence comes from Halictus rubicundus, assembly GCF_050948215.1. Taxonomy (NCBI): domain Eukaryota; kingdom Metazoa; phylum Arthropoda; class Insecta; order Hymenoptera; family Halictidae; genus Halictus; species Halictus rubicundus. The sequence continues at coordinate 97,988 of NW_027488589.1, forward strand.
ACTCTATCCTCTATCGTCTCCTGTCCTCTATCCTATCCAATCCCCTATCCTATCCTCTATCCGATCCTATTCTCTATCCCTTCCTCTATCCTATTCTATCCTCTACCGTCTCCTGTCCTCTATCCTATCCTATCCTATATCCTATCCTATCCTCTATCCTATCCCATCCTCTATCCTATCCTATCCTATCCTCTATCCTGTCCTATTCTCTACCCTATCCTCTATCCTATCCTATCCTCTATCCTATCCTATCCTCTATCCTATCCTATCCCCTATCCTACCCTATCCTCTATCGTATCCTATCCTCTATCCTATCCAATCCTATATCCTATACTCTATCCTATCCTATCCTCTATCCTATCCTATCCCCTATAATATGGTATCCTCTACCCTATAATATCATCTACCCTATCGTATTCTCTATCCTATCCTATCCTCTATCCTGTCCTATTCTCTATCGTATCCTATCCTCTATCCTATCCAATCCTATATCGTATCCTCCATCCTATCCTATCCTCTATCCTATCCTGCATCCTCTATCCTATACTCTATCCTATCCTATGTCCTATCCTATCCTCTATCCTACCCTATCCTGTATCCTATCCTATTCTCTATCCAATCCTATACTCTATACTATCCTATCCTCTGACATATCCTATCATCCATCCTACCCTATCCTTTATCCTATATTATCCTCTATCCTATCCTATCCTCCATCCTCTATCCTATACTCTATCCTATCCTATCCTCCATCCTATCCACTCCTCCATCCTATCCTCTATCGTATCCTCTATCCTATCCTACCTTATCCTCTATCCTATCCTATCCTCTATCCTATCCTATCCTCTATCCTATCCTATCCTCTATCCTATCCTATCCTCTATCCTATCCTATCCTCTATCCTATCCTATCCTCTATCCTATCCTATCACCTCCACTATCCTATGCTCTATGCTATCCTATCCTCTATCATAACCTATCATCCATCGCATCCTCTATCGTATATCCTATCTTATCCTCTATCCTATCCTATCCTCCATCCTCTATCCTATACTCTATCCTATCCTCTATCCTATCCTATCCTCTTTCCTATCATATCCTCTATTCTAACCTATCCTCTATCCTTTCCTATCCTGTATCATATCCTATCCTCTATCCAATAATATTCTCCATCCTATCCTATCCGCTATCCAATCCTATCCTCAATCCTATCCTATCCTCTATCCTATCCTATGTTCTATCCTATCCTATCCCCTATCCTATCCTATCCTCAATCCTATCCTATCCTCTATCCAACCCCATCTTCTATCCTATCCTATAATCTATCCTATCTTATCCTCTATCCAATCCTATACCCTATACTATCCTATCCTCTGTCATATCCTATCCTCTATTGTATCCTATCCTCTATCCTTTCCTATCCTGTATCCTATCCTATCGTCTATCCAATAATATTCTCCATCCTATCCTATCCGCTATCTAATCCTATCCTCAATCCTATTCTATCCTCTATCCTATTGTATCCTCTATCCTATCCTATCCTCTATCCTTTCCTATTCTGTATCCTATCCTATCCTCTATCCTATCCTACCCTCTATCCTATCCTATCCTCTATCCTATCCTATCCTCCATCCTATCCTATCCTCTATCCAATCGTATCCTCAATCCTATTCTATCCTCTATCCTATCCTATCCTCTATCCTATCCTATCTTCTATCCTATCCCATCCTCAATCCTATCCTATCCTCTATCCTATCCTATCCTCTTTCCTATCCTATTCTCTATCCTACCCTATCCTCTATCCTATCCTATCCTCTATCGTATCCTGCCCTGTAACCTATCCAATCCCCTACCCTATTCTGTATCCTTTCCTATCCTCTATCCTATCCTATCCTCTATCCTATCCTCTATCCTATCCTCTATCCTATCCTATCCTCTATCGTACCCTGTCCCATATCCTATCCAATCCTCTGTCCTATCCTCTATCCTATCCTATACTCTATCCTATCCTATCCTCTATCCTATCCTATCCTATCCTCTATTATATCCTATCCTATCCTCTATCCTATCCTATCTTATCCTCTATCCTATCCTATCCTCTATCCTATCCTATCATCTATCCTATCCTATCCTCTATCCTATCCTATCCTCTATCCTTTCCTATCCTCTATAATATCATATCCTCTATCCTATCCTATCCTCTATCCTATCCTATCCTCAATCCTATCCTATCCTCTTCCCTGTCCTATCCTCTATCCTATCCTATCCTCTATCGTATCCTATCCTCTATCCTATCCAATCCTCTATCCTATCCTCTATCCTATCCTATCCCATCCTCAGTCCTATCCTATCCTCTATCCTATCCTATCCTCTTTCCTATCCTATTCTCTATCCTATCCTATCCTATCCTCTATCCTATCCTATCCTCTATCGTATCCGATCCTCTATCCTATCCTATCCTCTATAATATCGTATCCTCTAGCATATCCTATCCTCTTTCCTGTAATGTCCCCTATCGTATCCAATCCTCTATCCTATCCTAGGCGTATTTTCTAAAGCGTATGCTTTGCATCCAAAAATCCTAAAATGTGATACGTCAGGCTTCTTTCCAAACCAACATTCGTACGGTGTGACATCCTTCAAAGCTTTAGTAGCAGATCAGTTCCTTATGTGCATCGAGGTATTTATCGCTTATGTCCAGAATTTCTTTGGTAGATCAGCGTGTATTAATATACATCTTGCCATTTCGACGAGCGTTCTATTCAACCTCTCAGCGACACCACTTTGTTGTGGCGTGTATGCAACAGTTCTTTCATGCTTAATTCCCCACTCACTTAGTTGTTTGCTGAACTCCTTACCGCAATATTCGAGTCTATTATCCGTTCTTAAGGTCTTGATCTTTTTACCAATTTCATTTTCAGCTAGAGCCTTGAATTCTTTAAAAGCTTCTTTCACTTGATCCTTTGACTTTAAGAAATATATCTTCGTCCACCTTGTTTTGTCGTCTATAAAGCTAGCAAAATATTTTGCCCCACCAATAGATGTGGTACGCATCAGCCCACAAACGTCTGAATGTATCAATTCAAGTGGTTGTTTGCTGTTATGGGTCGATGGAGTGAATGGAATTTTAGTTTGCTTACCCTTTATGCAGGTTTCACAGGTGAGCATATTATTGCTCAGGTTCATCGTCAAACCCTTCACCATTTGTTTGGATATTAAACTCTTCAAGTCTGCTGCATTGAGATGTCCATATCTCAAATGCCATAGTTCATTCTAGGTTTCTGCCATGTTCGCTGTCTCTTCTATTTCACGCGTAGTTGCCTTGAATGAGATTAGTGAAGGTTTCAGAAAATATAAGTTTCCTACCTTTGAGGCTACTGCAACTATTTGCCCTTCAGCATTCCTTATTGTTGCTTTGTCGTCCACAAATATAACCTTCTTTCCATTTTTGGTTAAGCTGGCCACCGATAGCAGGTTTGTTTTCAAATCGGGCACATACAGTGTATTTTTGCACCTCACATTAATAACTTCCTTTCCATTTGACAGCGTAAGGCACACCGTTCCAATGCCCTTAATTTCTGCACTTTTATTTACGGCCAATCCAACATCTTTTCCTGTGACAGTATTTAATTCTGAAAACAAGGATTTGTTATTGCACATGTGTGACGTAGCCCCACTGTCCAAGCACCACACATCCTTGCGAGTGATGATAGCACCAAGTGCTGACAGCGCCAATGCATTTTGACAATCGCCATGAGTCATAAAGGCTTCGCAATCCTTTTCACAATAACTAGCTTGGTGTTGCCTATTAGATTTCTTCTTCCAGCAGTCACTGGCTGTGTTACCAGGCTTTTTGCAAAATGTGCACTTGTAAGGCTTGTACGTTGAAGTACTGTCGTTGCTTTTATATTAAACAGCCATTTCTTCTTTATTAGTTTTACTATTTGTGTATTTTGGATTTCCTTGCCTGACGTAAATAGCATCATGCGTGTCTTCTCCATTGAGCCTGCTTCTTGCTTCAGCTTCTCCTAAAATTTTTATTTTCAACGCGTATGGATCAGGCAATGTATCTCTGGATTCTATTGCACGCCTGAAACCTTCATAACTTCTTGGGATACTGTACAGAATTACGATGGTTAACAGGTCATTTGCAATTGGTATGTCCATTTGCTGCAATTTATCTACAATATCAAATAATTTGTTTAAGTGATCTGCCATACTACATACTAAAGCAGCTTCTGTGGGGCGGCGGCACGGTGGCGGCAGATGCCCGAACCTGAACGGGGCCGGCGTAGTCCAGGCCACAATGGGCAAAGCATTTCGCGGGAGGAGAGACCCGAGGTTCCGGAAGCTGTCCCATGAGTTGGTTGGGATGTGCAGCTCGTTCTCGAACGCATGTGACGCATGCGTGAATCACTGATCTCGCAAGATTTCGCGCATGTAGGATCCAGAAGGTTTGGCGGAGGGTGCTCAAGGTGAGCTGAAGTCCGGCGTGTAGCGAACGAATATGCGCGTGTTCGATGATGAGTCGAACGAGAGGATGCGCCGCGAGAATAATGGGATGCTTAGAGTTAAACGGTAAGGGAGCACGGTGCAGCCGACCTCCCACGCGAAGAATCCCTTTTTTATCGAGGAAAGGATTGAGCGAGCTGAGAGGGTTCTTCGACGGTAGCGGTTTGTTCTGGAGAAGGACCTTGCTCTCCGATGGAAATAGACTGGCTTGGATTCGACGGATCCACCATAACTTCGCGTTGCAGCACTCATCAGCCGAAAGCGCGAGGCCATAGCCGCGAGATGGAGCTTGAAGAGTCTCCGGATTATTACGTCGACACGCGCACACGAATCGAAAAATGTACGCCGTGACTCGAATCAGTTTTGGCCAGGACGAGAAGCGGTTTTCCAGTTCCCACTGTTGAGTTGGGACGGCGACATGAGCCGGTATGACTTTCGCCTCTAACGGGTTGCGGTTGTCGAGACGAACCTGAAGCTGTGGCCATTCGGAGCGATCACAGGTCAACCATGCGGGGCCTTGCCACCAGAGAGATGACCGAAGAAGGTCGTCGCTGAGGAGACCACGGGAAGCGCAATCGGCAGGATTGTCTTCTGTGGAGACGTGTCGCCAATCCGCGTGCGGGAGCCGGGCTTGAATACTCGACACTCGGTTGGCCACAAAGGTCTTCCAGCGTGAGGGATGATGTTGGACCCAATTCAGGACAACAGTCGAATCTGTCCAGCACACGCAGGAGATATTTCGCGTGCCGAAGGTCGACAGGATGAATTCCATGAGCCGCGAGAGAAGAAGTGTCCCTTGCAATTCTAATTGAGGAATTGTCATTGGGTTAGGAGGAGCTACTTTAGATTTTCCGGCGAGCAAAGAAATCGTGACTTCGCCGGAGGGCGAGGTACATTTTGCATACACGACGGCAGCGTAAGCGACCGTCGAGGCATCGGCGAAGCCGTGAAGCTCGATACGAGAAGAAGACAATGAGGAGCCAATACACCGAGGAAGTTTTAACCAGTTGAGGAGTGGCAGGCACTAGCAGATTGATCGCCACTTGTCGAGAAGCGCATTCGGTAATTCATCGTCCCAGCTAATGCGGAGGCGCCACAAATCCTGAAGAAAGATCTTAGCGAGGACGGTTGCGGGGGTGACCCAGCCTAACGGATCGTAGAGTTTGGCGATCGTGGAAAGAATCGACCTCTTGGTCGACGGCAGTGGATCAGCCACGATTGCGCGAAATTGAAAGGCGTCCAGACTCGGACTCCAGCTGACTCCAAGAACTTTGAGCTGATCATCAGGGGCGAGAGTTTTGGTACACGCAAGACCGTGATCCGCTGGATCGAGATCGGCCAGCAACGCGGACGAATTGCTTGCCCATTTTCGTAGCCTGAATTTCCCGCAATCGAGGAGAGCGGTCAGTTGGTTACGAGACTGGCGAAGGGACTCGGTGTCATCGCCTTCAAACAGAACGTCGTCAACATATATATGATCTTGGAGGATCGATTTCGCGAGAGGAACACGATGCCCTTCGTCCTCATTAAGACGTCGAAGGACGCGAAGGGTGAGATAAGGAGCACACGTCATTCCGTATGTGACTGTGAGAAGTTGATATTCTCGGCACGGGGCGGAAGGTGCTGGCTGCCACAGAATGCGTTGGTAATCGACATCGCGGTCGTCGAGGAGAATTTGGCGATACATTTTTGCGATATCGGCAGTGTAAACGTATCGGAATTTACGCCATTGAAGAATGACCGCGGCGAGGTCGCTTTGCAATTTCGGACCGGCGAGAAGATGGTCGTTCAACGAAGAGCCGTTGGATGTGAGACTGGAGGCGTTGAACACGACGCGAAGGTCTGTCGTAGCGCTGCCAGCTCGAAGGACGGGATGATGCGGAATAAAAACACATTGATGAGACGATGCATCCGAGTCTCGAGCGAGACGCACATGCCCTAGACGCTCGTACTCATTAAGAAAGTCGCGATATTCAGTGGCGACTGAGGGACTCGTTTGAAGGCGGCACGAAAGAGACTGCATCATTTTTTCGGCGACCCGGCGCGAATGCCCGATATCTATGGGAGGACCGATTGTTCGAGTGCCTGAGGCCGGGACCACTCAGAATTGAGCGCTGAGGAAAGTGGTGGAGACTGCAGGTGATATGCACGAGACGCGAAATTTGTTGCAAGTCACTTTAATGTTTTTCGACACGACTAGGCCACACCGCTGGCACAAACAAAGAAATGTGACGGAAATCGCGATACTAACTGTAGCGAGATAGGATGAGACGATGCCGCGAGAAAATGAATAATTGAACGTAGATGAAGTCACGAGTGAGTCTTAGTGCAAGCGAGCGCTGCGAAGTCAGAACGTATTCTGAGATCTCGTCCGCGCACGAGAACGCACGAAACGTCGGAAAGACGGTTGATCGCATTGTTCTAATGGGTGAATTCGGTTCATCTTTGCGCGCGAGGTGAGATTCAAACGGAGGTGTTTGTCGCCGGTGACACGCCTGTTTACGCGAGCGAGACAACAGCCGCTCGATCGCGCGTTCGTAACGCGAAAACAATTTTGGAACCATCATCAACGGTCGGAATACCTTCGTTTGAATTCTCCCTTTTTATGCCAATACTGAACAGGTGGGCTCACTTATGTATGCGGCAGTATCCACGAGGCCGGACATAGCATATGCTGTAAGTATGTTGAGCCGATTTAATGAAAATCCAGGAGGGGAGCACTGGACATCCGCGAAAAGGGTACTACGTTACCTTAAAGGACGATATCGCACGGTATCACTTACAAAAAGACGGGATGCGATTTTCACGGATTTGTGGACTCAGACTGGGGAAGCAACATGGATGATAGGAAATCCCAAACAGGCACCATATTGAGATTAGCAGACGCACCCATCACGTGGGAGTCTAGAAGACAGAGATGCGTTGCACTGTCGAGTGTGGAGGCTGAGTACATGGCGCTAACTGAGGCAATCACGGAAGCGGTTTACCTGCGAAGCCTCTTGAGCGAACTTGCGATGTCCGAAGTTGACCATGGGGGAACCATCGTATATTGCGATAATCAAGGAGCCCAAAAGTTGATAAAGAATCCAGTATTCCATTCGCGAACCAAGCACATCGATATCCGCTATCACTATATCCGCGAGATATATCAAGGAGGGGGGGGGGTCGATGTTGAATATATCCCAACGCAAAACATGCTGGCAGACTTGTTAACTAAGAGTCTCTGCAATGTCAATCACGCTAAATTAATGCGCGGCTTAGGACTGAATGCCATTGATAAGTGTCCACGTTGAGAGGGGGTGTTAGAAAAAATTCACCGCGCTCACTCAACTGCTTCCTGCGCGCCCTCCAGTCTATTCTATTCTCGATGTATTTTTCTTCTTTATCTAACCACGCTCTGCTACCACGTGTATATGTACAGAAATAAAGGCATGTATTATACAAAATAAGGTGAAGAGGTTTAATAGGACAACCTGAAGATCCTTCGGGAACATAAGGATTAACAAAATCTAACAGAGGTATTTATTTTAAGATTTATTTAATAACGTATTTTCCATAGTGTTCTGTAACTGAAACCTGAATACGTTGATCCAATCAAATATCTACAGTGCAGAAGCACGGATTATTAACGTTAGGTGAATGCCAAAAAAATTATCGGCGTGCAGCAGTGATGTTTTTTTAACGTTATGGGATCAAAAAATGTCATGCAACATTTCATAATTTAGAAAAGCGGCTTCGCGAGAACGGTGAATTGATTAAAAAAACTCGCAATAAACCTAAAGCTGTCACTAATGAAAATAATAGTGCCAGTATTCTTGCTGCAATTACATTAAATCCTCATATTAGTCAACGTACACTTGCACAAACATCATATATTAGTTGTTCATCAATTCAACGAATTTTGAAACGGCAAAAGTTTCATCCATATCACAAGGTTTTATCACAAGAGCTTTCGATAGTAGATTACGATCGCCGCGTAAGATTTTGTGAGTGGCTGCAGGGTGTTGTGGAAAATGACTTTTTGTGCAAAATACTTTTTTCCGATGAGGCCACTTTTATGAATACAGGGCATGTAAATAGACATAATCTGCATTATTGGGCCGTGGAAAACCCAAATTGGATGCGATGGGTTCCCTTTCAACATCGATAGTCTTTAAATGTTTGGTGTAGCCTAATAGGAGATTTTGTGATTGGACCTTATTTTTTCCAAGAAACTGTAACATCTGCAAGTTATTGTGATTTTTTAAAAAATCATTTGCCTGCGCTTTTGGAAGATGTGCCACTGCACGTTAGAAGAGAAATGTGGTTCCAACAAGACGGCGCTCCTCCGCATTTTGCAATCATCACCAGGAAATTTTTGAACGAAAAATTTGGGAACAAATGGATAGGTCGTGGGGGACCTCGTCAATGGCCTCCTCGATCCCCCGATCTAACACCATTAGATTTTTTCTTATGGGGATATGTAAAGGACAAAGTTATGTTTGAACCACCGACGACAAAAGAGGATATGAAACAAAGAATACGTGACGCTTGCGCTTCAGTGACTCCCGAAATGTTAAAAAATGTTAGAACAAGTTTGATTTTTCGAGTAAATAAATGTTTACAAGCCCGTGGTGGACATTTTGAACATTTAATTTAAAGTATATTTTATTTCTTCACGAATAAGCATAGGACTCAAGCGCGTATAATTCCGTAACGCTTTTTCCGAGCGCTTCAAGTACCTACAACTCGAAACTTCAAACTGTTATATCTCATCATGGAAGTATCTGACAAAAAAATGTTTCAGACAAAATTGACTTGTTTTTTCCTGTAGAATCTAAATATGTAACATTTTATAGGGGGTTCCATTTAAAATTACAAAGGTACCTCCCCTCCCGCGTTAAAGGGGAAGGGAGGCCACTTCACGTTTATGTAGTCAGATAGGCCCTTCAGTTCCATGCAATTTAAGACTAAGAATTTTAAAATCGATGACATAGTTTTCGAGATATTGAGCTGTTCAGAGTTATGTGGGCCACCCTGTATATAATGTTCGAAATATCGTGTTGACGGTAGGCTGAACCTGCACCGATAAAAAATTAATGCTCGCACCTGATTGGTCGAATCATTGTTCCGGAACGATCACTGGGGCGGAACCAGGGTATATATACCCCAATTTTTCAGGAGTGCTACATTCGACGTTCTGACTTAAGAGTGACAACATGGAGTATTTCAGGTCTTTCCTTCGTGCGCTAGGACTGCTGGAATCTGCCAAGGTGGATTTCATTTCAGAACTACCGCCGGAGGTATCGCAATTGGTTCTACGCAACTTGGATCCTAAGTCTCTGCTTTGCGCAGCTCAAGTGTCACGGAAGTGGTTGAATGTCTGCAGGGCTGATCCACACCTTAGACGAACCGCCAGACACTATGAGCAACGCCCAATGCGGAGAAGAAATGAGCGATTCGCAGGGTATGCTGTTGACAAATCGAGAGTGGCAGTGCAGAGGGAGGTGCCGGTTCCCGCGAAGGTGAAAAGGGCTGCACCTCATGCGAGACTAAAAAATCTGACGGTGTTCTACAGTGCGGACAAAGTATGTTCAGTAAGTTTAAGGCGTAGAAGGTGTATAAGAATGTAATATATAATTCAATTGTATCGTGACGTGCTACTTGTAGCAAATACTCTAATTATTGTTAACATATCGTTGTGTAATCCGCAGATAGCTATAATTTGTAAGCATTTGACGTTCTTGCAAGCCAAGAAGAACAACGACACTACAATGTATCCATTAAATATTTTTCCCTAAAACATTTCCAGTAAGGAGACAAGAGAATTTACAAAGAAATAAACATTTCGATCAATCTGCATCTTTAGAGTTTGGATTTGAGAGTTTGGACGAAGTTTCTTAGTGTTTCTAAATTAAATGTTACAAATAAAATCGAGGTTGTTAGAAATAAATTCAACGCGCTCTCTCAACTGCTTCCTGCGCGCCCTCCAATCTATTCTTTTCTCGATGTATTTTTCTTCTTTATCTAACCACGCTCTGCTACCACGTGTATATGTACAGAAATAAAGGCATGTATTATACAAAATAAGGTGAAGAGGTTTAATCGAACAACCTGAAGATCCTTCGGGAACATAAGGATTAACAAAATCTAACAGAGGTATTTATTTTAAGATTTATTTAATAACGTATTTTCCATAGTGTTCTGTAACTGAAACCTGAATACGTTGATCCAATCAAAAATCTACACTGCAGAAGCACGGAAGTTCTTATCCCCACAGCGACAATACGGAGCACCTCAAGGTTTTCTTTTGCGTGACCTGACTTTTGGAATGTCGCGGCTCACGGTTAGCGACTGTAATAACCATTAGGACGGTCCCCTTGCAGACGTCAAGGATTAGGACATAAAACCGTACTCGGCATCTGCAAAGTCAAAAATGACTTTACTTCTTTATTGGTTTTACGTGTGCAATAACAGAAGCATCGCCAGCCTGTGCACCGCTACGGGACCGCCTGGCCACGCGGCCAGCACGGTCAAGGAAAGTCCCAAAGTGTTTATAGTCGCCTAACCGAGCGACAGGGATTTCCCTTCGCCCGCCGAACAGGCGGAAGCAATAAAAAATAAAACTACCACTCTGACGGCTTCAAAGTAGTAGGCTACACCCCGGTACCTTCGGAAAAGGTAACGCCTTTGCCGACGAAAATATAAATAGCGACCATCCGAGACAGCGGGTCAGATTTTGTACACGCGCCTTACCTACTCCGTCGGCTTAATAAAGTACTTAGTAGAAAACCGAACACACGTCATTTTACCTACAGTCCGAGTCGTTACAGGAACCTCTAGACGTAGATCTCATTCTTATGCGACTACCAGCGGAGTGGTTGGATGTCTGCAGAACTGATGGGAGTCTACTAAGACGATCTACAAGGCATCGCGAGCGTCGCATAGAGTGGAGAATGATGAAAGTCTTCCGAAGAAATGCAGATGCTGACCGTTGAATCACAGCGGAATTGGAAGTTCTGAATCTTGTGGTTTTTCGGCCGTACCGGCGCCGCGCGGCATTGCAGGCACGCCGGAGCTCCGCAATGCCGGCGGACCACCAGTACGCCGCCCTCCTAGGGGCGAACCGGTTGCGGGGCATGGCGGTGTCGCACACCGCCGTCATTACCTCCCGCAGCCGCCTCGCCCCTTGCGTAGGCGTCAGCTCAGACATCGCCGGCCCCGTCCATGTCGCCACGGCTACCGAGGCCCCGAACGCGCCCGCGTCCAGCCGCTTCAAGGCCCATCGCGGCCGTCGGTCCCCCCGGCCCGGCCGGGAATCCCGCGTGTGGAGGGTGGGCAACACGTTCATGACGATGGGCGTATGGTCTGACGCAATCTCAATCTCCTCGGCCACCTTCCATCCCGACACCCGGCGCACGGCCGAGGGAGTCCCCCATGTCAGGTCGATAATCGAGACCCCCTGCGGACGCACGCACGTCGGCGTGGATCCCCGGTTAATCAACCGGAGATCCAGGCCGGCCGCCCAGGTTAACACCTCGCTACCCCTAGTGGTCGTCCTGGGACTCCCCCACGATACCGCGTGGGCATTGAAGTCTCCCAGAACGAGAACCGGGCGGGCGCTGCACCGCGCGATGAAGCTGTTCAGCCCGCCCAGGAACCCCGAAATTGATCGAGGCCACAGCTCGGCGAGATGTAGATCCCGACAACCGCGATGTCCCCCCATTGCAACGCCACGAATCCCTCGCCCCGCTCCAGAAGGGAGACCGAGGGGGACCCGGGGCGGCTTCCCGCCACTATTACTACGGAGCCGCTCTCGTCCCCCACCCAGAAGGGGTGTTCGGGGACGGCGTACGGCTCCGCCGCAACTGCCAGCCCAGCCCCCCACTCGCGCACGGCTTGGACAAACAGGTCCTGTGCCGCGCGCGAGTGGTTGAGATTCGCCTGCAGAACCGGAGTAGAATTAAAAGTACCTACTCTGACATGGGCTCTGCAGACTCCCCTCCCTGGGGATGGGGGGGGGGCTGGGCCCCCGGCGCCGTCTGCGGCCGCTGCGGGGATGCAGCCCCAGACGCGCCTTTCTCTTTCGTCGTCGCGCGGCCCCTCTTGGGAGCCGGAGCACACGCTTTGGCCCCGAATCTATGGCCCGATGGTCTCCCCAGGTCCGCGCAGAGCGGACACCTGGGGGCGATCTTGCAGGCCGAAGCCCGGTGCTCCGCCGCCCCGCAGCGGCAGCACAACGCGCCTCTGTCGACCGCGCTCTTACATGTCGCCCGCGTGTGCCCCGTCTCCAAGCAACGGAAGCATTGGAGGGGCCGCTCCCTCAGCGCCTGGACGCGGGCCGAGGACCAGCCGACCAGCAGCCGGCCCCCCGCCACCACTTTCTTGACGGCCGCGACGGGGCCCTGGCCCCAACAGGAGCCCAGCGCCTGCTCCGAGGCGGGTCTGCGGATCTCGCCGACCCGGAACTCCGCCGCGGAACACCCCCACCCCCCGCCGCCGCCAGCGCCGCCGCTACGTCACCGGACGACACCGAGTCGTCGAGGCCCGCCACGCGCACCTCGCCGCGCTTGACCGCCTGGGAGACCTTAACCCCGGTCCCCCCAAGCGCCTCGGCGATCCTCCCGGAGAGGACCCGTGCCTTCTCCTGGCACCCCGTGCCCCTGACCTCCAGGAGGATCCCTCCGGTTTTCGACCGCCTGGGAAGCACCCCCGACTCGATCCCGATAGCCTTGAGGTCCACCCTCACTTTTGCCCTGGCCATCACCTCCGAGTAAGTGAGCTTGCAGCTCTCGGGGATGGTGATGGCCACTGCTCCCGTTCTGGGCGTGCGACCCAGGCCACCGTCCCTCCCGGCGGCGGGCTTCGCCGCGCTCGCGCCGCCCTGCACTCGTGCGCCGCCCGCCGCCCTCGGCTCCCTCGCAGCACGCAGCCCTGAAACAGCGGCAGCTGCCTCGGCCGCGGCTACTCTCGCCGCAGCCTCCTCCGCGGCCATCTTCTTCTTGTCCTTCTTCACCGCCTTAGCCGTCACCTCCATCCACGAGGCCGGGACGACCGGTGGCGGAATGACAACGGGGGGCACCACCCTCACGTTGGACACGACCACCGGTCCAGTCCCCTTGGTGACAGACGTCGCCGGCAGAGAAGCCACCGGCGTCGCCTCGTGCGCCGACTTACCTTCCGACCGGAGGGCCGGGGCCAACCTGGCCAGAATTGTCCTGAACCGCTCCTCCATCCGGGCCTCTAGCTCCCGGTTCCTGGCCGTTATCAGCGCGCCGACCCGGAGAAGCAGGGCTTCAGAGTCCAAAACTCCCGCTCCCTCCCCGACGACCCTATCGCCTCCGTCCCCCGCGTACGGACCCCCGCTGTCGAGGAGGCGGGGGGCGCCTCCCTAATTGGCGCATGCCCCGCCCGGCGACCGCTGTCGGTGTTCGCCGGCCGCCCGGCCTCCATTGACCGGAGCCTCGCCCGGAGGTCACCAGCCTCCTTCGCCAGGTCCGTGTTCTGCTCGCAGAGGCGGGCTACCTCCTGGCTACCCTGCCACGCCATCCCGGTAAAACACCGCTGCATCAAGGTGGTGCAGTGGGCCCTGGCGACTGCAGAACAATCCCGCAAGTCTTTAGCCGCGTCCCCCTTGAGGCCCTTTGAGACCCTGGAGACTCTCTCCACCCTCAACATCGCCTCCTCCACCTCCCCCACCAGCTGCGCCGTCGGCATCCTCCCACCCAGCTCGATGAGCCAGGTCCATGATGGGCGTCCCCGACGAGCCCTCCCCGGGGTCCGCCTGCGGCACCGACCCGCCACGGGTGTGCTGCCCCCCCCCCTCTAACCGGGCACGCTTGGAAACAGAGACCCCAGATGTCGCGCCCCGCTTCTCCGCGCCCACGCGTGTCGTGATGAAACCGACGGAGCTCGAGATGGATATGATTGTTTCACCCCCATCCGAGTCCTCGTCCGCGATGTCCGCGGCCGCGTCCTCCCCGGCAGTAACCACTGCCATCTCCTCCCCGGCAGTGACCACTGCCGTCTCTTCCCCCGCCGTCGCTACTGCCGTATCGGCAGCCTCCCCCACAACATCAAGGCTTTTATTCTTAGATTCCATGTCTGGTCCCACGAGATTGGTAGGAAAAAACACGTCCGCCCGGGTAGAGCCTCCTTGCCCGGGTAAGGTTAATTTCAACTGGAGTTCGCCAGGTATCCAGACGTTGGTGCGCTAGTGGCTGATGTACCCCACCAGCCGCGCCCTGTAGGCAGGGCGTACCCTCTCACCGCGCACCTAAGCTTAGGGCATTAGGGATATTTTGGAGAGGTTATCATCCTCGCGGCCCGGCCGATTAAGGCAAGACCACCGTTCCGGTAAAACATGACCACCGGTTTACGGCATGGGACCCTACGGCGACCTCCCCGATCGTTATCCCCAGGACCCATTGGTCCGCGGTTTTCATCCCTCCGTGTGAGCCTTACCGGCGAGGGAGGCCTTCCCAGGATCCGAAGATCCCGCCGGCATCGCCTCACACATCATTGGGACTACTTCCCGCGGAATACCCCTTGCTCGGTTAGCAACACACAACTATGTGTGTTCCCAGGGACCACCACGAGGAGATGGAGCGTAGAGGGTTTTAGGAATATGACCACCACCACTGTGGCATACCTAGTAGTGGATCCGAGTCACCACTACTAAGCTCATATCCCCACGGTCCCCCATCCTATCCTCTATCCTATCCTATCCTCTATCCTATCCTATCCTCTATCCTATCCTATCCTCTATCCTATCCTATCCTCTATCCTATCCTATCCTCTATCCTATCCGATCCTCAATCCTATCCTATCCTCTATCCTATCCTATCCTCTTTCTTCTATCCTATTATTCTTTCTTCAATCCTATATCTTCTATCGTATCCTGTATCCTATCCCATCCTCTGCCCTATCCTATACTCTATCCTATCATATCCTCTATCCTATCCTATAATATCCTCTATTCTATACAATCCTCTATCCTACCCTGTATCCTATGTTATCTTTCAATCCTATCCTATTCTACCCTCTATCCTATCCTATCCTCTACGCTATCCTAACCTCTATACTACCCTATCCTCTATAATATCGTATCCTCTATCCTATCCTATCCTGTATCCTATAATATCCTGTACCCTATCCTATCCTCTATCCTATCGTATCCTCTCTCCTATCCCATCCTGTATCCTATCCCATCCTCTATCCTACCCTACTCTCTATCCTATCCTATCCTGTATCCTATAATATCCTATATCCTATCCTATCCTCTATCTTATCCTATCCTCTATCCTATCCTACCCTCTATCCTATCTTATACTCTATCCTATCCTATCCTCTATCCTATCCTATCTTCTATCCTATCCTATCCTCTATCCTATCCTATCCTCTATAGTATCCTATCCTCTATCCTATCCTATCCTCTATCCTATCCAATCACCTATCCTATCCGCTATCCGATCCTATCCTCTATCCTATCGTATCCTCTGTCCTATCCAATCCCCTATCCTATCCTCTATCCGATCCTATCCTCTATCCTATCAAATCACCTATCCTATCCTCTATCCGATCCTATCCTCTATCCTATCCTATCCTCTATCGTCTTCTATCCCCTATCCTATCCCATTCCCTGTCCTATCCTCTATCCTATCCTGCCCTCTATCCTATCCTATCCTGTATCCTATAATATCCTATATCCTATCCTATCCTCTATCCTATCCTATCCTCTATCCTATCCTATCCTCTATCCTATCCTATCCTCTATCCTATCCTATCCTCTATCCTATCCTATCCTCTATCCTATCCTATCCTCTATCTTATCCTATCCTCTATCCTATCCAATCACCTATCCTACCCTCTATCCGATCCTATCCTCAATCCTATCCCATACTCTATCCTATCCCATCCTCTATCCTACCCTACCCTCTATCCTATCCTATCCTGTATCCTATAATATCCTATATCCTATCCTATCCTATCCTCTATCCTATCCAATCACCTATCCTATCCTCTATCCGATCCTATCCTCTATCCTATACAATCACCTATCCTATCCTCTATCCGATCCTATCCTCTATCCTATTCTATACTCTATCCTATCCTATCCGCTATCCTATCCTATCTTCTATCCTATCCTATCCTCTATCCTATCCTATCCTCTATAGTATCCTATCCTCTATCCTATCCTATCATCTATCTTATCCTATCTTCTATCCTATCCAATCACCTATCCTATATTCTATCCGATCCTATACTCTATCCTATCCAATCACCTATCCTATCCTCTATCCTATCCTATCCTTTATCCTATTCTATACTCTATCCTATCCCATCCTCTATCCTACCCTACCCTCTATCCTATCCTATACTGTATCCTATAATATCCTATATCCTATCCTATCCTCTATCCTATCCTATCCTCTATCCTATCCTATCCTCCATCCTATCCTATCCTCTATCCTATCCTATCCTCTACCCTATCCTATCCTCTATCCTATCCAATCCTCTGTACTATAATGTCCTCTATCCTATCAAATCCTCTATCATATCCTCTATCCTGTCCTATCCTCTATCCTATCCTATCCTCTATCCTGTCGTATTCTCTATCCTATCCTATCCTGTATCCTATAATATCCTGTACCCTATCCTATCCTCTATCCTATCGTATCCTCTATCCTATCCCATCCTCTATCCTATCCCATCCTCTATCCTACCCTACACTCTATCCTATCCTATCCTGTATCCTATAATATCCTATATCCTATCCTATCCTCCATCTTATCCTATCCTCTATCCTATCCTATCCTCTATCCTATCCTATCCTCTATCCAACGAATCCCCTATCCTATCCTCTATCGGATCCTATACTCTATTATATCCAATCCTCTATCCTATCCTATCCTCTATCTTATCCTATCCTCTATCCTACCCAATCACCTATCCTATATTCTATCCGATCCTATACTCTATCCTATCCAATCACCTATCCTATCCTCTATCCTATCCTATCCTTTATCCTATTCTATACTCTATCCTATCCCATCCTCTATCCTACCCTACCCTCTATCCTATCCTATCCTCTATCCTATCCTATCCTCTATCCTATCCTATCCTCTACCCTATCCTATCCTCTATCCTATCCAATCACCTATCCTATCCTCTATCCGATCCTATCCTCTATCCTATCGTATCCTCTGTACTATCCAATCCCCTATCCTTACCTCTTTCCTATCCTATCCTATCCTCTATCCTATCCTATCCTCTATCCTATCCTATCCTCTCTTCTATCCTATCCTCTATCCTATCCTATCCTCTATCCTATCCTATCCTCTATCTTATCCTATCCTCTATCCTATCCAATCACCTATCCTATATTCTATCCGATCCTATACTCTATCCTATCCAACCACCTATCCTATCCTCTATCCTATCCTATCCTTTATCCTATTCTATACGAATCCCCTATCCTACCCTCTATCGGATCCTATCCTCTATTATATCCTATCCTCTATCCTATCCTATCCTCTATCTTATCCTATCCTATCCTCTATCTTATCTTATCCTCCATGCTATCCTGTCCTCTATCCAACGAATCCCCTATCCTATCCTCTATTATATCCTATCCTCTATCCTATCCTATCCTCTATCTTATCCTATCCTCTATCCTATCCAATCACCTATCCTACCCTCTATCCGATCCTATCCTCTATCCTATCCAATCACCTATCCTATACTCTATCCGATCTTATCCTCTATCCTATCCTATCCTCTATCGTCTTCTATCCCCTATCCTATCCCATCCCCTGTCCTATCCTCTATCCTATCCTGCCCTCTATCCTATCGTATCCTCTATCCTATCGAATCCTCTATCCTAACCTATCGTGTATCATATAATATCCTCTATCCTATCGAATCCTCTATCCTATCCCATCCTCTATCCTACCCTACCCTCTATCCTATCCCATCCTGTTTCCCATAATATCCTTTATCCTATCCTATCCTCTATCCTATGCTATCCTCGATCCTATCCTATCCTCCATCCTATCCTATCCTCTATCCTATCCTATCCTCTATCCTATCCTATCCTCTATCGTATCCGCTATCCTATCCTATCCTCTACCCTACAATGTCCTCTATCCTATCCAATCCCCTATCCTATCCTCTATCCTATCCTATCCTCTGTCCTATCCTATTCTCTATACTATCCTCTATCCTATCCAATCCTCTATCCTATCCTATCCTCCATCCTATATTAACCTCTATCCTATCCAATCTTCTATCCTATCCTATCCTCTATTCTATCCTCTGTCCTATCCTCTACCCTATCCTCTATCCTATCCTATCCTCAATCCTATCCTATCCCCTATCGTATCCTATCCTCTATCCTATCGTATCCTCTATCCTATCCCATACTCTATCCTATCCTATCCTCCATCCTATAATATCCTCTATCCTATCCAATCCTCTATCCTATCCAATCCTCTATCCTATCCAATCCTCTATCCTATCCTATCCTCCATCCTATATTATCCTCCATCCTATCCAATCTTCTATCCTATCCTACCCTCTATTCTATCCTCTATCCTATCCTATCCTCAATCCTATCCTAACCCCTATCCTATCCTATCCTCTATCCTATCGTATTCTCTGCCCTATCCTATCCTCTATCCTATCCTATCCACTATCCTATAATATCCTCTATCCTATCCTATCCTCCATCCTATAATATCTTCTATCCTATCCTATCCTCTATCCTATCCAATCCTCTATCCAACGAATCCCCTATCATATCCTCTGTCGGATCCTATCCTCTATTATATCCTATCCTCTATACTATCCTATCCTCTATCTTATCCTATCCTCTATCCTATCCAATCACCTATCCTATCCTCTATCCTATCCTATCCTCCATCCTATATTATCCTCCATCCTATCCAATCTTCTATCCTATCCTACCCTCTATTCTATCCTCTATCCTATCCTATCCTCAATCCTATCCTAACCCCTATCCTATCCTATCCTCCATCCTATCCTATCCTCTATCCTATCCTATCCTCTATCCTATCCTATCCTCTGTCCTATCCAATACCCTATTCTATCCTCTATCCTATCCTATCCTCTATCGTATACTATCCTATCCTCTATCCTATCCTATCCTCTCTCCTATCCTATCCTCTATCCTATCCTATCTTCTATCGTCTCCTGACCTCTATCCTATCCAATCCCCTATCCTTACCTCTATCCTATCGTATCCTCTATCCTATCCTATCCTCAATCTTATCCTATCCTCTATCCTATCCTATCCTTTATCCTATTCTATACTGTATCCTATACTATCCGCTATCCTATCCTATCCTCTATCCTATCCTATCCTCTATCCAACGAATCCCCTATCCTATCCTCTATCGGATCCTATACTCTATTATATCCTATCCTGTATCCTATCCTATCCTCTATCTTATCCTATACTCTATCCTATCCAATCACCTATCCTATATTCTATCCGATCCTATACTCTATCCTATCCAATCACCTATCCTATCCTCTATCCTATCCTATCCTCTATCGTTTTCTATCCCCTATCCTATCCCATCCCCTGTCCTATCCCCTATCCTATCCTGCCCTCTATCCTATCCTATCCTGTATCCTATAATATCCTATATCCTATCCTATCCTCTATCCTATCAAATCCTCTATCCTATCCTCAATCCTGTCCTATCCTCTATCCTATCCTATCCTCTATCCTGTCGTATTCTCTATCCTATCCTATCCTGTATCCGATAATATCCTGTACCCTATCCTATCCTCTATCCTATCGTATCCTCTATCCTATCCCATCCTCTATCCTATCCCATCGTCTATCCTACCCTACCCTCTATCCTATCCTATCCTGTATCCTATAATATCCTATATCCTATCCTATCCTCTATCTTATCCTATCCTCTATCCTATCCTATCCTCTATCCTATCCTATCCTCTATCCAACGAATCCCCTATCCTATCCTCTATCGGATCCTATCCTCTATCCTATCCTATCCTCTATCCTATCCTATCCTCTCTCCTATCCTATCTTCTATCCTATCCTATCCTCTATCCTATCCTATCCTCTATAGTATCCTATCCTCTATCCTATCCAATCACCTATCCTATCCTCTATCCGATCCTATCCTCTATCCTATCGTATCCTCTGTCCTATCCAATCCCCTATCCTTACCTCTTTCCTATCCTATCCTATCCTCTATCCTATCCTATCCTCTACCCTATCCTATCCTCTATCCTACAATGTCCTCTATCCTATCCACTCCTCTGTTATATCATCTATCCTATCCACTATCCTACCCTATTCTCTACCCTATCCTATCCCCTATCCTATCCTATCCTCTATCATATCCAATCCCCAATCCTGTCCTCTGTCCTATCCTATCCTCTATCCTATTCCAACCTCTATAATATCGTATCCTCTATCCTATTTTATCCTCTATAATATCGTATCCTCTATCCTATCCTGTCCGCTATCCTACAATATCATCTATCCTATCCAATCCCCTACCCTTTCCCCTATCCCATCCTATCTTCAATCCTATCCTATACTGTATTATATCCTATCCTCTATCCTATCCTCTATCATATCTTATCCTCTATCCTATTCTATCCTCTATCCTATAATATCAGCTATCCTATCCTATTCTCTATCCTATCCTATCCTATCCTCTATCGTATCCTATCCTCTATCCTATCCAATCCTATATCCTCTCCTCTATAATATCCTATCCTCTATCCGATTATATGCTCTATCCGATCCTATCCGCTATCCTATCCTATCCTCTACCCTACAATGTCCTCTATCCTATCCAATCCCCTATCCTATCCTCTATCCTATCCTATCCTCTATCCTATCCTATCCTCTATCGTATCCTATCTTCTATCCTACCCAATCCCCAACTTATCCTCTATCCCGTCCTATCCTCTATACTATATTATCCTCTATCCTATCCCATACTCTATCCTATCCTATCCTCCATCCTATAATATCCTCTATCCTATCCAATCCTCTATCCTATCCAATCCTCTATCCGATCCTATCCTCCATCCTATATTATATTCTATCCTATCCAATCTTCTATCCTATCCTACCCTCTATTCTATCCTCTATCCTATCCGATCCTCAATCCTATCCTAACCCCTATCCTATCCTATCCTCTATCCTATAATATCCTCTATCCTATTCTATCCTCTATCCTATAATATCCTCTACCCTATCCTATTCTCTATCCTACAATGTCCTCTATCCTATCCACTCCTCTGTTATATCCTCTATCCTATCCACTATCCTACCCTATTCTCTACCTATCCTATCCTCTATCCTATCCTATCCTGTATCCTATCCAATCCTCTATCCTATCCTATCCTCTATCCTATCCTCTATCCTAGCCTATCCTCTATCCTATCCTATCCAATCTCCTATCCTATGCTCTATCCTATCCTACCCTCTATAATATCGTATACTCTATGATATCCTATCCTCTATCCTAGAATATCCTCTATCCTATCAAATCCCCTATCCAATCCGCTATCCTATCCTCTATCCTATCCTATCCTCTATCCTATCCTATCCTATCCTCTATCCTATCCTATCCTCTATCTTATCCTATCCTCTATCCTATCCTCTATCCTATCCTCTATCCTATCCTCTATCCTATCCTCTATCCTATCCTCTATCCTATCCTATCCTCTATCCTATCCTATCCTCTATCCTATCCTATCCTCTATATTATCCTATCCTCTATCCTATCCTATCCTCTATCCTATCCTATCCAATCCGCTATCCTATCCTCTATCCTATGCAATCCTCTATCCTATCCTGTCCTCTATCCTATCCTATCCTCTATCCTATCCTATCCTCTATCCTATCCTATCATCTATCATCAATCCTATACTTTCCTGTATCCTATCCAATCCTCTATTCTATCATATCCTCTAAACTATCCTAATCTATCCTCTATCATATCCTATCTTCTATCCTATCCTATCCTCTATCCTATCCTATCATCTATCCTGTATCCTATCCAATCCTCTATCCTATCCTATCCTCTATCCTATATATCCTCTATCCTATAATATCCTCTATCCTATCCTATCCTCTATCCAATCCTCTATCCTATCCAATCCTCTATTCTATCCTATCCTCTAAACTATCCTACCCTATCCTCTATCATATCCTATCCTCAATCTATCCTATCCTCTATCCCATCCTATCCTCCATCCTATCCTATCCTCCATCCTATCCTATCCTCTATCCAATCCTATCCTCTATCCTATACTATCCTCTATCCTATCCCATCCTCTATCGTATCCTATCCTCTATCCTATCCTATTCCTCTATCCTATGATATCCTCTATACCATCCTATCCTCTATCCTATCCTACCATCTATCCTGTCCTATCTTCTATCACATCCTATCCTCTGTCCTTTCCTATCCTCTATCTTATCCTATCCTCCATCCTATCCTATCCTCTATCGTATCCTATCCTCTATCCAATCCTATCCTCTATCATATCCAATCCCCAATCCTGTCCTCTATCCTATCCTATCCTCTATCCTATCCTATCCTCCATCCTATCCTATCCTCCATCCTATCCTATCCTCTATCCTATCCTATCCTCTATCCTATTCCTATCCTCTATCCTATCCTATCCTCTATTATATCCTATCCTCTATCCTAGCCAATCCTCTGTACTATAATGTCCTCTATCCTGTCGTATCCTCTATCCTATCGAATCCTCGATCCTAACCTATCGTGTATCCTATAATATCCTCTATCCTATCGAATCCTCTATCCTATCCCATCCTCTATCCTACCCTACCCTCTATCCTATCCTATCCTGTTTCCCATAATATCCTCTATCCTATCCTATCGTCTATCCTATCCTATCCTCTATCCTATCCTATCTTCCATCCTATCCTATCCTCTATCCTATCCTATCCTCTATCCTATCCTATCCTCTATCCTATCCTATTTTCTATCCTATCCTATCCTCTATCCTATCCTATCCTGTATCCTATCCAATCCTCTATCCTATCCTATCCTCTATCCTATCCTCTATCCTAGCCTATCCTCTATCCTATCCTATCCAATCTCCTATCCTATGCTCTATCCTATCCTACCCTCTATAATATCGTATACTCTATGATATCCTATCCTCTATCCTAGAATATCCTCTATCCTATCAAATCCCCTATCCAATCCGCTATCCTATCCTCTATCCTATCCTATCCTCTATCCTATCCTATCCTATCCTCTATCCTATCCTATCCTCTATCTTATCCTATCCTCTATCCTATCCTCTATCCTATCCTCTATCCTATCCTCTATCCTATCCTCTATCCTATCCTATCCTCTATCCTATCCTATCCTCTATCCTATCCTATCCTCTATCCTATCCTATCCAATCCGCTATCCTATCCTCTATCCTATCCTATCCTCTATCCTATCCTATCCTATCCTCTATCCTATCCTATCCTATCCTCTATCCTATCCTATCCTCTATCCTATCCTATCCTCTATCCTATCCCATCCTCTATCCTATCAAGTCCCCTATCCTATCCTCTGTCCTATCCTATCCTCTATCCTATCCTATCATCTATCATCAATCCTGTCCTTTCCTGTATCCTATCCAATCCTCTATCCTATCCTGTCCTCTATCCTATCCTATCCTCTATCCTATCCTATCCTCTATCCTATCCTATCATCTATCATCAATCCTATACTTTCCTGTATCCTATCCAATCCTCTATTCTATCATATCCTCTAAACTATCCTAACCTATCCTCTATCATATCCTATCTTCTATCCTATCCTATCCTCTATCCTATCCTATCATCTATCCTGTATCCTATCCAATCCTCTATCCTATCCTATCCTCTATCCTATATATCCTCTATCCTATAATATCCTCTATCCTATCCTATCCTCTATCCAATCCTCTATCCTATCCAATCCTCTATTCTATCCTATCCTCTAAACTATCCTAACCTATCCTCTATCATATCCTATCCTCAATCCTATCCTATCCTCTATCCCATCCTATCCTCCATCCTATCCTATCCTCCATCCTATCCTATCCTCTATCCAATCCTATCCTCTATCCTATACTATCCTCTATCCTATCCCATCCTCTATCGTATCCTATCCTCTATCCTATCCTATTCCTCTATCCTATGATATCCTCTATACCATCCTATCCTCTATCCTATCCTACCATCTATCCTGTCCTATCTTCTATCACATCCTATCCTCTGTCCTTTCCTATCCTCTATCTTATCCTATCCTCCATCCTATCCTATCCTCTATCGTATCCTATCCTCTATCCAATCCTATCCTCTATCATATCCTATCCTCAATCCTATCCTATCCTCTATCCTATCCTATGCTCTATCCTATCCTATGCTCTATCCTATCCTGTCCTCTATCGTATCCTCTATCCTCTCCTCTATCCTATCCTATCGTCTATCCTTTCCTATCCTCTATACTCTCCTCTATCGTATCCTATCCTCTATCCTATCCTATCCTCAATCCTATCCTATCCCCTATACTATCCTATCCTCTATCCTATCCTATCCTCTATCCTATACAATCCTCTATCCTATCCTATCCTGTAACCTATCCTATCCTCTATCCTATCCTCTATCCTATCCTATCCTCTATCCTATCCTATCCTCAATCTTATCCTATCCCCTATCCTATCCTATCCTCTATCCTATCCTATGCTCTATCCTATACAATCCTCTATCCTATCCTATCCTCTATCCTATCCTATTGTCTATCCATCCTATCGTCTATCCTATCCTATCCTCTTTCCTATCCTATCCACTATCCTATCCACTATCCTATCCTATCCTCTATCCTATCCTATCCTCTATCCTATCCTATCCTCTATCCTATCCTCTATACTATCCTCTATCCTATCCTATCCTCTATCCTATCCTATCGTCTATTCTATCCTCTATCCTATCCTATCCTCTATCCTATCCTATCCTCTATCCTATCCTATCTTCTATCCTATCCTATCCTCTATCCTATCCTATCCTCTATCCTATCCTATCCTCTATCCTATCATATCCTCTATCCTATCCTATCATCTATCCTGTATCCTATCCAATCCTCTATCCTATCCTATCCTCTATCCTATATATCCTCTATCCTATAATATCCTCTATCCTATCCTATCCTCTATCCAATCCTCTATCCTATCCTATCCTCTATCCTATCCTCTATCGTATCCTATCCTCTATCCAATCCTATCCTCTATCATATCCTATCCTCAATCCTATCCTATCCTCTATCCCATCCTATCCTCCATCCTATCCTATCCTCCATCCTATCCTATCCTCTATCCAATCCTATCCTCTATCCTATACTATCCTCTATCCTATCCTCTATCCTATCCTCTATCCTATCCTCTATCATATCCTCTATCCTATCCTCTATCATATCCAATCCTCTATGGTATCATCTATCCTATCCTATCCTCTATCCTATCTTATCCTCTATCCTATCCTATTGTCTATCCATCCTATCGTCTATCCTATCCTATCCTCTTTCCTATCCTATCCACTAGCCTATCCTATCCTCTATCCTATCCTATCCTCTATCCTATCCTATCCTCTATCCTATCATCTATACTATCCTCTATCCTATCCTATCCTCTATCCTATCCTATCGTCTATTCTATCCTCTATCCTATCCTATCCTCTATCCTATCCTATCCTCTATCCTATCCTATCTTCTATCCTATCCTATCCTCTATCCTATCAAGTCCCCTATCCTATCTTCTGTCCTATCCTATCCTCTATCCTATCCTATCATCTATCATCAATCCTGTCCTTTCCTGTATCCTATCCAATCCTCTATCCTATCCTGTCCTCTATCCTATCCTATCCTCTATCCTATCCTATCCTCTATCCTATCCTATCGTCTATCCTATCCTCTATCCTATCCTACCCTCTATAATATCGTATACTCTATGATATCTTATCCTCTATCCTAGAATATCCTCTATCCTATCAAATCCCCTATCCTATCCTCTATCCTATCCTATCGTGTATCCTATCCAATCCTCTATTCTATCCTATCCTCTAAACTATCCTAACCTATCCTCTATCATATCCTATCTTCTATCCTATCCTATCCTCTATCCCATCCTATCCTCTATCCTATCCTATCTTCTATCTTATCATATCCTCTATCCCATCCTATCTCCATCTTATCCTATCCTCTATCCTATACTATCCTCTATCCTATCCTATCCTCTACCGTATCCTATCCTCTATCCCATCCTATCCTCTATCCTATCCTATCATTTATCCTATCGTATCCTCTACCGTATCCTACCATCTATCCTGTCCTATCTTCTATCACATCCTATCCTCTGTCCTTTCCTATCCTCTATCTTATCCTATCCTCCATCCTATCCTATCCTCTATCGTATCCTATCCTCTATCCAATCCTATCCTCTATCATATCCTATCCTCAATCCTATCCTATCCTCTATCCTATCCTATCCTCTATCCTATCCTATGCTCTATCCTATCCTGTCCTCTATCGTATCCTCTATCCTCTCCTCTATCCTATCCTATCCTCTATCCTATCCTATCCTCTATCCTATTCTATCCTGTATCCTATCCTATACTCTACCGTATTCTACCATCTATCCTAACCTATCCTCTATCATATCCGATCGTCTATCCTATCCTATCCTCTATCATATCCTACCCTCTATCCTATCCTATCCTCTATCCTATCCTATCGTCTATCCTTTCCTATCCTCTATACTCTCCTCTATCGTATCCAATCCTCTATCCTATACAATCCCCTATCCTATCCTCTATCCTATCCTATCCTCTATTCTATAATATCATATATCCTATCCTATTCTCTATCCTATCCCATCCTCTATCCTATCCCATCCTCTATCCTACCCTACCCTCTATCCTATCCTAACCTATCCTGTATCCTATAATATCCTATATCCTATCCTATCCTCTATCCTATCCTATCCTCTATCCTATCCTATCCTCCATCCTATCCTATCGTCTATCCTATCCTATCCTCTATCCTATCCTATCCTCTGTCCTATCCAATACCCTATTCTATCCTCTATCCTATCCTATCCTCTATCGTATCCTATCCTATCCTCTATCCTATCCTATCCTCTCTCCTATCCTATCCTCTATCCTATCCTATCTTCTATCGTCTCCTGACCTCTATCCTATCCAATCCCCTATCCTTTCCTCTATCCTATCGTATCCTCTATCCTATCCTATCCTCAATCTTATCCTATCCTCTATCCTATCCTATCCTTTATCCTATTCTATCCTACCCTCTATTCTATCCGCTATCCTATCCTATCCTCTATCCAACGAATCCCCTATCCTATCCTCTATCGGATCCTATACTCTATTATATCCTATCCTGTATCCTATCCTATTCTCTATCTTATCCTATCCTCTATCCTATCCAATCACCTATCCTATATTCTATCCGATCCTATACTCTATCCTATCCAATCACCTATCCTATCCTCTATCCTATCCTATCCTCTATCGTTTTCTATCCCCTATCCTATCCCATCCCCTGTCCTATCCCCTATCCTATCCTGCCCTCTATCCTATCCTATCCTGTATCCTATAATATCCTATATCCTATCCTATCCTCTATCCTATCCTATCCTCTATCCTATCCTATCCTCTATCCTATCCTATCCTCTATCCTATCCTATCTTCTATCCTATCCTATCCTCTATCCAACGAATCCCCTATCCTATCCTCTATCGGATCCTATACTCTATTATATCCTATCCTGTACCTATCCTATCCTCTATCTTATCCTATCCTCTATCCTATCCAATCACCTATCCTATATTCTATCCGATCCTATACTCTATCCTATCCAATCACCTATCCTATCCTCTATCCTATCCTATCCTCTATCCAACGAATCCCCTATCCTATCCTCTATCGGATCCTATACTCTATTATATCCTATCCTGTACCTATCCTATCCTCTATCTTATCCTATCCTCTATCCTATCCAATCACCTATCCTATATTCTATCCTATCCTATCCTCTATCCTATCCTATCCTCTATCCTATCCTATCCTCTATCCTATCCTATCTTCTATCCTATCCTATCCTCTATCCTATCCTATCCTCTATAGTATCCTATCCTCTATCCTATCCTATCCTCTATCCTATCCTATCCTTTATCCTATTCTATACTCTATCCTATGCTATCCCCTATCCTATCCCATCCCCTGTCCTATCCCCTATCCTATCCTGCCCTCTATCCTATCCTATCCTGTATCCTATAATATCCTATATCCTATCCTATCCTCTATCCTATCCTATCCTCTATCCTATCATATCCTCTATCCTATCCTATCCTCTAT
The DNA here is from genome assembly GCF_050948215.1 of Halictus rubicundus. NCBI lineage: Eukaryota > Metazoa > Arthropoda > Insecta > Hymenoptera > Halictidae > Halictus > Halictus rubicundus. The sequence continues at coordinate 126,938 of NW_027488589.1, forward strand.
CCTATCCTATCCTCTATCCTATCCTATCTTCTATCCTATCCTATCCTCTATCCTATCCTATCCTCTATAGTATCCTATCCTCTATCCTATCCTATCCTCTATCCTATCCTATCCTTTATCCTATTCTATACTCTATCCTATACTATCCGCTATCCTATCCTATTATCCATCTTATCCCATATTCTATCCTATCCAATCACCTATCCTATATTCTATCCGATCCTATACTCTATCCTATCCAATCACCTATCCTATCCTCTATCCTATCCTATCCTTTATCCTATTCTATACTCTATCCTACCCCATCCTCTATCCTATCCTATCCTCTATCCTATCCTATCCTTTATCCTATTCTATACTCTATCCTATACTATCCCCTATCCTATCCCATCCCCTGTCCTATCCCCTATCCTATCCTGCCCTCTATCCTATCCTATCCTGTATCCTATAATATCCTCTATCCTATCCTATCCTCTATCCTATCCTATCTTCTATCCTATCCTATCCTCTATCCTATCCTATCCTCTATCCTATCCTATCCACTATCCTATAATATCCTCTATCCTATCCTATCCTCTATCCTATCCTATCTTCTATCCTATCCTATCCTCTATCCTATCCTATCCTCTATAGTATCCTATCCTCTATCCTATCCTCTCCTCTATCCTATCCTATCCTTTATCCTATTCTATACTCTATCCTATACTATCCCCTATCCTATCCCATCCCCTGTCCTATCCCCTATCCTATCCTGCCCTCTATCCTATCCTATCCTGTATCCTATAATATCCTATATCCTATCCTATCCTCTATCCTATCCTATCCTCTATCCTATCCTATCCTTTATCCTATTCTATACTCTATCCTATACTATCCCCTATCCTATCCCATCCCCTGTCCTATCCCCTATCCTATCCTGCCCTCTATCCTATCCTATCCTGTATTCTATAATATCCTCTATCCTATCCTATCCTCTATCCTATCCTATCTTCTATCCTATCCTATCCTCTATCCTATCCTATCCTCTATCCTATCCTATCCACTATCCTATCCTATCTTCTATCCTATCCTATCCTCTATCCTATCCTATCCTCTATAGTATCCTATCCTCTATCCTATCCTCGCCTCTATCCTATCCTATCCTTTATCCTATTCTATACTCTATCCTATACTATCCCCTATCCTATCCCATCCCCTGTCCTATCCCCTATCCTATCCTGCCCTCTATCCTATCCTATCCTGTATCCTATAATATCCTATATCCTATCCTATCCTCTATCCTATCCTATCCTCTATCCTATCCTATCCTCTATCCTATCCTATCCTCTATCCTATCCTATCTTCTATCCTATCCTATCCTCTATCCTATCCTATCCTCTATAGTATCCTATCCTCTATCCTATCCTATCCTCTATCCTATCCTATCCTTTATCCTATTCTATACTCTATCCTATACTATCCGCTATCCTATCCTATCCTCTATCTTATCCCATCTTCTATCCTATCCAATCACCTATCCTATATTCTATCCGATCCTATACTCTATCCTATCCAATCACCTATCCTATCCTCTATCCTATCCTATCCTTTATCCTATTCTATACTCTATCCTATCCCATCCTCTATCCTATCCTATCCTCTATCCTATCCTATCCTTTATCCTATTCTATACTCTATCCTATACTATCCCCTATCCTATCCCATCCCCTGTCCTATCCCTTATCCTATCCTGCCCTCTATCCTATCCTATCCTGTATCCTATAATATCCTCTATCCTATCCTATCCTCTATCCTATCCTATCTTCTATCCTATCCTATCCTCTATCCTATCCTATCCTCTATCCTATCCTATCCTCTATCCTATCCTATCCTCTATCCTATCCTATCCTCTATCCTATCCTATCCTCCATCCTATCCTATCCTCTATCCTATCCTATCCTCTATCCTATCCTATCTTCTATCCTATCCTATCCTCTATCCTACCCTATCCTCTATAGTATCCTATCCTCTATCCTATCCTATCCTCTATCCTATCCTATCCTTTATCCTATTCTATACTCTATCCTATACTATCCGCTATCCTATCCTATCCTCTATCTTATCCCATCTTCTATCCTATCCAATCACCTATCCTATATTCTATCCGATCCTATACTCTATCCTATCCAATCACCTATCCTATCCTCTATCCTATCCTATCCTTTATCCTATTCTATACTCTATCCTATCCCATCCTCTATCCTATCCTATCCTCTATCCTATCCTATCCTTTATCCTATTCTATACTCTATCCTATACTATCCCCTATCCTATCCCATCCCCTGTCCTATCCCCTATCCTATCCTGCCCTCTATCCTATCCTATCCTGTATCCTATAATATCCTCTATCCTATCCTATCCTGTATCCTATAATATCCTCTATCCTATCCTATCCTCTATCCTATCCTATCTTCTATCCTATCCTATCCTCTATCCTATCCTATCCTCTATCCTATCCTATCCTCTATCCTATCCTATCCTCTATCCTATCCTATCCTCTATCCTATCCTATCCTCTATCCTATCCTGTATCCTATAATATCCTCTATCCTATCCTATCCTCTATCCTATCCTATCTTCTATCCTATCCTATCCTCTATCCTATCCTATCCTCTATCCTATCCTATCCTCTATCCTATCCTATCCTCTATCCTATCCTCTCCTCTATCCTATCCTATCCTCTATCCTATCCTATCCTCTATCCTATCCTATCCTCTATCCTATCCTATCTTCTATCCTATCCTATCCTCTATCCTATCCTATCCTCTATAGTATCCTATCCTCTATCCTATCCTATCCTCTATCCTATCCTATCCTTTATCCTATTCTATACTCTATCCTATACTATCCCCCATCCTATCCTATCCTCTATCTTATCCCATCTTCTATCCTATCCAATCACCTATCCTATATTCTATCCGATCCTATACTCTATCCTATCCAATCACCTATCCTATCCTCTATCCTATCCTATCCTTTATCCTATTCTATACTCTATCCTATCCCATCCTCTATCCTATCCTATCCTCTATCCTATCCTATGCTTTATCCTATTCTATACTCTATCCTGTACTATCCCCTATCCTATCCCATCCCCTGTCCTATCCCCTATCCTATCCTGCCCTCAATCCTATCCTATCCTGTATCCTATAATATCCTCTATCCTATCCTATCCTCTATCCTATCCTATCTTCTATCCTATCCTATCCTCTATCCTATCCTATCCTCTATCCTATCCTATCCATTATCCTATAATATCCTCTATCCTATCCTATCCTCCATCCTATAATATCCTCTATCCTATCCTACCCTCTATCCTATCCTATCCTGTTTCCTATAATATCCCCTATCCTATCCTATCCTCTATCCTATCCTATCCTCTATCCTATCCTATCCTCTATCCTATCCTATCCTCTATCCTATCCAATCACCTATCCTATCCTCTATCCGATCCTATCCTCTATCCTATCGTATCCTCTGTCCTATCCAATCCCCTATCCTTACCTCTTTCCTATCCTATCCTATCCTCTATCCTATCCTATCCTCTATCCTATCCTATCCTCTATCCTATAATATCCTCTATCCTATTCTATCCTCTATCCTATAATATCCTCTACCCTATCCTATCCTCTATCCTACAATGTCCTCTATCCTATCCACTCCTCTGTTATATCCTCTATCCTATCCACTATCCTACCCTATTCTCTACCCTATCCTATCCTCTATCCTATCCTATCCTCTATCATATCCAATCCCCAATCCTGTCCTCTATCCTATCCTATCCTCTATCCTATCCTATCCTCTATCCTATCCTATCCTCTATCATATCCAATCCCCAATCCTGTCCTCTATCCTATCCTATCCTCTATCCTATCCACTCCTCTGTTATATCCTCTATCCTATCCACTATCCTACCCTATTCCCTACCCTATCCTATCCTCTATCCTATCCTATCCTCTATCATATCCAATCCCCAATCCTGTCCTCTATCCTATCCTATTCTCTATCCTATTCCAACCTCTATAATATCGTATCCTCTATCCTATTTTATCCTCTATAATATCGTATCCTCTATCCTATCCTACAATATCATCTATCCTATCCTATCATCTATCCTATCCAATCCCCTACCCCTTCCTCTATCCCATCCTATCCTCAATCCTATCCTATACTGTATTATATCCTATCCTCTATCCTATCCTCTATCATATCTTATCCTCTATCCTATTCTATCCTCTATCCTATAATATCAGCTATCCTATCCTATTCTCTATCCTATCCTATCCTATCCTCTATCGTATCCTATCCTCTATCCTATCCAATCCTATATCCTCTCCTCTATAATATCCTATATTCTATCCGATTATATGCTCTATCCGATCCTATCCGCTATCCTATCCTATCCTCTACCCTACAATGTCCTCTATCCTATCCAATCCCCTATCCTATCCTCTATAATATCCTATCCTCTATCCTATAATATCATATATCCTATCCTATTCTCTATCCTATCCTATCCTCTATCCTATCCATTCCCCAATCGTATCCTCTATCCTATCCTATCCTCTATCCTATCCTCTATCCTATCCTATCCTCTATCCTATCCTATGCTCTATCCTATCCTATTGTCTATCCATCCTATCGTCTATCCTATCCTATCCTCTTTCCTATCCTATCCACTATCGTATCCAATCCTCTATCCTATACAATCCCCTATCCTATCCTCTATCCTATCCTATCCTTTATACTATCCTATCCTATACTGTATTATATGCTATCCTCTATCCTATCCAATCCCCTATCCTATCCTCTATAATATCCTATCCTCTATCCAATAATATCATATATCCTATCCTATTCTCTATCCTATCCTATCCTCTATCCTATCCATTCCCCAATCGTATCCTCTATCCTATCCTATCCTCTATCCTATCCTATCCTCTATCCTATCCTATGCTCTATCCTATCCTATCCTCTATCCTATCCTATCTTCTATTATATAAATCCTCTATCCTTTCCAATCCTCTATCCTATCCTATCCAATCCTCTGTCCTATCCTATCCTATACTTTATCCTATCCAATCACATATCCTATCCCCTATCCTATCCTATCCTCTATCCTATCCTATCTTCTATCCTATACAATCCTCTATAATATCCTATCCTCTATTCTATCCTATCCTCTATCCTATCCTATTCTCTATCCTATCCTATCCTCTATCCTATCCTATCCTCTATCCTATCCAAATTATACACTATCCTCTATCCTATCCTAACCTCTATCCTATCCTCTAACCTATCCTCTATCCTATCCTATCCTCTATCCTATCCTATCTTCTATCCTATCCTATCCTCTATCCTATCCTATCCTCTATCCTATCCTATCCATTATCCTATAATATCCTCTATCCTATCCTATCCTCCATCCTATAATATCCTCTATCCTATCCTACCCTCTATCCTATCCTATCCTGTTTCCTATAATATCCCCTATCCTATCCTATCCTCTATCCTATCCTATCCTCTATCCTATCCTATCCTCTATCCTATCCTATCCTCTATCCTATCCAATCACCTATCCTATCCTCTATCCGATCCTATCCTCTATCCTATCGTATCCTCTGTCCTATCCAATCCCCTATCCTTACCTCTTTCCTATCCTATCCTATCCTCTATCCTATCCTATCCTCTATCCTATCCTATCCTCTATCCTATAATATCCTCTATCCTATTCTATCCTCTATCCTATAATATCCTCTACCCTATCCTATCCTCTATCCTACAATGTCCTCTATCCTATCCACTCCTCTGTTATATCCTCTATCCTATCCACTATCCTACCCTATTCTCTACCCTATCCTATCCTCTATCCTATCCTATCCTCTATCATATCCAATCCCCAATCCTGTCCTCTATCCTATCCTATCCTCTATCCTATCCTATCCTCTATCCTATCCTATCCTCTATCATATCCAATCCCCAATCCTGTCCTCTATCCTATCCTATCCTCTATCCTATCCACTCCTCTGTTATATCCTCTATCCTATCCACTATCCTACCCTATTCCCTACCCTATCCTATCCTCTATCCTATCCTATCCTCTATCATATCCAATCCCCAATCCTGTCCTCTATCCTATCCTATTCTCTATCCTATTCCAACCTCTATAATATCGTATCCTCTATCCTATTTTATCCTCTATAATATCGTATCCTCTATCCTATCCTACAATATCATCTATCCTATCCTATCATCTATCCTATCCAATCCCCTACCCCTTCCTCTATCCCATCCTATCCTCAATCCTATCCTATACTGTATTATATCCTATCCTCTATCCTATCCTCTATCATATCTTATCCTCTATCCTATTCTATCCTCTATCCTATAATATCAGCTATCCTATCCTATTCTCTATCCTATCCTATCCTATCCTCTATCGTATCCTATCCTCTATCCTATCCAATCCTATATCCTCTCCTCTATAATATCCTATATTCTATCCGATTATATGCTCTATCCGATCCTATCCGCTATCCTATCCTATCCTCTACCCTACAATGTCCTCTATCCTATCCAATCCCCTATCCTATCCTCTATAATATCCTATCCTCTATCCTATAATATCATATATCCTATCCTATTCTCTATCCTATCCTATCCTCTATCCTATCCATTCCCCAATCGTATCCTCTATCCTATCCTATCCTCTATCCTATCCTCTATCCTATCCTATCCTCTATCCTATCCTATGCTCTATCCTATCCTATTGTCTATCCATCCTATCGTCTATCCTATCCTATCCTCTTTCCTATCCTATCCACTATCGTATCCAATCCTCTATCCTATACAATCCCCTATCCTATCCTCTATCCTATCCTATCCTTTATACTATCCTATCCTATACTGTATTATATGCTATCCTCTATCCTATCCAATCCCCTATCCTATCCTCTATAATATCCTATCCTCTATCCAATAATATCATATATCCTATCCTATTCTCTATCCTATCCTATCCTCTATCCTATCCATTCCCCAATCGTATCCTCTATCCTATCCTATCCTCTATCCTATCCTATCCTCTATCCTATCCTATGCTCTATCCTATCCTATCCTCTATCCTATCCTATCTTCTATTATATAAATCCTCTATCCTTTCCAATCCTCTATCCTATCCTATCCAATCCTCTGTCCTATCCTATCCTATACTTTATCCTATCCAATCACATATCCTATCCCCTATCCTATCCTATCCTCTATCCTATCCTATCTTCTATCCTATACAATCCTCTATAATATCCTATCCTCTATTCTATCCTATCCTCTATCCTATCCTATTCTCTATCCTATCCTATCCTCTATCCTATCCTATCCTCTATCCTATCCAAATTATACACTATCCTCTATCCTATCCTAACCTCTATCCTATCCTCTAACCTATCCTCTATCCTATCCTATCCTCTATCCTATCCTATCGTCTATCCTTTCCTATCCTCTATCCCATCCTATCCTCCATCCTATCCTATCCTCTATCCTATCCTATCTTCTATCGTATACTATCCTCTATCCTATAATATACTCTATCCAAACCTATCCTCTATGATATCCTATCCTCTATCGTATCCTACCATCTATCCTATGCTATCCTCTATCATATCGTATCATCTATCCTATCCTATCCTCTATCTTATCGTATCCTCCATCCCATCCTATCCCCCATCCTATCCTATCTTCTATCCTATCCTATCCTCTATCTTATCCTATCCACTGTCCCATCCTATCCTCCATCCTAACCTATCCACTATCCTATCCTATCCTCTATCCTATCCTATCGTCTATCCTTTCCTATCCTCTATCACATCCTATCCTCCATCCTATCCTATCCTCTACCCTATCCTATCCTCTATCGTATCCTACCATGTATCCTATCCTATCCTCTATCCCATCCTATCCTCTATCCTATCCTATCCTCTATCCTATCCCATCCTCTATCGTATCCTATCCTCTATCCTATCCTATTCCTCTATCATATGCTATCCTCTATCCTATCCTATCCTCTATCCTATCCTATCCGCTATCCTATCCTATCCCCTATACTATACTATCCTCTATCCCATCCTATCCTCCATCCTATCCTATCCTCTATCGTATCCTACCATCTATCCTATGCTATCCTCTATCATATCGCATCCTCTATCCTATCCCATCCTCTATCTTATCGTATCCTCTATTGTATCCTATCGTCTATCCTATCCTATCCTATATCCTATAAAATCCTCTATCCTATCCTATACTCTATCCTATCCTATCCTCTGTCCTATCCTACCCTCTGTCCTAACCTATCATATATTCAATCCTATCCTCTATCCTGTCCTGTCCTCTATCCTATCCTATACTATATCCTATACTATCCTCTATCCTATCCTATCCTCTATCCAATCCAATCACCTATCTTATCCTCTATCCTATAATATCCTGTATACTACTCAATCCCCTAACCTATCCTCTATACTATCCTATCCTCAATCCTATCCTATTTCCTACCCTATCCTATCCTCTATCCTATCCTATCTACTATCCTTTTGTATCCTCTGTCCGATCCCATCCTCTATCCTATCCTATCGTCTATCCTATAGTATCCTCTATCCTATCAAATCTTCTATCCTATCCTCTATCCTATCCTCTATCCTATCCTATTCCTCTATCCTATGCTATCCTCTATTCTATCCTATCCTCTATCCTATCCTATCCTCTATCCTATACAATCCTCTATCCCATCCTATCCTCCATCCTATCCTATCCTCTATCGTATCCTATCCTGTATCCTATCCTATCCTCTATCCTATCCTATCCTCTATCCTATCCTCTCAGCTAACCTATCCTATCCTCTATCGTTTCCTACCATCTATCCTATCCTATCCTCTATCCCATCCTATCCTCTATCCCATCCTATCCTCTATCCTATCAAATCCTCTATCCTATCCTATCCTCTATGATATCCTATCCTCTATCCTATGCTATCCTCTATCTCATCCTATCCTCTACCCTATCCTATCCTCTATCCTATCCTATCCTCTATCCTATCCTCTCCTCTATCCTATCCTATCATCTATCCTATCCTATCCTCTATCCTATCCTATCCTCTATCCTATCCTATCTTCAATCCTATCCTATCCTCTATCCTATCCTATCCTCTATAGTATCCTATCCTCTATCCTATCCTATCCTCTATCCTATCCTATCCTTTATCCTATTCTATACTCTATCCTATACTATCCCCTATCCTATCCTATCCTCTATCTTATCCCATCTTCTATCCTATCCAATCACCTATCCTATATTCTATCCGATCCTATACTCTATCCTATCCAATCACCTATCCTATCCTCTATCCTATCCTATCCTTTATCCTATTCTATACTCTATCCTATCCCATCCTCTATCCTATCCTATCCTCTATCCTATCCTATGCTTTATCCTATTCTATACTCTATCCTGTACTATCCTCTATCCTATCCCATCCCCTGTCCTATCCCCTATCCTATCCTGCCCTCTATCCTATCCTATCCTGTATCCTATAATATCCTCTATCCTATCCTATCCTCTATCCTATCCTATCTTCTATCCTATCCTATCCATTATCCTATAATATCCTCTATCCTATCCTATCCTCCATCCTATAATATCCTCTATCCTATCCTACCCTCTATCCTATCCTATCCTGTTTCCTATAATATCCTCTATCCTATCCTATCCTCTATCCTATCCTATCCTCTATCCTATCCTATCCTCTATCCTATCCTATCCTCTATCCTATCCAATCACCTATCCTATCCTCTATCCGATCCTATCCTCTATCCTATCGTATCCTCTGTCCTATCCAATCCCCTATCCTTACCTCTTTCCTATCCTATACTATCCTCTATCCTATCCTATCCTCTATCCTATCCTATCCTCTATCCTATCCTATCCTCTATCCTATAATATCCTCTATCCTATTCTATCCTCTATCCTATAATATCCTCTACCCTATCCTATCCTCTATCCTACAATGTCCTCTATCCTATCCACTCCTCTGTTATATCCTCTATCCTATCCACTATCCTACCCTATTCTCTACCCTATCCTATCCTCTATCCTATCCTATCCTCTATCATATCCAATCCCCAATCCTGTCCTCTATCCTATCCTATCCTCTATCCTATCCTATCCTCTATCCTATCCTATCCTCTATCATATCCAATCCCCAATCCTGTCCTCTATCCTATCCTATCCTCTATCCTATCCACTCCTCTGTTATATCTTCTATCCTATCCACTATCCTACCCTATTCCCTACCCTATCCTATCCTCTATCCTATCCTATCCTCTATCATATCCAATCCCCAATCCTGTCCTCTATCCTATCCTATTCTCTATCCTATTCCAACCTCTATAATATCGTATCCTCTATCCTATTTTATCCTCTATAATATCGTATCCTCTATCCTATCCTACAATATCATCTATCCTATCCTATCATCTATCCTATCCAATCCCCTACCCCTTCCTCTATCCCATCCTATCCTCAATCCTATCCTATACTGTATTATATCCTATCCTCTATCCTATCCTCTATCATATCTTATCCTCTATCCTATTCTATCCTCTATCCTATAATATCAGCTATCCTATCCTATTCTCTATCCTATCCTATCCTATCCTCTATCGTATCCTATCCTCTATCCTATCCAATCCTATATCCTCTCCTCTATAATATCCTATATTCTATCCGATTATATGCTCTATCCGATCCTATCCGCTATCCTATCCTATCCTCTACCCTACAATGTCCTCTATCCTATCCAATCCCCTATCCTATCCTCTATAATATCCTATCCTCTATCCTATAATATCATATATCCTATCCTATTCTCTATCCTATCCTATCCTCTATCCTATCCATTCCCCAATCGTATCCTCTATCCTATCCTATCCTCTATCCTATCCTCTATCCTATCCTATCCTCTATCCTATCCTATGCTCTATCCTATCCTATTGTCTATCCATCCTATCGTCTATCCTATCCTATCCTCTTTCCTATCCTATCCACTATCGTATCCAATCCTCTATCCTATACAATCCCCTATCCTATCCTCTATCCTATCCTATCCTTTATACTATCCTATCCTATACTGTATTATATGCTATCCTCTATCCTATCCAATCCCCTATCCTATCCTCTATAATATCCTATCCTCTATCCAATAATATCATATATCCTATCCTATTCTCTATCCTATCCTATCCTCTATCCTATCCATTCCCCAATCGTATCCTCTATCCTATCCTATCCTCTATCCTATCCTATCCTCTATCCTATACTATCCTCTATCCTATCCTATCCTCTATCCAATCCAATCACCTATCTTATCCTCTATCCTATAATATCCTGTATACTACTCAATCCCCTAACCTATCCTCTATACTATCCTATCCTCAATCCTATCCTATCCCCTACCCTATCCTATCCTCTATCCTATCCTATCTACTATCCTTTTGTATCTTCTGTCCGATCCCATCCTCTATCCTATCCTATCGTCTATCCTATAGTATCCTCTATCCTATCAAATCTTCTATCCTATCCTCTATCCTATCCTCTATCCTATCCTATTCCTCTATCCTATGCTATCCTCTATTCTATCCTATCCTCTATCCTATCCTATCCTCTATCCTATACAATCCTCTATCCCATCCTATCCTCCATCCTATCCTATCCTCTATCGTATCCTATCCTGTATCCTATCCTATCCTCTATCCTATCCTATCCTCTATCCTATCCTCTCAGCTAACCTATCCTATCCTCTATCGTTTCCTACCATCTATCCTATCCTACCCTCTATCCCATCCTATCCTCTATCCCATCCTATCCTCTATCCTATCAAATCCTCTATCCTATCCTATCCTCTATGATATCCTATCCTCTATCCTATGCTATCCTCTATCTCATCCTATCCTCTACCCTATCCTATCCTCTATCATATCCTATCCTCTAACCTATCCTATCCTCTATCTCATCCTATCCTCTATTCCATCCTATCCTCCATCCTATCCTATCCTCTATCTTATTCTACCCTCTATACTATCCTATCCTCTATCCTATCCTATCCTATATCCTATCCTATCCTCTATCCTATCCTATCATTTATCCTATCCTATCCTCTATCCTATCCTATCGTCTACCTTCCCTATCCTCTATATTCTCCTCTATCGTATCCTATCCTCTATCGTATCCTACCATCTATCCTATCCTATCCTCTATCCTATCCTATCCTCTATCCTATCCTATCCTCTATCCTATCCTATCCTCTATCCTAACCTATCCTGTATCATATCCTATCCTCTATCCCATCCTATCATCCATCTTATCCTATCCTCTATCCCATCCTATCGTCCATTCTTAGCTATCCACTATCATATCCTATCCTCTGTCCTATCCTATCCTCCATCCTATCCTATCCTCTATTGTATCCTATCCTCTATTGTATCCTATCCTCTATCCAATCCTATCCTCTATCATATCTTTTCCTCAATCCTAATCCTATCCTCTATTTTATCGTATCCTCTATCCCATCCTATCCTCCATCCTATCCTATCCTCCATCCTATCCTATCCTCTATTGTATCCTATCCTCTATCCAATCCTATCCTCTATCCCATCCTATCCTCTATCCTATCCTATGCTCTTTCATATCCTATCCTCTATCCTATCCTATCCTCTATCTCATCCTATCCTCTATTCCATCCTATCCTCCATCCTATCCTATCCTCTAGCCTATCCTATCCTCTATCCTATCCTATCCTCTATCATATCCTATCCTCTATCCTATCCTATCCTCTATCTCATCCTATCCTCTATCCTATCCTATGCTCTTTCATATCCTATCCTCTATCCTATCCTATCCTCTATCTCATCCTATCCTCTATTCCATCCTATCCTCCATCCTATCCTATCCTCTAGCCTATCCTATCCTCTATCCTATACAATCCTCTATCCTATCCTATCCTCTACCCTATCCTATCCTCTATCTTATCCCATCCTCTATCGTATCCTATCATCTATCCTAACCTATCCTCTATCCTATCCTATCCCCTATCCCATCCTATCATCCATCTTATCCTATCCTCTATCCCATCCTATCGTCCATCCTTAGCTATCCACTATCATATCCTATCCTCTGTCCTATCCTATCCTCTATCTTATCGTATCCTCTATCCCATCCTGTCCTCCAACCCATCTTATCCTCCATCCTATACTATCCTCTATCCTATCCTATCCTCTATCTTATCGTATCCTCTATCCCATCCTGTCCTCCAACCCATCTTATCCTCCATCCTATACTATCCTCTATCCTATCCTATCCTCTATCCTATCCTATTCCTCTATCCTATGCTATCCTCTATCCTATCCTATCCTCTAGCCTATCCTATCCTCTATCCTATACAATCCTCTATCCTATCCTATCCTTTACACTATCCTATCCTCTATCCTATCCTATCTTCTATCCTATCCTATCCTCTATCCTATCCTATCTTCTATAGTATCCTATCCTCTATCCTATCCTATCCTCTATCCTATCCAATCACCTATCCTATCCTCTATCCGATCCTATTCTCTATCCTATCGTATCCTCTGTCCTATCCAATCCCCTATCCTATCTTCTATCCGATCTTATCCTCTATCCTATCCAATCACCTATCCTATCCTCTATCCTATCCTATCCTCTATCCTATCACATCCTCTATAGTACCCTACCCTCTATCCTATCCTATCCTGTATCCTATAATATCCTATATCCTATCCTATCCTCTATCCTATCCTATCCTCTATCCTATCCTATCCTCTATCCTATCCTATCCTCTATCCTATCCTATCCTCTATCCTATCCTATCCTCTATCCTATCCTATCCTCTATCCTATCCTATCCTCTATCCTATCCTATTCTCTATAGTATCCTATCCTCTATCCTATCCTATCCTCTATCCTATCCTCTATCCTATCCTATCCTCTATCCTATCCTATCTTCTATCCTATCCTATCCTCTATAGTATCCTATCCTCTATCCTATCCTATCCTCTATCCTATCCTATCTTCTATCCTATCCTATCCTCTATCCTATCCTATCCTCTATCCTATCCTATCCTCTATCCTATCCAATCCTCTGTACTATAATGTCCTCTATCCTATCAAATCCTCTATCCTATCCTCTATCCTGTCCTATCCTCTATCCTATCCTATCCTCTATTCTGTCGTATTCTCTATCCTATCCTATCCTGTATCCTATAATATCCTGTACCCTATCCTATCCTCTATCCTATCGTATCCTCTCTCCTATCCCATCCTGTATCCTATCCCATCCTCTATCCTACCCTACCCTCTATCCTATCCTATCCTGTATCCTATAATATCCTATATCCTATCCTATCCTCTATCTTATCCTATCCTCTATCCTATCCTATCCTCTATCCTATCTTATCCTCTATCCTATCCTATCCTCTATCCTATCCTATCCTCTATCCTATCCTATCCTCTATAGTATCCTATCCTCTATCCTATCCTATCCTCTATCCTATCCCATCACCTATCCTATCCTCTATCCTATCCTATCCTCTATCCTATCCAATCCTCTGTACTATAATGTCCTCTATCCTATCAAATCCTCTATCCTATCCTCTATCCTGTCCTATCCTCTATCCTATCCTATCCTCTATTCTGTCGTATTCTCTATCCTATCCTATCCTGTATCCTATAATATCCTGTACCCTATCCTATCCTCTATCCTATCGTATCGTCTCTCCTATCCCATCCTGTATCCTATCCCATCCTCTATCCTACCCTACCCTCTATCCTATCCTATCCTCTATCCTATCCTATCCTCTATCCTATCCTATCCTCTATAGTATCCTATCCTCTATCCTATCCTATCCTCTATCCTATCCCATCACCTATCCTATCCTCTATCCTATCCTATCCTCTATCCTATCCAATCCTCTGTACTATAATGTCCTCTATCCTATCAAATCCTCTATCCTATCCTCTATCCTATCCTATCCTCTATCCTATCCTATCCTCTATCCTATCCTCTCAGCTATCCTATCCTATCCTCTATCGTTTCCTACCATCTATCCTATCCTATCCTCTATCCCATCCTATCCTCTATCCCATCCTATCCTCTATCCTATCAAATCCTCTATCCTATCCTATCCTCTATGATATCCTATCCTCTATCCTATGCTATCCTCTATCTCATCCTATCCTCTACCCTATCCTATCCTCTATCCTATCCTATCCTCTATCCTATCCTCTCCTCTATCCTATCCTATCATCTATCCTATCCTATCCTCTATCCTATCCTATCCTCTATCCTATCCTATCTTCAATCCTATCCTATCCTCTATCCTATCCTATCCTCTATAGTATCCTATCCTCTATCCTATCCTATCCTCTATCCTATCCTATCCTTTATCCTATTCTATACTCTATCCTATACTATCCCCTATCCTATCCTATCCTCTATCTTATCCCATCTTCTATCCTATCCAATCACCTATCCTATATTCTATCCGATCCTATACTCTATCCTATCCAATCACCTATCCTATCCTCTATCCTATCCTATCCTTTATCCTATTCTATACTCTATCCTATCCCATCCTCTATCCTATCCTATCCTCTATCCTATCCTATGCTTTATCCTATTCTATACTCTATCCTGTACTATCCTCTATCCTATCCCATCCCCTGTCCTATCCCCTATCCTATCCTGCCCTCTATCCTATCCTATCCTGTATCCTATAATATCCTCTATCCTATCCTATCCTCTATCCTATCCTATCTTCTATCCTATCCTATCCATTATCCTATAATATCCTCTATCCTATCCTATCCTCCATCCTATAATATCCTCTATCCTATCCTACCCTCTATCCTATCCTATCCTGTTTCCTATCCTATCCTCTATCCTATCCTATCCTCTATCCTATCCTATCCTCTATCCTATCCTATCCTCTATCCTATCCTATCCTCTATCCTATCCAATCACCTATCCTATCCTCTATCCGATCCTATCCTCTATCCTATCGTATCCTCTGTCCTATCCAATCCCCTATCCTTACCTCTTTCCTATCCTATCCTATCCTCTATCCTATCCTATCCTCTATCCTATCCTATCCTCTATCCTATCCTATCCTCTATCCTATAATATCCTCTATCCTATTCTATCCTCTATCCTATTCTATCCTCTATCCTATAATATCCTCTACCCTATCCTATCCTCTATCCTACAATGTCCTCTATCCTATCCACTCCTCTGTTATATCCTCTATCCTATCCACTATCCTACCCTATTCTCTACCCTATCCTATCCTCTATCCTATCCTATCCTCTATCATATCCAATCCCCAATCCTGTCCTCTATCCTATCCTATCCTCTATCCTATCCTATCCTCTATCCTATCCTATCCTCTATCATATCCAATCCACAATCCTGTCCTCTATCCTATCCTATCCTCTATCCTATCCACTCCTCTGTTATATCTTCTATCCTATCCACTATCCTACCCTATTCCCTACCCTATCCTATCCTCTATCCTATCCTATCCTCTATCATATCCAATCCCCAATCCTGTCCTCTATCCTATCCTATTCTCTATCCTATTCCAACCTCTATAATATCGTATCCTCTATCCTATTTTATCCTCTATAATATCGTATCCTCTATCCTATCCTACAATATCATCTATCCTATCCTATCATCTATCCTATCCAATCCCCTACCCCTTCCTCTATCCCATCCTATCCTCAATCCTATCCTATACTGTATTATATCCTATCCTCTATCCTATCCTCTATCATATCTTATCCTCTATCCTATTCTATCCTCTATCCTATAATATCAGCTATCCTATCCTATTCTCTATCCTATCCTATCCTATCCTCTATCGTATCCTATCCTCTATCCTATCCAATCCTATATCCTCTCCTCTATAATATCCTATATTCTATCCGATTATATGCTCTATCCGATCCTATCCGCTATCCTATCCTATCCTCTACCCTACAATGTCCTCTATCCTATCCAATCCCCTATCCTATCCTCTATAATATCCTATCCTCTATCCTATAATATCATATATCCTATCCTATTCTCTATCCTATCCTATCCTCTATCCTATCCATTCCCCAATCGTATCCTCTATCCTATCCTATCCTCTATCCTATCCTCTATCCTATCCTATCCTCTATCCTATCCTATGCTCTATCCTATCCTATTGTCTATCCATCCTATCGTCTATCCTATCCTATCCTCTTTCCTATCCTATCCACTATCGTATCCAATCCTCTATCCTATACAATCCCCTATCCTATCCTCTATCCTATCCTATCCTTTATACTATCCTATCCTATACTGTATTATATGCTATCCTCTATCCTATCCAATCCCCTATCCTATCCTCTATAATATCCTATCCTCTATCCAATAATATCATATATCCTATCCTATTCTCTATCCTATCCTATCCTCTATCCTATCCATTCCCCAATCGTATCCTCTATCCTATCCTATCCTCTATCCTATCCTATCCTCTATCCTATACTATCCTCTATCCTATCCTATCCTCTATCCAATCCAATCACCTATCTTATCCTCTATCCTATAATATCCTGTATACTACTCAATCCCCTAACCTATCCTCTATACTATCCTATCCTCAATCCTATCCTATCCCCTACCCTATCCTATCCTCTATCCTATCCTATCTACTATCCTTTTGTATCTTCTGTCCGATCCCATCCTCTATCCTATCCTATCGTCTATCCTATAGTATCCTCTATCCTATCAAATCTTCTATCCTATCCTCTATCCTATCCTCTATCCTATCCTATTCCTCTATCCTATGCTATCCTCTATTCTATCCTATCCTCTATCCTATCCTATCCTCTATCCTATACAATCCTCTATCCCATCCTATCCTCCATCCTATCCTATCCTCTATCGTATCCTATCCTGTATCCTATCCTATCCTCTATCCTATCCTATCCTCTATCCTATCCTCTCAGCTATCCTATCCTATCCTCTATCGTTTCCTACCATCTATCCTATCCTACCCTCTATCCCATCCTATCCTCTATCCCATCCTATCCTCTATCCTATCAAATCCTCTATCCTATCCTATCCTCTATGATATCCTATCCTCTATCCTATGCTATCCTCTATCTCATCCTATCCTCTACCCTATCCTATCCTCTATCATATCCTATCCTCTAACCTATCCTATCCTCTATCTCATCCTATCCTCTATTCCATCCTATCCTCCATCCTATCCTATCCTCTATCTTATTCTACCCTCTATACTATCCTATCCTCTATCCTATCCTATCCTATATCCTATCCTATCCTCTATCCTATCCTATCATTTATCCTATCCTATCCTCTATCCTATCCTATCGTCTACCTTCCCTATCCTCTATATTCTCCTCTATCGTATCCTATCCTCTATCGTATCCTACCATCTATCCTATCCTATCCTCTATCCTATCCTATCCTCTATCCTATCCTATCCTCTATCCTATCCTATCCTCTATCCTAACCTATCCTGTATCATATCCTATCCTCTATCCCATCCTATCATCCATCTTATCCTATCCTCTATCCCATCCTATCGTCCATTCTTAGCTATCCACTATCATATCCTATCCTCTGTCCTATCCTATCCTCCATCCTATCCTATCCTCTATTGTATCCTATCCTCTATTGTATCCTATCCTCTATCCAATCCTATCCTCTATCATATCTTTTCCTCAATCCTAATCCTATCCTCTATTTTATCGTATCCTCTATCCCATCCTATCCTCCATCCTATCCTATCCTCCATCCTATCCTATCCTCTATTGTATCCTATCCTCTATCCAATCCTATCCTCTATCCCATCCTATCCTCTATCCTATCCTATGCTCTTTCATATCCTATCCTCTATCCTATCCTATCCTCTATCTCATCCTATCCTCTATTCCATCCTATCCTCCATCCTATCCTATCCTCTAGCCTATCCTATCCTCTATCCTATCCTATCCTCTATCATATCCTATCCTCTATCCTATCCTATCCTCTATCTCATCCTATCCTCTATCCTATCCTATGCTCTTTCATATCCTATCCTCTATCCTATCCTATCCTCTATCTCATCCTATCCTCTATTCCATCCTATCCTCCATCCTATCCTATCCTCTAGCCTATCCTATCCTCTATCCTATACAATCCTCTATCCTATCCTATCCTCTACCCTATCCTATCCTCTATCCTATCCCATCCTCTATCGTATCCTATCATCTATCCTAACCTATCCTCTATCCTATCCTATCCCCTATCCCATCCTATCATCCATCTTATCCTATCCTCTATCCCATCCTATCGTCCATCCTTAGCTATCCACTATCATATCCTATCCTCTGTCCTATCCTATCCTCTATCTTATCGTATCCTCTATCCCATCCTGTCCTCCAACCCATCTTATCCTCCATCCTATACTATCCTCTATCCTATCCTATCCTCTATCTTATCGTATCCTCTATCCCATCCTGTCCTCCAACCCATCTTATCCTCCATCCTATACTATCCTCTATCCTATCCTATCCTCTATCCTATCCTATTCCTCTATCCTATGCTATCCTCTATCCTATCCTATCCTCTAGCCTATCCTATCCTCTATCCTATACAATCCTCTATCCTATCCTATCCTTTACACTATCCTATCCTCTATCCTATCCTATCTTCTATCCTATCCTATCCTCTATCCTATCCTATCTTCTATAGTATCCTATCCTCTATCCTATCCTATCCTCTATCCTATCCAATCACCTATCCTATCCTCTATCCGATCCTATCCTCTATCCTATCGTATCCTCTGTCCTATCCAATCCCCTATCCTATCCTCTATCCGATCTTATCCTCTATCCTATCCAATTACCTATCCTATCCTCTATCCTATCCTATCCTCTATCCTATCCCATCCTCTATAGTACCCTACCCTCTATCCTATCCTATCCTGTATCCTATAATATCCTATATCCTATCCTATCCTCTATCCTATCCTATCCTCTATCCTATCCTATCCTCTATCCTATCCTATCCTCTATCCTATCCTATCTTCTATCCTATCCTATCCACTATCCTATCCTATCCTCTATAGTATCCTATCCTCTATCCTATCCTATCCTCTATCCTATCCAATCACCTATCCTATCCTCTATCCGATCCTATCCTCTATCCTATCGTATCCTCTGTCCTATCCAATCCCCTACCCTATCCTCTATCGGATCCTATACTCTATTATATCCTATCCTCTATCCTATCCTATCCTCTATCTTATCCTATCTTCTATCCTATCCAATCACCTATCCTATATTCTATCCGATCCTATACTCTATCCTATCCAATCACCTATCCTATCCTCTTTCCTATCCTATCCTTTATCCTATTCTATACTCTATCCTATCCCATCCTCTATCCTACCCTACCCTCTATCCTACCCTACCCTCTATCCTATCCTATCCTGTATCCTATAATATCCTATATCCTATCCTATCCTCTATCCTATCCTATCCTCTATCCTATCCTATCCTCCATCCTATCCTATCCTCTATCCTATCCTATCCTCTATCCTATCCTATCCTCTATCCTATCCAATCCTCTGTACTATAATGTCCTCTATCCTATCAAATCCTCTATCCTATCCTCTATCCTGTCCTATCCTCTATCCTATCCTATCCTCTATCCTGTCGTATTCTCTATCCTATCCTATCCTGTATCCTATAATATCCTGTACCCTATCCTATCCTCTATCCTATCGTATCCTTCTCTCCTATCCCATCCTGTATCCTATCCCATCCTCTATCCTACCCTACCCTCTATCCTATCCTATCCTGTATCCTATAATATCCTATATCCTATCCTATCCTCTATCTTATCCTATCCTCTATCCTATCCTATCTTATCCTCTATCCTATCCTATCCTCTATCCTATCCTATCTTCTATCCTATCCTATCCTCTATCCTATCCTATCCTCTATAGTATCCTATCCTCTATCCTATCATATCCTCTATCCTATCCAATCACCTATCCTATCCTCTATCCGATCCTATCCTCTATCCTATCGTATCCTCTGTCCTATCCTCTATCCGATCCTATCCTCTATCCTATCCAATCACCTATCCTATCCTCTATCCGATCCTATCCTCTATCCTATCCTATCCTCTATCGTCTTCTATCCCCTATCCTATCCCATTCCCTGTCCTATCCTCTATCCTATCCTGCCCTCTATCCTATCCTATCCTGTATCCTATAATATCCTACATCCTATCCTATCCTCTATCCTATCCTATCCTCTATCCTATCCTATCCTCTATCCTATCCTATCCTCTATCCTATCCTATCTTCTATCCTA
The DNA here is from genome assembly GCF_050948215.1 of Halictus rubicundus. Taxonomy (NCBI): domain Eukaryota; kingdom Metazoa; phylum Arthropoda; class Insecta; order Hymenoptera; family Halictidae; genus Halictus; species Halictus rubicundus. The sequence goes on from NW_027488589.1 coordinate 148,461, forward strand.
TCCTATCCTCTATCCTATCCTATCTTCTATAGTATCCTATCCTCTATCCTATCCTATCCTCTATCCTATCCAATCACCTATCCTATCCTCTATCCGATCCTATCCTCTATCCTATCGTATCCTCTGTCCTATCCAATCCCCTATCCTATCCTCTATCCGATCTTATCCTCTATCCTATCCAATCACCTATCCTATCCTCTATCCTATCCTATCCTCTATCCTATCCCATCCTCTATAGTACCCTACCCTCTATCCTATCCTATCCTGTATCCTATAATATCCTATATCCTATCCTATCCTCTATCCTATCCTATCCTCTATCCTATCCTATCCTCTATCCTATCCTATCCTCTATCCTATCCTATCTTCTATCCTATCCTATCCTCTATCCTATCCTATCCTCTATAGTATCCTATCCTCTATCCTATCCTATCCTCTATCCTATCCAATCACCTATCCTATCCTCTATCCGATCCTATCCTCTATCCTATCGTATCCTCTGTCCTATCCAATCCCCTATCCTATCCTCTATCGGATCCTATACTCTATTATATCCTATCCTCTATCCTATCCTATCCTCTATCTTATCCTATCTTCTATCCTATCCAATCACCTATCCTATATTCTATCCGATCCTATACTCTATCCTATCCAATCACCTATCCTATCCTCTTTCCTATCCTATCCTTTATCCTATTCTATACTCTATCCTATCCCATCCTCTATCCTACCCTACCCTCTATCCTACCCTACCCTCTATCCTATCCTATCCTGTATCCTATAATATCCTATATCCTATCCTATCCTCTATCCTATCCTATCCTCTATCCTATCCTATCCTCCATCCTATCCTATCCTCTATCCTATCCTATCCTCTATCCTATCCTATCCTCTATCCTATCCAATCCTCTGTACTATAATGTCCTCTATCCTATCAAATCCTCTATCCTATCCTCTATCCTATCCTATCCTCTATCCTATCCTATCCTCCATCCTATCCTATCCTCTATCCTATCCTATCCTCTATCCTATCCTATCCTCTATCCTATCCAATCCTCTGTACTATAATGTCCTCTATCCTATCAAATCCTCTATCCTATCCTCTATCCTGTCCTATTATCTATCCTATCCTATCCTCTATCCTATCCTATCCTCTATCATATCCAATCCCCAATCCTGTCCTCTATCCTATCCTATTCTCTATCCTATTCCAACCTCTATAATATCGTATCCTCTATCCTATCCTGTCCGCTATCCTACAATATCATCTATCCTATCCTATCATCTATCCTATCCAATCCCCTACCCTTTCCTCTATCCCATCCTATCCTCAATCCTATCCTATACTGTATTATATCCTATCCTCTATCCTATCCTCTATCTTATCGTATCCTCTATCCCATCCTGTCCTCCAACCCATCTTATCCTCCATCCTATACTATCCTCTATCCTATCCTATCCTCTATCTTATCGTATCCTCTATCCCATCCTGTCCTCCAACCCATCTTATCCTCCATCCTATACTATCCTCTATCCTATCCTATCCTCTATCCTATCCTATTCCTCTATCCTATGCTATCCTCTATCCTATCCTATCCTCTAGCCTATCCTATCCTCTATCCTATACAATCCTCTATCCTATCCTATCCTCTACCCTATCCGATCCTCTATCCTATCCTATCTTCTATCCTATCCTATCCTCTATCCTATCCTATCTTCTATAGTATCCTATCCTCTATCCTATCCTATCCTCTATCCTATCCAATCACCTATCCTATCCTCTATCCGATCCTATCCTCTATCCTATCGTATCCTCTGTCCTATCCAATCCCCTATCCTATCCTCTATCCGATCTTATCCTCTATCCTATCCAATTACCTATCCTATCCTCTATCCTATCCTATCCTCTATCCTATCCCATCCTCTATAGTACCCTACCCTCTATCCTATCCTATCCTGTATCCTATAATATCCTATATCCTATCCTATCCTCTATCCTATCCTATCCTCTATCCTATCCTATCCTCTATCCTATCCTATCCTCTATCCTATCCTATCTTCTATCCTATCCTATCCACTATCCTATCCTATCCTCTATAGTATCCTATCCTCTATCAAATCCTATCCTCTATCCTATCCAATCACCTATCCTATCCTCTATCCGATCCTATCCTCTATCCTATCGTATCCTCTGTCCTATCCAATCCCCTACCCTATCCTCTATCGGATCCTATACTCTATTATATCCTATCCTCTATCCTATCCTATCCTCTATCTTATCCTATCTTCTATCCTATCCAATCACCTATCCTATATTCTATCCGATCCTATACTCTATCCTATCCAATCACCTATCCTATCCTCTTTCCTATCCTATCCTTTATCCTATTCTATACTCTATCCTATCCCATCCTCTATCCTACCCTACCCTCTATCCTACCCTACCCTCTATCCTATCCTATCCTGTATCCTATAATATCCTATATCCTATCCTATCCTCTATCCTATCCTATCCTCTATCCTATCCTATCCTCCATCCTATCCTATCCTCTATCCTATCCTATCCTCTATCCTATCCTATCCTCTATCCTATCCAATCCTCTGTACTATAATGTCCTCTATCCTATCAAATCCTCTATCCTATCCTCTATCCTGTCCTATCCTCTATCCTATCCTATCCTCTATCCTGTCGTATTCTCTATCCTATCCTATCCTGTATCCTATAATATCCTGTACCCTATCCTATCCTCTATCCTATCGTATCCTTCTCTCCTATCCCATCCTGTATCCTATCCCATCCTCTATCCTACCCTACCCTCTATCCTATCCTATCCTGTATCCTATAATATCCTATATCCTATCCTATCCTCTATCTTATCCTATCCTCTATCCTATCCTATCTTATCCTCTATCCTATCCTATCCTCTATCCTATCCTATCTTCTATCCTATCCTATCCTCTATCCTATCCTATCCTCTATAGTATCCTATCCTCTATCCTATCATATCCTCTATCCTATCCAATCACCTATCCTATCCTCTATCCGATCCTATCCTCTATCCTATCGTATCCTCTGTCCTATCCTCTATCCGATCCTATCCTCTATCCTATCCAATCACCTATCCTATCCTCTATCCGATCCTATCCTCTATCCTATCCTATCCTATCCTCTATCGTCTTCTATCCCCTATCCTATCCCATTCCCTGTCCTATCCTCTATCCTATCCTGCCCTCTATCCTATCCTATCCTGTATCCTATAATATCCTATATCCTATCCTATCCTCTATCCTATCCTATCCTCTATCCTATCCTATCCTCTATCCTATCCTATCCTCTATCCTATCCTATCTTCTATCCTATCCTATCCTCTATCCTATCCTATCTTCTATAGTATCCTATCCTCTATCCTATCCTATCCTCTATCCTATCCAATCACCTATCCTATCCTCTATCCGATCCTATCCTCTATCCTATCGTATCCTCTGTCCTATCCAATCCCCTATCCTATCCTCTATCCGATCTTATCCTCTATCCTATCCAATCACCTATCCTATCCTCTATCCTATCCTATCCTCTATCCTATCCCATCCTCTATAGTACCCTACCCTCTATCCTATATTATCCTGTATCCTATAATATCCTATATCCTATCCTATCCTCTATCCTATCCTATCCTCTATCCTATCCTATCCTCTATCCTATCCTATCCTCTATCCTATCCTATCTTCTATCCTATCCTATCCTCTATCCTATCCTATCCTCTATAGTATCCTATCCTCTATCCTATCCTATCCTCTATCCTATCCAATCACCTATCCTATCCTCTATCCGATCCTATCCTCTATCCTATCGTATCCTCTGTCCTATCCAATCCCCTATCCTATCCTCTATCGGATCCTATACTCTATTATATCCTATCCTCTATCCTATCCTATCCTCTATCTTATCCTATCTTCTATCCTATCCAATCACCTATCCTATATTCTATCCGATCCTATACTCTATCCTATCCAATCACCTATCCTATCCTCTTTCCTATCCTATCCTTTATCCTATTCTATACTCTATCCTATCCCATCCTCTATCCTACCCTACCCTCTATCCTACCCTACCCTCTATCCTATCCTATCCTGTATCCTATAATATCCTATATCCTATCCTATCCTCTATCCTATCCTATCCTCTATCCTATCCTATCCTCCATCCTATCCTATCCTCTATCCTATCCTATCCTCTATCCTATCCTATCCTCTATCCTATCCAATCCTCTGTACTATAATGTCCTCTATCCTATCAAATCCTCTATCCTATCCTCTATCCTATCCTATCCTCTATCCTATCCTATCCTCCATCCTATCCTATCCTCTATCCTATCCTATCCTCTATCCTATCCTATCCTCTATCCTATCCAATCCTCTGTACTATAATGTCCTCTATCCTATCAAATCCTCTATCCTATCCTCTATCCTGTCCTATCCTCTATCCTATCCTATCCTCTATCCTATCCTATCCTCTATCATATCCAATCCCCAATCCTGTCCTCTATCCTATCCTATTCTCTATCCTATTCCAACCTCTATAATATCGTATCCTCTATCCTATCCTATCCTGTATCCTATAATATCCTATATCCTATCCTATCCTCTATCCTATCCTATCCTCTATCCTATCCTATCGTCCATCCTATCCTATCCTCTATCCTATCCTATCCTCTATCCTATCCTATCCTCTATCCTATCCAATCCTCTGTACTATAATGTCCTCTATCCTATCAAATCCTCTATCCTATCCTCTATCCTATCCTATCCTCTATCCTATCCTATCCTCCATCCTATCCTATCCTCTATCCTATCCTATCCTCTATCCTATCCTATCCTCTATCCTATCCAATCCTCTGTACTATAATGTCCTCTATCCTATCAAATCCTCTATCCTATCCTCTATCCTGTCCTATCCTCTATCCTATCCTATCCTCTATCCTATCCTATCCTCTATCATATCCAATCCCCAATCCTGTCCTCTATCCTATCCTATTCTCTATCCTATTCCAACCTCTATAATATCGTATCCTCTATCCTATCCTGTCCGCTATCCTACAATATCATCTATCCTATCCTATCATCTATCCTATCCAATCCCCTACCCTTTCCTCTATCCCATCCTATCCTCAATCCTATCCTATACTGTATTATATCCTATCCTCTATCCTATCCTCTATCTTATCGTATCCTCTATCCCATCCTGTCCTCCAACCCATCTTATCCTCCATCCTATACTATCCTCTATCCTATCCTATCCTCTATCTTATCGTATCCTCTATCCCATCCTGTCCTCCAACCCATCTTATCCTCCATCCTATACTATCCTCTATCCTATCCTATCCTCTATCCTATCCTATTCCTCTATCCTATCCTATCCTCTATCCTATCCTATCCTCTATCCTATCCTATCCTCTATCCTATCCTATCTTCTATCCTATCCTATCCTCTATCCTATCCTATCCTCTATAGTATCCTATCCTCTATCCTATCCTATCCTCTATCCTATCCAATCACCTATCCTATCCTCTATCCGATCCTATCCTCTATCCTATCGTATCCTCTGTCCTATCCAATCCCCTACCCTATCCTCTATCGGATCCTATACTCTATTATATCCTATCCTCTATCCTATCCTATCCTCTATCTTATCCTATCTTCTATCCTATCCAATCACCTATCCTATATTCTATCCGATCCTATACTCTATCCTATCCAATCACCTATCCTATCCTCTTTCCTATCCTATCCTTTATCCTATTCTATACTCTATCCTATCCCATCCTCTATCCTACCCTACCCTCTATCCTACCCTACCCTCTATCCTATCCTATCCTGTATCCTATAATATCCTATATCCTATCCTATCCTCTATCTTATCCTATCCTCTATCCTATCCTATCTTATCCTCTATCCTATCCTATCCTCTATCCTATCCTATCTTCTATCCTATCCTATCCTCTATTCTATCCTATCCTCTATAGTATCCTATCCTCTATCCTATCCTATCCTCTATCCTATCCAATCACCTATCCTATCCTCTATCCGATCCTATCCTCTATCCTATCGTATCCTCTGTCCTATCCAATCCCCTATCCTATCCTCTATCCGATCCTATCCTCTATCCTATCCAATCACCTATCCTATCCTCTATCCGATCCTATCCTCTATCCTATCCTATCCTCTATCGTCTTCTATCCCCTATCCTATCCCATTCCCTGTCCTATCCTCTATCCTATCCTGCCCTCTATCCTATCCTATCCTGTATCCTATAATATCCTATATCCTATCCTATCCTCTATCCTATCCTATCCTCTATCCTATCCTATCCTCTATCCTATCCTATCCTCTATCCTATCCTATCTTCTATCCTATCCTATCCTCTATCCTATCCTATCCTCTATAGTATCCTATCCTCTATCCTATCCTATCCTCTATCCTATCCAATCACCTATCCTATATTCTATCCGATCCTATACTCTATCCTATCCAATCACCTATCCTATCCTCTATCCTATCCTATCCTTTATCCTATTCTATACTCTATCCTATCCCATCCTCTATCCTACCCTACCCTCTATCCTATCCTATCCTGTATCCTATAATATCCTATATCCTATCCTATCCTCTATCCTATCCTATCCTCTATCCTATCCTATCCTCCATCCTATCCTATCCTCTATCCTATCCTATCCTCTATCCTATCCAATCCTCTGTACTATAATGTCCTCTATCCTATCAAATCCTCTATCCTATCCTCTATCCTGTCCTATCCTCTATCCTATCCTATCCTCTATCCTGTCGTATTCTCTATCCTATCCTATCCTGTATCCTATAATATCCTGTACCCTATCCTATCCTCTATCCTATCGTATCCTCTATCCTATCCCATCCTCTATCCTATCCCATCCTCTATCCTACCCTACCCTCTATCCTATCCTATCCTGTATCCTATAATATCCAATATCCTATCCTATCCTCTATCTTATCCTATCCTCTATCCTATCCTACCCTCTATCCTATCCTATCCTCTATCCTATCCTATCCTCTATCCTATCCTATCCTCTATCCAACGAATCCCCTATCCTATCCTCTATCCTATCCTATCCTCAATCCTATCCTATCCTCTCTCCTATCCTATCTTCTATCCTATCCAATCACCTATCCTATCCTCTATCCGATCCTATCCTCTATCCTATCGTATCCTCTGTACTATAGAATCCCCTATCCTTACCTCTTTCCTATCCTATCCTATCGTCTATCCTATCCTATCCTCTATCCTATCCTATCCTCTCTCCTATCCTATCCTCTATCCTATCCTATCCTCTATCCTATCCTATCCTCTATCTTATCCTATCCTCTATCCTATCCAATCACCTATCCTACCCTCTATCCGATCCTATCCTCTATCCTATCCAATCACCTATCCTATCCTCTATCCGATCCTATCCTCTATCCTATCCTATCCTCTATTCTATCCTCTATCCTATCCTCTACCCTATCCTCTATCCTATCCTATCCTCAATCCTATCCTATCCCCTATCGTATCCTATCCTCTATCCTATCGTATCCTCTATCCTATCCCATACTCTATCCTATCCTATCCTCCATCCTATAATATTCTCTATCCTATCCAATCCTCTATCCTATCCAATCCTCTATCCTATCCTATCCTCCATCCTATATTATCCTCCATCCTATCCAATCTTCTATCCTATCCTACCCTCTATTCTATCCTATATCCTATCCTATCCTCAATCCTATCCTAACCCCTATCCTATCCTATCCTCTATCCTATCCTATCCTCTCTCCTATCCTATCCTCTATCCTATCCTATCTTCTATCGTCTCCTGACCTCTATCCTATCCAATCCCCTATCCTTTCCTCTACCCTATCGTATCCTCTATCCTATCCTATCCTCAATCTTATCCTATCCTCTATCCTATCCTATCCTGTATCCTATAATATCCTATATCCTATCCTATCCTCTATCCTATCCTATCCTCTATCCTATCCTATCCTCTATCCTATCCTATCCTCTATCCTATCCTATCTTCTATCCTATCCTATCCTCTATCCTATCCTATCCTCTATAGTATCCTATCCTCTATCCTATCCTATCCTCTATCCTATCCAATCACCTATCCTATATTCTATCCGATCCTATACTCTATCCTATCCAATCACCTATCCTATCCTCTATCCTATCCTATCCTTTATCCTATTCTATACTCTATCCTATCCCATCCTCTATCCTACCCTACCCTCTATCCTATCCTATCCTGTATCCTATAATATCCTATATCCTATCCTATCCTCTATCCTATCCTGTCCTCTATCCTATCCTATCCTCCATCCTATCCTATCCTCTATCCTATCCTATCCTCTATCCTATCCAATCCTCTGTACTATAATGTCCTCTATCCTATCAAATCCTCTATCCTATCCTCTATCCTGTCCTATCCTCTATCCTATCCTATCCTCTATCCTGTCGTATTCTCTATCCTATCCTATCCTGTATCCTATAATATCCTGTACCCTATCCTATCCTCTATCCTATCGTATCCTCTATCCTATCCCATCCTCTATCCTGTCCCATCCTCTATCCTACCCTACCCTCTATCCTATCCTATCCTGTATCCTATAATATCCTATATCCTATCCTATCCTCTATCTTATCCTATCCTCTATCCTATCCTACCCTCTATCCTATCCTATCCTCTATCCTATCCTATCCTCTATCCTATCCTATCCTCTATCCTATCCTATCCTCTATCCAACGAATCCCCTATCCTATCCTCTATCCTATCCTATCCTCAATCCTATCCTATCCTCTCTCCTATCCTATCTTCTATCCTATCCAATCACCTATCCTATCCTCTATCCGATCCTATCCTCTATCCTATCCTATCCTCTATTCTATCCTCTATCCTATCCTCTACCCTATCCTCTATCCTATCCTATCCTCAATCCTATCCTATCCCCTATCGTATCCTATCCTCTATCCTATCGTATCCTCTATCCTATCCCATACTCTATCCTATCCTATCCTCCATCCTATAATATTCTCTATCCTATCCAATCCTCTATCCTATCCAATCCTCTATCCTATCCTATCCTCCATCCTATATTATCCTCCATCCTATCCAATCTTCTATCCTATCCTACCCTCTATTCTATCCTATATCCTATCCTATCCTCAATCCTATCCTAACCCCTATCCTATCCTATCCTCTATCCTATCGTATTCTCTGTCCTATCCTATCCTCTATCCTATCCTATCCACTATCCTATAATATCCTCTATCCTATCCTATCCTCCATCCTATAATATCCTCTATCTTATCCTATCCTCTATCCTATCCAATCACCTATCCTATATTCTATCCGATCCTATACTCTATCCTATCCAATCACCTATCCTATCCTCTATCCTATCCTATCCTCTATCGTTTTCTATCCCCTATCCTATCCCATCCCCTGTCCTATCCCCTATCCTATCCTGCCCTCTATCCTATCCTATCCTGTATCCTATAATATCCTATATCCTATCCTATCCTCTATCCTATCCTATCCTCTATCCTATCCTATCCTCTATCCTATCCTATCCTCTATCCTATCCTATCTTCTATCCTATCCTATCCTCTATCCAACGAATCCCCTATCCTATCCTCTATCGGATCCTATACTCTATTATATCCTATCCTGTATCCTATCCTATCCTCTATCTTATCCTATCCTCTATCCTATCCAATCACCTATCCTATATTCTATCCGATCCTATACTCTATCCTATCCAATCACCTATCCTATCCTCTATCCTATCCTATCCTCTATCGTTTTCTATCCCCTATCCTATCCCATCCCCTGTCCTATCCCCTATCCTATCCTGCCCTCTATCCTATCCTATCCTGTATCCTATAATATCCTATATCCTATCCTATCCTCTATCCTATCCTATCCTCTATCTTATCCTATCCTCTATCCTATCCTATCCTCTATCCTATCCTATCTTCTATCCTATCCTCTATCCTATCCTATCCTCTATAGTATCCTATCCTCTATCCTATCCTATCCTCTATCCTATCCTATCCTTTATCCTATTCTATACTCTATCCTATACTATCCCCTATCCTATCCCATCCCCTGTCCTATCCCCTATCCTATCCTGCCCTCTATCCTATCCTATCCTGTATCCTATAATATCCTATATCCTATCCTATCCTCTATCCTATCCTATCCTCTATCCTATCCTATCCTCTATCCTATCCTATCCTCTATCCTATCCTATCTTCTATCCTATCCTATCCTCTATCCTATCCTATCCTCTATAGTATCCTATCCTCTATCCTATCCTATCCTCTATCCTATCCTATCCTCTATCCTATCCTATCCTTTATCCTATTCTATACTCTATCCTATACTATCCGCTATCCTATCCTATTATCTATCTTATCCCATATTCTATCCTATCCAATCACCTATCCTATATTCTATCCGATCCTATACTCTATCCTATCCAATCACCTATCCTATCCTCTATCCTATCCTATCCTTTATCCTATTCTATACTCTATCCTATCCCATCCTCTATCCTATCCTATCCTCTATCCTATCCTATCCTTTATCCTATTCCATACTCTATCCTATACTATCCCCTATCCTATCCCATCCCCTGTCCTATCCCCTATCCTATCCTGCCCTCTATCCTATCCTATCCTGTATCCTATAATATCCTCTATCCTATCCTATCCTCTATCCTATCCTATCTTCTATCCTATCCTATCCTCTATCCTATCCTATCCTCTATCCTATCCTATCCACTATCCTATAATATCCTCTATCCTATCCTATCCTCTATCCTATCCTATCTTCTATCTTATCCTATCCTCTATCCTATCCTATCCTCTATAGTATCCTATCCTCTATCCTATCCTATCCTGTATCCTATCCTATCCTTTATCCTATTCTATACTCTATCCTATACTATCCCCTATCCTATCCCATCCCCTGTCCTATCCCCTATCCTATCCTGCCCTCTATCCTATCCTATCCTGTATCCTATAATATCCTCTATCCTATCCTATCCTGTATCCTATAATATCCTCTATCCTATCCTATCCTCTATCCTATCCTATCTTCTATCCTATCCTATCCTCTATCCTATCCTATCCTCTATCCTATCCTATCCTCTATCCTATCCTATCCTCTATCCTATCCTATCCTCTATCCTATCCTCTCCTCTATCCTATCCTATCCTCTATCCTATCCTATCCTCTATCCTATCCTATCCTCTATCCTATCCTATCTTCTATCCTATCCTATCCTCTATCCAACGAATCCCCTATCCTATCCTCTATCCTATCCTATCCTCAATCCTATCCTATCCTCTCTCCTATCCTATCTTCTATCCTATCCAATCACCTATCCTATCCTCTATCCGATCCTATCCTCTATCCTATCCTATCCTCTATTCTATCCTCTATCCTATCCTCTACCCTATCCTCTATCCTATCCTATCCTCAATCCTATCCTATCCCCTATCGTATCCTATCCTCTATCCTATCGTATCCTCTATCCTATCCCATACTCTATCCTATCCTATCCTCCATCCTATAATATTCTCTATCCTATCCAATCCTCTATCCTATCCAATCCTCTATCCTATCCTATCCTCCATCCTATATTATCCTCCATCCTATCCAATCTTCTATCCTATCCTACCCTCTATTCTATCCTATATCCTATCCTATCCTCAATCCTATCCTAACCCCTATCCTATCCTATCCTCTATCCTATCGTATTCTCTGTCCTATCCTATCCTCTATCCTATCCTATCCACTATCCTATAATATCCTCTATCCTATCCTATCCTCCATCCTATAATATCCTCTATCTTATCCTATCCTCTATACTATCCAATCACCTATCCTATATTCTATCCGATCCTATACTCTATCCTATCCAATCACCTATCCTATCCTCTATCCTATCCTATCCTCTATCGTTTTCTATCCCCTATCCTATCCCATCCCCTGTCCTATCCCCTATCCTATCCTGCCCTCTATCCTATCCTATCCTGTATCCTATAATATCCTATATCCTATCCTATCCTCTATCCTATCCTATCCTCTATCCTATCCTATCCTCTATCCTATCCTATCCTCTATCCTATCCTATCTTCTATCCTATCCTATCCTCTATCCAACGAATCCCCTATCCTATCCTCTATCGGATCCTATACTCTATTATATCCTATCCTGTATCCTATCCTATCCTCTATCTTATCCTATCCTCTATCCTATCCAATCACCTATCCTATATTCTATCCGATCCTATACTCTATCCTATCCAATCACCTATCCTATCCTCTATCCTATCCTATCCTCTATCGTTTTCTATCCCCTATCCTATCCCATCCCCTGTCCTATCCCCTATCCTATCCTGCCCTCTATCCTATCCTATCCTGTATCCTATAATATCCTATATCCTATCCTATCCTCTATCCTATCCTATCCTCTATCTTATCCTATCCTCTATCCTATCCTATCCTCTATCCTATCCTATCTTCTATCCTATCCTCTATCCTATCCTATCCTCTATAGTATCCTATCCTCTATCCTATCCTATCCTCTATCCTATCCTATCCTTTATCCTATTCTATACTCTATCCTATACTATCCCCTATCCTATCCCATCCCCTGTCCTATCCCCTATCCTATCCTGCCCCCTATCCTATCCTATCCTGTATCCTATAATATCCTATATCCTATCCTATCCTCTATCCTATCCTATCCTCTATCCTATCCTATCCTCTATCCTATCCTATCCTCTATCCTATCCTATCTTCTATCCTATCCTATCCTCTATCCTATCCTATCCTCTATAGTATCCTATCCTCTATCCTATCCTATCCTCTATCCTATCCTATCCTCTATCCTATCCTATCCTTTATCCTATTCTATACTCTATCCTATACTATCCGCTATCCTATCCTATTATCTATCTTATCCCATATTCTATCCTATCCAATCACCTATCCTATATTCTATCCGATCCTATACTCTATCCTATCCAATCACCTATCCTATCCTCTATCCTATCCTATCCTTTATCCTATTCTATACTCTATCCTATCCCATCCTCTATCCTATCCTATCCTCTATCCTATCCTATCCTTTATCCTATTCCATACTCTATCCTATACTATCCCCTATCCTATCCCATCCCCTGTCCTATCCCCTATCCTATCCTGCCCTCTATCCTATCCTATCCTGTATCCTATAATATCCTCTATCCTATCCTATCCTCTATCCTATCCTATCTTCTATCCTATCCTATCCTCTATCCTATCCTATCCTCTATCCTATCCTATCCACTATCCTATAATATCCTCTATCCTATCCTATCCTCTATCCTATCCTATCTTCTATCCTATCCTATCCTCTATCCTATCCTATCCTCTATAGTATCCTATCCTCTATCCTATCCTATCCTGTATCCTATCCTATCCTTTATCCTATTCTATACTCTATCCTATACTATCCCCTATCCTATCCCATCCCCTGTCCTATCCCCTATCCTATCCTGCCCTCTATCCTATCCTATCCTGTATCCTATAATATCCTCTATCCTATCCTATCCTGTATCCTATAATATCCTCTATCCTATCCTATCCTCTATCCTATCCTATCTTCTATCCTATCCTATCCTCTATCCTATCCTATCCTCTATCCTATCCTATCCTCTATCCTATCCTATCCTCTATCCTATCCTATCCTCTATCCTATCCTCTCCTCTATCCTATCCTATCCTCTATCCTATCCTATCCTCTATCCTATCCTATCCTCTATCCTATCCTATCTTCTATCCTATCCTATCCTCTATCCTATCCTATCCTCTATAGTATCCTATCCTCTATCCTATCCTATCCTTGTAACCGTTCTTTCCTAGCGTTTCTACCGATTCGCGTACGCCGTTACTCGTATCTCTACTTCGCGTCTCGTGACTATCCCTAACCGTCTCGCAGGGCCGGTTACTACCCTAATTTCTCGAAGCCTGCACGTTTGCGAGCAGGAATGGATTCGTGCCTCCAGGCACTGGAAAGCGGCGAGGTATGGACGAGTTAAATGAGATATTCGTAGCCCAGATAAGGTAACAAAAGATGATATATTCTCGTAAGAACCGTCGTGTATGTTTGGATACAGTTAATTCCAGGTACCGTGTGGAACAATAGGTCGGCCTCCCGTGCCGACGGCTCGCGACACATAAACAAAGTATTATGAACGCGTGAAAAACGCTCGCGGTACGCTCGCTCGACTCTACGCCCGGTTTTCGGAATCGGTTTAGAAAATCACTCAGCACGGATCGCGCCCCGCGACAAGCAGTTCGTGACCCGTCTGACCGTCCCTACACTCGGCCGGATAATCGTACGAGTGATCAGAATGGAGACAAACACGAAATCGCCGTCACTCCACGCTTCCAATGATTCTGCTCTTCGGCACGTAATCGTGGCCTCTAAGCAGTCTCGGGCGAGGCGGCGGCAGAGTGTCAGTGACCGTGCAAAGTCCGATCGCTCCTATCTGACCCGAAATCCGCGATCGAACGACGTCGTACCCGTCAGACCAACCAGGCACCTGGACGATGTTCGGACAAGTGGCCTGAGTGGAGACGCACACTAAACCTTGGTCACTCCACGGGACGCACGAGTCTACCCTTTGGCATGATACATGGCCTCGGAGTATTCTCGGATATTGGTCACGGCAGAGTGTCCCCGATCGTGCAAGGCGCGATCGTCTCGATTCTGTAGAGACGTGCACTAAACCTCGATTATTCCACGGGACCGATAAGTTCACCCTTTGGCACGATACGTGGCCTTGGAGTGATCTCGGACAAAGGTCACGACAGAATATTCGGGATCGTGCGATGCTCTTTCGTACCGATTCGGGGGAGACTCGCACTAAACCTCGGTCGCTCGACGGGACCCAGGAGTCTACCCTTCGGCACGATACGTGGCCTCGGAGCAAGCTCTGATAAGGTCACGACAGAGTAGCCGCGATCGTACGAAGTACAATCGCCTCGAATCTGGTCGAGACCCACACCAAACCTCGGTAATTCCACGGGACCCAGAAGAGTACCCTCTGGCACGGTGCGTGGCCTCGGAGTACCCTCGATTAAGGTCACGGCAGAAAAACCCTGATTGTGCGAAGTGAAATAGTCTCGATCCAGACGAGACTCACAGAAAACCTCGGCAGTCCCTCGGAACCCAGGAGTTTACCCTTTGGTACGTTTCGTAGCCTCAGAGTACGCTCTGTTGAGGTTTCGGAAGAACCACCGCGATCATGCGATGATTGACTGTCTCGCTTCGACCCGTATAGTACGTACCGTATCTTTGAACGATACTTATACGTACCCTATACTAATATTTATATTTGAAGGACGAAGTGAATCTACCGTGTCTGTTCGACGCAATAATCGCACGCTTCGCGACGCGTTTCTATCTCTGCGCGACGCAGTTCTCTAAATTTTACAAAATCGTGTCGTACCGACACACGGCGCCTTCCATACGCCGTCGCTCCTAAATGGTACTCGCGACTTGCTCGCTGCAAGTAATCTACACTGACACTAGTAATTCTTCACCTCGGAATTGATAATTAAACATTTCTCGATCAATCTTTAGGCGAGTGAAGATTATGTAATTTCGTTTGACTACTACGCGGTCACGTCCGAGAGTCACGGAGCTTTATATAAAACGTTTCGACAGTGCCACGGCGCGGTTTGCACTCGTGACTCCTCGGTTTGAGGCGCGTACGCGTTGAGAGCAGGAAGGACGGTTTGCCTTGCTCTGCCGAGTCGGTTTGACTCCTCGAACGGATACCGTGTTTCGTCGAACAGACACAATTCTTAAACGCGTGTTTCTCGGACCGCTTCCAGACGTAGAGTGCTCGATCGCTGGCTCGCATCGACCTCCTTCGATCATTATCGAGTGGGGATCGATGCGTGCGCAACTCGACAAGGATCGCGATATCTCGCGATCCCTCACTATCTCCGGACTCGCGAACAACGTAGTATGGTACGGTGGTGGGGTCGTATCGCCGACCGGTCCGTGCGGTATATGTGTATGTAACCGACACGGTTACATCCTCTATCCTATCCTATCCTTTATCCTATTCTATACTCTATCCTATACTATCCCCTATCCTATCCTATCCTCTATCTTATCCCATCTTCTATCCTATCCAATCACCTATCCTATATTCTATCCGATCCTATACTCTATCCTATCCAATCACCTATCCTATCCTCTATCCTATCCTATCCTTTATCCTATTCTATACTCTATCCTATCCCATCCTCTATCCTATCCTATCCTCTATCCTATCCTATCCTTTATCCTATTCTATACTCTATCCTGTACTATCCCCTATCCTATCCCATCCCCTGTCCTATCCCCTATCCTATCCTGCCCTCTATCCTATCCAATCCTGTATCCTATAATATCCTCTATCCTATCCTATCCTCTATCCTATCCTATCTTCTATCCTATCCTATCCTCTATCCTATCCTATCCTCTATCCTATCCTATCCACTATCCTATAATATCCTCTATCCTATCCTATCCTCCATCCTATAATATCCTCTATCCTATCCTACCCTCTATCCTATCCTATCCTGTTTCCTATAATATCCTCTATCCTATCCTATCCTCTATCCTATCCTATCCTCTATCCTATCCTATCCTCTATCCTATCCTATCCTCTATCCTATCCTCTATCCGATCCTATCCTCTATCCTATCGTATCCTCTGTCCTATCCAATCCCCTATCCTTACCTCTTTCCTATCCTATCCTATCCTCTATCCTATCCTATCCTCTATCCTATCCTTACCTCTATCCTATAATATCCTCTATCCTATTCTATCCTCTATCCTATAATATCCTCTACCCTATCCTATCCTCTATCCTACAATGTCCTCTATCCTATCCACTCCTCTGTTATATCCTCTATCCTATCCACTATCCTACCCTATTCTCTACCCTATCCTATCCTCTATCCTATCCTATCCTCTATCATATCCAATCC
Source organism: Halictus rubicundus (assembly GCF_050948215.1). Classification (NCBI taxonomy): domain Eukaryota; kingdom Metazoa; phylum Arthropoda; class Insecta; order Hymenoptera; family Halictidae; genus Halictus; species Halictus rubicundus. The sequence goes on from NW_027488589.1 coordinate 165,581, forward strand.
CCAATCCTGTCCTCTATCCTCTCCTATCCTCTATCCTATCCTATCCTCTATCCTATCCTATCCTCCATCCTATCCTATCCTCTATCCTATCCTATCCTCTATCCTATCCTATCCTCTATCCTATCCAATCCTCTGTACTATAATGTCCTCTATCCTATCAAATCCTCTATCCTATCCTCTATCCTGTCCTATCCTCTATCCTATCCTATCCTCTATCCTGTCGTATTCTCTATCCTATCCTATCCTGTATCCTATAATATCCTGTACCCTATCCTATCCTCTATCCTATCGTATCCTCTATCCTATCCCATCCTCTATCCTATCCCATCGTCTATCCTACCCTACCCTCTATCCTATCCTATCCTGTATCCTATAATATCCTATATCCTATCCTATCCTCTATCTTATCCTATCCTCTATCCTATCCTATCCTCTATCCTATCCTATCCTCTATCCTATCCTATCCTCTATCCAACGAATCCCCTATCCTATCCTCTATCGGATCCTATCCTCTATCCTATCCTATCCTCTATCCTATCCTATCCTCTCTCCTATCCTATCTTCTATCCTATCCTATCCTCTATCCTATCCTATCCTCTATAGTATCCTATCCTCTATCCTATCCTATCCTCTATCCTACAATGTCCTCTATCCTATCCACTCCTCTGTTATATCCTCTATCCTATCCACTATCCTACCCTATTCTCTACCCTATCCTATCCTCTATCCTATCCTATCCTCTATCATATCCAATCCCCAATCCTGTCCTCTATCCTATCCTATTCTCTATCCTATTCCAACCTCTATAATATCGTATCCTCTATCCTATTTTATCCTCTATAATATCGTATCCTCTATCCTATCCTACAATATCATCTATCCTATCCTATCATCTATCCTATCCTATCCTTTATCCTATTCTATACTCTATCCTATACTATCCCCTATCCTATCCCATCCCCTGTCCTATCCCTTATCCTATCCTGCCCTCTATCCTATCCTATCCTGTATCCTATAATATCCTCTATCCTATCCTATCCTCTATCCTATCCTATCTTCTATCCTATCCTATCCTCTATCCTATCCTATCCTCTATCCTATCCTATCCTCTATCCTATCCTATCCTCTATCCTATCCTATCCTCTATCCTATCCTATCCTCTATCCTATCCTATCCTCTATCCTATCCTATCCTCTATCCTATCCTATCCTCTATCCTATCCTATCTTCTATCCTATCCTATCCTCTATCCTACCCTATCCTCTATAGTATCCTATCCTCTATCCTATCCTATCCTCTATCCTATCCTATCCTTTATCCTATTCTATACTCTATCCTATACTATCCGCTATCCTATCCTATCCTCTATCTTATCCCATCTTCTATCCTATCCAATCACCTATCCTATATTCTATCCGATCCTATACTCTATCCTATCCAATCACCTATCCTATCCTCTATCCTATCCTATCCTTTATCCTATTCTATACTCTATCCTATCCCATCCTCTATCCTATCCTATCCTCTATCCTATCCTATCCTTTATCCTATTCTATACTCTATCCTATACTATCCCCTATCCTATCCCATCCCCTGTCCTATCCCCTATCCTATCCTGCCCTCTATCCTATCCTATCCTGTATCCTATAATATCCTCTATCCTATCCTATCCTGTATCCTATAATATCCTCTATCCTATCCTATCCTCTATCCTATCCTATCTTCTATCCTATCCTATCCTCTATCCTATCCTATCCTCTATCCTATCCTATCCTCTATCCTATCCTATCCTCTATCCTATCCTATCCTCTATCCTATCCTATCCTCTATCCTATCCTGTATCCTATAATATCCTCTATCCTATCCTATCCTCTATCCTATCCTATCTTCTATCCTATCCTATCCTCTATCCTATCCTATCCTCTATCCTATCCTATCCTCTATCCTATCCTATCCTCTATCCTATCCTCTCCTCTATCCTATCCTATCCTCTATCCTATCCTATCCTCTATCCTATCCTATCCTCTATCCTATCCTATCTTCTATCCTATCCTATCCTCTATCCTATCCTATCCTCTATAGTATCCTATCCTCTATCCTATCCTATCCTCTATCCTATCCTATCCTTTATCCTATTCTATACTCTATCCTATACTATCCCCTATCCTATCCTATCCTCTATCTTATCCCATCTTCTATCCTATCCAATCACCTATCCTATATTCTATCCGATCCTATACTCTATCCTATCCAATCACCTATCCTATCCTCTATCCTATCCTATCCTTTATCCTATTCTATACTCTATCCTATCCCATCCTCTATCCTATCCTATCCTCTATCCTATCCTATCCTTTATCCTATTCTATACTCTATCCTGTACTATCCCCTATCCTATCCCATCCCCTGTCCTATCCCCTATCCTATCCTGCCCTCTATCCTATCCAATCCTGTATCCTATAATATCCTCTATCCTATCCTATCCTCTATCCTATCCTATCTTCTATCCTATCCTATCCTCTATCCTATCCTATCCTCTATCCTATCCTATCCACTATCCTATAATATCCTCTATCCTATCCTATCCTCCATCCTATAATATCCTCTATCCTATCCTACCCTCTATCCTATCCTATCCTGTTTCCTATAATATCCTCTATCCTATCCTATCCTCTATCCTATCCTATCCTCTATCCTATCCTATCCTCTATCCTATCCAATCACCTATCCTATCCTCTATCCGATCCTATCCTCTATCCTATCGTATCCTCTGTCCTATCCAATCCCCTATCCTTACCTCTTTCCTATCCTATCCTATCCTCTATCCTATCCTATCCTCTATCCAACGAATCCCCTATCCTATCCTCTATCGGATCCTATCCTCTATCCTATCCTATCCTCTATCCTATCCTATCCTCTCTCCTATCCTATCTTCTATCCTATCCTATCCTCTATCCTATCCTATCCTCTATAGTATCCTATCCTCTATCCTATCCTATCCTCTATCCTATCCAATCACCTATCCTATCCTCTATCCTATTCTATCCTCTATCCTATCCTATCCTCTATCCTATCCTGTATCCTATAATATCCTCTATCCTATCCTATCCTCTATCCTATCCTATCTTCTATCCTATCCTATCCTCTATCCTATCCTATCCTCTATCCTATCCTATCCTCTATCCTATCCTATCCTCTATCCTATCCTCTCCTCTATCCTATCCTATCCTCTATCCTATCCTATCCTCTATCCTATCCTATCCTCTATCCTATCCTATCTTCTATCCTATCCTATCCTCTATCCTATCCTATCCTCTATAGTATCCTATCCTCTATCCTATCCTATCCTCTATCCTATCCTATCCTTTATCCTATTCTATACTCTATCCTATACTATCCCCTATCCTATCCTATCCTCTATCTTATCCCATCTTCTATCCTATCCAATCACCTATCCTATATTCTATCCGATCCTATACTCTATCCTATCCAATCACCTATCCTATCCTCTATCCTATCCTATCCTTTATCCTATTCTATACTCTATCCTGTACTATCCCCTATCCTATCCCATCCCCTGTCCTATCCCCTATCCTATCCTGCCCTCTATCCTATCCAATCCTGTATCCTATAATATCCTCTATCCTATCCTATCCTCTATCCTATCCTATCTTCTATCCTATCCTATCCTCTATCCTATCCTATCCTCTATCCTATCCTATCCACTATCCTATAATATCCTCTATCCTATCCTATCCTCCATCCTATAATATCCTCTATCCTATCCTACCCTCTATCCTATCCTATCCTGTTTCCTATAATATCCTCTATCCTATCCTATCCTCTATCCTATCCTATCCTCTATCCTATCCTATCCTCTATCCTATCCAAATTATACACTATCCTCTATCCTATCCTAACCTCTATCCTATCCTCTAACCTATCCTCTACCCTATCCTATCCTCTATCCTATCCTATCGTCTATCCTTTCCTATCCTCTATCCCATCCTATCCTCCATCCTATCCTATCCTCTATCCTATCCTATCTTCTATCGTATACTATCCTCTATCCTATAATATACTCTATCCAAACCTATCCTCTATGATATCCTATCCTCTATCGTATCCTACCATCTATCCTATGCTATCCTCTATCATATCGTATCCTCTATCCTATCCTATCCTCTATCTTATCGTATCCTCCATCCCATCCTATCCCCCATCCTATCCTATCTTCTATCCTATCCTATCCTCTATCTTATCCTATCCACTGTCCCATCCTATCCTCCATCCTAACCTATCCACTATCCTATCCTATCCTCTATCCTATCCTATCGTCTATCCTTTCCTATCCTCTATCACATCCTATCCTCCATCCTATCCTATCCTCTACCCTATCCTATCCTCTATCGTATCCTACCATGTATCCTATCCTATCCTCTATCCCATCCTATCCTCTATCCTATCCTATCCTCTATCCTATCCCATCCTCTATCGTATCCTATCCTCTATCCTATCCTATTCCTCTATCATATGCTATCCTCTATCCTATCCTATCCTCTATCCTATCCTATCCGCTATCCTATCCTATCCCCTATACTATACTATCCTCTATCCCATCCTATCCTCCATCCTATCCTATCCTCTATCGTATCCTACCATCTATCCTATGCTATCCTCTATCATATCGCATCCTCTATCCTATCCCATCCTCTATCTTATCGTATCCTCTATTGTATCCTATCGTCTATCCTATCCTATCCTATATCCTATAAAATCCTCTATCCTATCCTATACTCTATACTATCCTATCCTCTGTCCTATCCTACCCTCTGTCCTAACCTATCATATATTCAATCCTATCCTCTATCCTGTCCTGTCCTCTATCCTATCCTATACTATATCCAATACTATCCTCTATCCTATCCTATCCTCTATCCAATCCAATCACCTATCTTATCCTCTATCCTATAATATCCTGTATACTACTCAATCCCCTAACCTATCCTCTATACTATCCTATCCTCAATCCTATCCTATCCCCTACCCTATCCTATCATCTATCCTATCCTATCTACTATCCTTTTGTATCCTCTGTCCGATCCCATCCTCTATCCTATCCTATCGTCTATCCTATAGTATCCTCTATCCTATCAAATCTTCTATCCTATCCTCTATCCTATCCTCTATCCTATCCTATTCCTCTATCCTATGCTATCCTCTATTCTATCCTATCCTCTATCCTATCCTATCCTCTATCCTATACAATCCTCTATCCCATCCTATCCTCCATCCTATCCTATCCTCTATCGTATCCTATCCTGTATCCTATCCTATCCACTATCATATCCTTCACTCTATCCTATCCTATCCTCTATCCTATCCTCTCAGCTATCCTATCCTATCCTCTATCGTTTCCTACCATCTATCCTATCCTATCCTCTATCCCATCCTATCCTCTATCCCACCCTATCCTCTATCCTATCAAATCCTCTATCCTATCCTATCCTCTATGATATCCTAACCTCTATCCTATGCTATCCTCTATCTCATCCTATCCTCTACCCTATCCTATCCTCTATCATATCCTATCCTCTAACCTATCCTATCCTCTATCTCACCCTATCCTCTATTCCATCCTATCCTCCATCCTATCCTATCCTCTATCTTATTCTACCCTCTATACTATCCTATCCTCTATCCTATCCTATCCTATATCCTATCCTATCCTCTATCCTATCCTATCATTTATCCTATCCTATCCTCTATCCTATCCTATCGTCTACCTTCCCTATCCTCTATACTCTCCTCTATCGTATCCTATCCTCTATCGTATCCTACCATCTATCCTATCCTATCCTCTATCCTATCCTATCCTCTATCCTATCCTATCCTCTATCCTATCCTATCCTCTATCCTAACCTATCCTGTATCATATCCTATCCTCTATCCCATCCTATCATCCATCTTATCCTATCCTCTATCCCATCCTATCGTCCATTCTTAGCTATCCACTATCATATCCTATCCTCTGTCCTATCCTATCCTCCATCCTATCCTATCCTCTATTGTATCCTATCCTATCCTCTATAGTATCCTATCCTCTATCCTATCCTATCCTCTATCCTATCCTATCCTTTATCCTATTCTATACTCTATCCTATACTATCCCCTATCCTATCCTATCCTCTATCTTATCCCATCTTCTATCCTATCCAATCACCTATCCTATATTCTATCCGATCCTATACTCTATCCTATCCAATCACCTATCCTATCCTCTATCCTATCCTATCCTTTATCCTATTCTATACTCTATCCTATCCCATCCTCTATCCTATCCTATCCTCTATCCTATCCTATCCTTTATCCTATTCTATACTCTATCCTGTACTATCCCCTATCCTATCCCATCCCCTGTCCTATCCCCTATCCTATCCTGCCCTCTATCCTATCCAATCCTGTATCCTATAATATCCTCTATCCTATCCTATCCTCTATCCTATCCTATCTTCTATCCTATCCTATCCTCTATCCTATCCTATCCTCTATCCTATCCTATCCACTATCCTATAATATCCTCTATCCTATCCTATCCTCCATCCTATAATATCCTCTATCCTATCCTACCCTCTATCCTATCCTATCCTGTTTCCTATAATATCCTCTATCCTATCCTATCCTCTATCCTATCCTATCCTCTATCCTATCCTATCCTCTATCCTATCCAATCACCTATCCTATCCTCTATCCGATCCTATCCTCTATCCTATCGTATCCTCTGTCCTATCCAATCCCCTATCCTTACCTCTTTCCTATCCTATCCTATCCTCTATCCTATCCTATCCTCTATCCAACGAATCCCCTATCCTATCCTCTATCGGATCCTATCCTCTATCCTATCCTATCCTCTATCCTATCCTATCCTCTCTCCTATCCTATCTTCTATCCTATCCTATCCTCTATCCTATCCTATCCTCTATAGTATCCTATCCTCTATCCTATCCTATCCTCTATCCTATCCAATCACCTATCCTATCCTCTATCCTATTCTATCCTCTATCCTATCCTATCCTCTATCCTATCCTGTATCCTATAATATCCTCTATCCTATCCTATCCTCTATCCTATCCTATCTTCTATCCTATCCTATCCTCTATCCTATCCTATCCTCTATCCTATCCTATCCTCTATCCTATCCTATCCTCTATCCTATCCTCTCCTCTATCCTATCCTATCCTCTATCCTATCCTATCCTCTATCCTATCCTATCCTCTATCCTATCCTATCTTCTATCCTATCCTATCCTCTATCCTATCCTATCCTCTATAGTATCCTATCCTCTATCCTATCCTATCCTCTATCCTATCCTATCCTTTATCCTATTCTATACTCTATCCTATACTATCCCCTATCCTATCCTATCCTCTATCTTATCCCATCTTCTATCCTATCCAATCACCTATCCTATATTCTATCCGATCCTATACTCTATCCTATCCAATCACCTATCCTATCCTCTATCCTATCCTATCCTTTATCCTATTCTATACTCTATCCTGTACTATCCCCTATCCTATCCCATCCCCTGTCCTATCCCCTATCCTATCCTGCCCTCTATCCTATCCAATCCTGTATCCTATAATATCCTCTATCCTATCCTATCCTCTATCCTATCCTATCTTCTATCCTATCCTATCCTCTATCCTATCCTATCCTCTATCCTATCCTATCCACTATCCTATAATATCCTCTATCCTATCCTATCCTCCATCCTATAATATCCTCTATCCTATCCTACCCTCTATCCTATCCTATCCTGTTTCCTATAATATCCTCTATCCTATCCTATCCTCTATCCTATCCTATCCTCTATCCTATCCTATCCTCTATCCTATCCAATCACCTATCCTATCCTCTATCCGATCCTATCCTCTATCCTATCGTATCCTCTGTCCTATCCAATCCCCTATCCTTACCTCTTTCCTATCCTATCCTATCCTCTATCCTATCCTATCCTCTATCCTATCCTTACCTCTATCCTATAATATCCTCTATCCTATTCTATCCTCTATCCTATAATATCCTCTACCCTATCCTATCCTCTATCCTACAATGTCCTCTATCCTATCCACTCCTCTGTTATATCCTCTATCCTATCCACTATCCTACCCTATTCTCTACCCTATCCTATCCTCTATCCTATCCTATCCTCTATCATATCCAATCCCCAATCCTGTCCTCTATCCTATCCTATCCTCTATCCTATCCTATCCTCTATCCTATCCTATCCTCCATCCTATCCTATCCTCTATCCTATCCTATCCTCTATCCTATCCTATCCTCTATCCTATCCAATCCTCTGTACTATAATGTCCTCTATCCTATCAAATCCTCTATCCTATCCTCTATCCTGTCCTATCCTCTATCCTATCCTATCCTCTATCCTGTCGTATTCTCTATCCTATCCTATCCTGTATCCTATAATATCCTATATCCTATCCTATCCTCTATCTTATCCTATCCTCTATTGTATCCAATCCTCTATCCAATCCTATCCTCTATCCCATCCTATCATCAATCTTATCCTATAATCTATCCCATCCTATCGACCATCCTTAGCTATCCACTATCATATCCTATCCTCTGTCCTATCCTATCCTGTATCTTATCTTATCCTCTATCCAATCCTATCCTCCATCCTATCGTATCCTCTATTGTATCCTATCCTCTATCCAATCCTGTCCTCTATCCTATCCTATCCTCTATCCTATCCTATCCTCTATCCTATCCTATCCTCCATCCTATCCTATCCTCTATCCTATCCTATCCTCTATCCTATCCTATCCTCTATCCTATCCAATCCTCTGTACTATAATGTCCTCTATCCTATCAAATCCTCTATCCTATCCTCTATCCTGTCCTATCCTCTATCCTATCCTATCCTCTATCCTATCCTATCCTCTATCCAACGAATCCCCTATCCTATCCTCTATCGGATCCTATCCTCTATCCTATCCTATCCTCTATCCTATCCTATCCTCTCTCCTATCCTATCTTCTATCCTATAGTATCCTCTATCCTATCCTATCCTCTATAGTATCCTATCCTCTATCCTATCCTATCCTCTATCCTATCCAATCACCTATCCTATCCTCTATCCTATAATATCCTCTATCCTATTCTATCCTCTATCCTATAATATCCTCTACCCTATCCTATCCTCTATCCTACAATGTCCTCTATCCTATCCACTCCTCTGTTATATCCTCTATCCTATCCACTATCCTACCCTATTCTCTACCCTATCCTATCCTCTATCCTATCCTATCCTCTATCATATCCAATCCCCAATCCTGTCCTCTATCCTATCCTATTCTCTATCCTATTCCAACCTCTATAATATCGTATCCTCTATCCTATTTTATCCTCTATAATATCGTATCCTCTATCCTATCGTACAATATCATCTATCCTATCCTATCATCTATCCTATCCAATCCCCTACCCCTTCCTCTATCCCATCCTATCCTCAATCCTATCCTATACTGTATTATATCCTATCCTCTATCCTATCCTCTATCATATCTTATCCTCTATCCTATTCTATCCTCTATCCTATAATATCAGCTATCCTATCCTATTCTCTATCCTATCCTATCCTATCCTCTATCGTATCCTATCCTCTATCCTATCCAATCCTATATCCTCTCCTCTATAATATCCTATATTCTATCCGATTATATGCTCTATCCGATCCTATCCGCTATCCTATCCTATCCTCTACCCTACAATGTCCTCTATCCTATCCAATCCCCTATCCTATCCTCTATCCTATCCAATCCCCTATCCTATCCTCTATAATATCCTATCCTCTATCCTATAATATCATATATCCTATCCTATTCTCTATCCTATCCTATCCTCTATCCTATCCATTCCCCAATCGTATCCTCTATCCTATCCTATCCTCTTTCCTATCCTCTATCCTATCCTATCCTCTATCCTATCCTATGCTCTATCCTATCCTATCGTCTATCCTATCCTATCTTCTATTATATAAATCCCCTATCCTATCCTATCCTCTATCCTATCCTATCCTATCCTCTATCCTATCCTATACTCTATAATATCGTATACTCTATCCTATTCTATCCTCTATCCTATCCTCTATCCTATCCTCTATCATATCCAATCCTCTATGGTATCATCTATCCTATCCTATCCTCTATCCTATCTTATCCTCTATCCTATCCTATTGTCTATCCATCCTATCGTCTATCCTATCCTATCCTCTTTCCTATCCTATCCACTATCGTATCCAATCCTCTATCCTATACAATCCCCTATCCTATCCTCTATCCTATCCTATCCTTTATACTATCCTATCCTATACTGTATTATATGCTATCCTCTATCCTATCCAATCCCCTATCCTATCCTCTATAATATCCTATCCTCTATCCAATAATATCATATATCCTATCCTATTCTCTATCCTATCCTATCCTCTATCCTATCCATTCCCCAATCGTATCCTCTATCCTATCCTATCCTCTATCCTATCCTATCCTCTATCCTATCCTATGCTCTATCCTATCCTATCCTCTATCCTATCCTATCTTCTATTATATAAATCCTCTATCCTTTCCAATCCTCTATCCTATCCTATCCAATCCTCTGTCCTATCCTATCCTATACTTTATCCTATCCAATCACATATCCTATCCCCTATCCTATCCTATCCTCTATCCTATCCTATCTTCTATCCTATACAATCCTCTATAATATCCTATCCTCTATCCTATCACATCCTATATGCCATAATATCCTCTATCCTATCCCATCCTCTATCCTACCCTATCCTCTATTCTATCCTATCCTCTATCCTATCCTATTCTCTATCCTATCCTATCCTCTATCCTATCCTATCCTCTATCCTATCCAAATTATACACTATCCTCTATCCTATCCTAACCTCTATCCTATCCTCTAACCTATCCTCTACCCTATCCTATCCTCTATCCTATCCTATCGTCTATCCTTTCCTATCCTCTATCCCATCCTATCCTCCATCCTATCCTATCCTCTATCCTATCCTATCTTCTATCGTATACTATCCTCTATCCTATAATATACTCTATCCAAACCTATCCTCTATGATATCCTATCCTCTATCGTATCCTACCATCTATCCTATGCTATCCTCTATCATATCGTATCCTCTATCCTATCCTATCCTCTATCTTATCGTATCCTCCATCCCATCCTATCCCCCATCCTATCCTATCTTCTATCCTATCCTATCCTCTATCTTATCCTATCCACTGTCCCATCCTATCCTCCATCCTAACCTATCCACTATCCTATCCTATCCTCTATCCTATCCTATCGTCTATCCTTTCCTATCCTCTATCACATCCTATCCTCCATCCTATCCTATCCTCTACCCTATCCTATCCTCTATCGTATCCTACCATGTATCCTATCCTATCCTCTATCCCATCCTATCCTCTATCCTATCCTATCCTCTATCCTATCCCATCCTCTATCGTATCCTATCCTCTATCCTATCCTATTCCTCTATCATATGCTATCCTCTATCCTATCCTATCCTCTATCCTATCCTATCCGCTATCCTATCCTATCCCCTATACTATACTATCCTCTATCCCATCCTATCCTCCATCCTATCCTATCCTCTATCGTATCCTACCATCTATCCTATGCTATCCTCTATCATATCGCATCCTCTATCCTATCCCATCCTCTATCTTATCGTATCCTCTATTGTATCCTATCGTCTATCCTATCCTATCCTATATCCTATAAAATCCTCTATCCTATCCTATACTCTATACTATCCTATCCTCTGTCCTATCCTACCCTCTGTCCTAACCTATCATATATTCAATCCTATCCTCTATCCTGTCCTGTCCTCTATCCTATCCTATACTATATCCAATACTATCCTCTATCCTATCCTATCCTCTATCCAATCCAATCACCTATCTTATCCTCTATCCTATAATATCCTGTATACTACTCAATCCCCTAACCTATCCTCTATACTATCCTATCCTCAATCCTATCCTATCCCCTACCCTATCCTATCATCTATCCTATCCTATCTACTATCCTTTTGTATCCTCTGTCCGATCCCATCCTCTATCCTATCCTATCGTCTATCCTATAGTATCCTCTATCCTATCAAATCTTCTATCCTATCCTCTATCCTATCCTCTATCCTATCCTATTCCTCTATCCTATGCTATCCTCTATTCTATCCTATCCTCTATCCTATCCTATCCTCTATCCTATACAATCCTCTATCCCATCCTATCCTCCATCCTATCCTATCCTCTATCGTATCCTATCCTGTATCCTATCCTATCCACTATCATATCCTTCACTCTATCCTATCCTATCCTCTATCCTATCCTCTCAGCTATCCTATCCTATCCTCTATCGTTTCCTACCATCTATCCTATCCTATCCTCTATCCCATCCTATCCTCTATCCCACCCTATCCTCTATCCTATCAAATCCTCTATCCTATCCTATCCTCTATGATATCCTAACCTCTATCCTATGCTATCCTCTATCTCATCCTATCCTCTACCCTATCCTATCCTCTATCATATCCTATCCTCTAACCTATCCTATCCTCTATCTCACCCTATCCTCTATTCCATCCTATCCTCCATCCTATCCTATCCTCTATCTTATTCTACCCTCTATACTATCCTATCCTCTATCCTATCCTATCCTATATCCTATCCTATCCTCTATCCTATCCTATCATTTATCCTATCCTATCCTCTATCCTATCCTATCGTCTACCTTCCCTATCCTCTATACTCTCCTCTATCGTATCCTATCCTCTATCGTATCCTACCATCTATCCTATCCTATCCTCTATCCTATCCTATCCTCTATCCTATCCTATCCTCTATCCTATCCTATCCTCTATCCTAACCTATCCTGTATCATATCCTATCCTCTATCCCATCCTATCATCCATCTTATCCTATCCTCTATCCCATCCTATCGTCCATTCTTAGCTATCCACTATCATATCCTATCCTCTGTCCTATCCTATCCTCCATCCTATCCTATCCTCTATTGTATCCTATCCTCTATTGTATCCTATCCTCTATCCAATCCTATCCTCTATCATATCTTTTCCTCAATCCTAATCCTATCCTCTATTTTATCGTATCCTCTATCCCATCCTATCCTCCATCCTATCCTATCCTCCATCTTATCCTATCCTCTATCCCATCCTATCGTCCATCCTTAGCTATCCACTATCATATCCTATCCTCTGTCCTATCCTATCCTCTATCTTATCGTATCCTCTATCCCATCCTGTCCTCCAACCCATCTTATCTTCCATCCTATACTATCCTCTATCCTATCCTATCCTCTATCTTATCGTATCCTCTATCCCATCCTGTCCTCCAACCCATCTTATCCTCCATCCTATACTATCCTCTATCCTATCCTATCCTCTATCCTATCCTATTCCTCTATCCTATGCTATCCTCTATCCTATCCTATCCTCTAGCCTATCCTATCCTCTATCCTATACAATCCTCTATCCTATCCTATCCTCTACACTATCCTATCCTCTATCCTATCGTATCCTCTCTCCTATCCCATCCTGTATCCTATCCCATCCTCTATCCTACCCTACCCTCTATCCTATCCTATCCTGTACCCTATAATATCCTATATCCTATCCTATCCTCTATCTTATCCTATCCTCTATCCTATCCTATCCTCTATCCTATCTTATCCTCTATCCTATCCTATCCTCTATCCTATCCTATCCTCTATCCTATCCTATCCTCTATCCTATCCTATCTTCTATCCTATCCTATCCTCTATCCTATCCTATCCTCTATCCGATCCTATCCTCTATCCTATCGTATCCTCTGTCCTATCCAATCCCCTATCCTATCCTCTATCCGATCCTATCCTCTATCCTATCCAATCACCTATAATATCCTCTATCCGATCCTATCCTCTATCGTCTTCTATCCCCTATCCTATCCCATTCCCTGTCCTATCCTCTATCCTATCCTGCCCTCTATCCTATCCTATCCTGTATCCTATAATATCCTATATCCTATCCCATCCTCTATCCTATCCCATCCTCTATCCTACCCTACCCTCTATCCTATCCTATCCTGTATCCTATAATATCCTATATCCTATCCTATCCTCTATCTTATCCTATCCTCTATCCTATCCTACCCTCTATCCTATCCTATCCTCTATCCTATCCTATCCTCTATCCTATCCTATCCTCTATCCAACGAATCCCCTATCCTATCCTCTATCCTATACTATCCTCTATCCTATCCTATCCTCTCTCCTATCCTATCTTCTATCCTATCCAATCACCTATCCTATCCTCTATCCGATCCTATCCTCTATCCTATCGTATCCTCTGTACTATAGAATCCCCTATCCTTCCCTCTTTCCTATCCTATCCTATCCTCTATCCTATCCTATCCTCTATCCTATCCTATCCTCTCTCCTATCCTATCCTCTATCCTATACTATCCTCTATCCTATCCTATCCTCTATCTTATCCTATCCTCTATCCTATCCAATCACCTATCCTACCCTCTATCCGATCCTATCCTCTATCCTATCCAATCACGTATCCTATCCTCTATCCGATCCTATCCTCTATCCTATCCTATCCTCTATCCTATCCGCTATCCTATACTATCCTCTACCCTACAATGTCCCCTATCCTATCCAATCCCCTATACTATCCTCTATCCTATCCTATCCTCTGTCCTATCCTATTCTCTATACTATCCTCTTTCCTATCCAATCCTCTATCCTATCCTATCCTCCATCCTATATTAACCTCTATCCTATCCAATCTTCTATCCTATCCTATCCTCTATTCTATCCTCTATCCTATCCTCTACCCTATCCTCTATCCTATCCTATCCTCAATCCTATCCTATCCCCTATCGTATCCTATCCTCTATGCTATCCTATCCTCTATCCTATCGCATCCTCAATCCTATCCTATCCTCAATCCTATCCCATACTCTATCCTATCCTACCCTCTATCCTATCCTATGCCTTATCCTATAATATCCTATATCCTATCCTATCCCCCATCCTATCCTATCCTCTATCCTATCCTAACCTCCATCCTATCCTATCCTCTATCCTATCCTATCCTCGATCCTATCCTATCCTCTATCCTATCCAATCCTCTGTTCTATAATATCCTCTGTTCTATAATGTCCTCTATCCTATCAAATCCTCTATCCTATCCTCTATCCTGTCCTATCCTCTATCCTATCCTATGCTTTATCCTGTCCTATTCTCTATCCTATCCTATCCTCTATCCTATAATATCCTGTACCCTATCCAATCCTCTATCCTATCGTATCCTCTATCCTATCCCATCCTCTATCCTATCCCATCCTCTATCCTACCCTACCCTCTATCCTATCCTATCCTGTATCCTATAATATCCTATATCCTATCCTATCCTCTATCCTATCCTATCCTCTATCCTATCCTATCCTCTATCCTATCCTATCCTCTATCCTATCCTATCCTGTATAGTATCCTATCCTCTATACTATCCTATCCTCTATCCTATCCAATCACCTATCCTATCCTCTATCCGATCCTATCCTCTATCCTATCGTATCCTCTGTCCTATCCAATCCCCTATCCTATCCTCTATCGGATCCTATACTCTATTATATCCTATCCTCTATCCTATCCTATCATCTATCTTATCCTATCTTCTATCCTATCCTCTATCTTATCCTATCTTCTATCCTATCCAATCACCTATCCTATATTATATCCGATCCTATACTCTATCCTATCCTATCCTCTATCCTATCCTATCCTCCATCCTATCCTACCCTCTATCCTATCCTATCCTGTATCCTATAATATCCTATATCCTATCCTATCCTCTATCCTATCCTATCCTCTATCCTATCCCATCCTCCATCCTATCCTATCCTCTATCCTATCCTATCCTCTATCCTATCCAATCCTCTGTACTATAATGTCCTCTATCCTATCAAATCCTCTATCCTATCCTCTATCCTGTCCTATCCTGTATCCTATCCTATCCTCTATCCTGTCGTATTCTCTATCCTATCCTATCCTGTATCCTATAATATCCTGTACCCTATCCTATCCTCTATCCTATTGTATCCTCTCACCTATCCCATGCTCTATCCTATCCCATCCTCTATCCTACCCTACCCTCTATCCTATCCTATCCTGTATCCTATAATATCCTATATCCTATCCTATCCTCTATCTTATCCTATCCTCTATCCTATCCTATCCTCTATCCTAGCCTATCCTCTATCCTATCCTATCCTCTATCCTATCCTATCTTCTATCCTATCCTATCCTCTATCCTATCCTATCCTCTATAGTATCCTATCCTCTATCCTATCCTATCCTCTATCCTATTCAATCACCTATCCTATCCTCTATCCGATCCTATCCTCTATCCTATCGTATCCTCTGTCCTATCCAATCCCCTATCCTTACCTCTTTCCTATCCTATCCTATCCTCTATCCTATCCTATCCTCTATCCTATCCTATCCTCCCTCCTATCCTATCCTCTATCCTATCCTATCTTCTATCGTCTCCTGTCCTCTATCCTATCCAATCCCCTATCCTTTCCTCTATCCTATCGTATCCTCTATCCTATCCTATCGTGTATCCTATAATATCCTCTATCCTATCGAATCCTCTATCCTATCCCATCCTCTATCCTACCCTACCCTCTATCCTATCCTATCCTGTTTCCCATAGTATCCTCTATCCTATCCTATCCTCCATCCTATATTAACCTCTATCCTATCCAATCTTCTATCCTATCCTATCCTCTATTCTATCCTCTATCCTATCCTCTACCCTATCCTCTATCCTATCCTATCCTCAATCCTATCCTATCCCCTATCGTATCCTATCCTCTATCCTATCGTATCCTCTGTCCTATCCTATCCTCTATCCTATCCTATCCTCAATCCTATCCCATACTCTATCCTATCCCATCCTCTATCCTACCCTACCCTCTATCCTATCCTATGCTGTATTATATAATATCCTATATCCTATCCTATCCCCCATCCTATCCTATCCTCTATCCTATCCTAACCTCCATCCTATCCTATCCTCTATCCTATCCTATCCTCGATCCTATCCTATCCTCTATCCTATCCAATCCTCTGTTCTATAATATCCTCTGTTCTATAATGTCCTCTATCCTATCAAATCCTCTATCCTATCGTCTATCCTGTCCTATCCTCTATCCTATCCTATGCTTTATCCTGTCCTATTCTCTATCCTATCCTATCCTCTATCCTATAATATCCTGTACCCTATCCAATCCTCTATCCTATCGTATCCTCTATCCTATCCCATCCTCTATCCTATCCCATCCTCTATCCTACCCTACCCTCTATCCTATCCTATCCTGTATCCTATAATATCCTATATCCTATCCTATCCTCTATCCTATCCTATCCTCTATCCTATCCTATCCTATCCTCTATCTTATCCTATCCTCTATCCTATCCTATCCTCTATCCTATCCTATCTTCTATCCTATCCTATCCTCTATCCTATCCTATACTCTATAGTATCCTATCCTCTATCCTATCCTATCCTCTATCCTATCCAATCACCTATCCTATCCTCTATCCGATCCTATCCTCTATCCTATCGTATCCTCTGTCCTATCCAATCCCCTATCCTATCCTCTATCGGATCCTATACTCTATTATATCCTATCCTCTGTCCTATCCTATCCTCTCTCCTATCCTATCCTCTATCCTATCCTATCCTCTATCCTATCCTATCCTCTATCTTATTCTATCCTCTATCCTATCCAATAACCTATCCTATATTCTATCCGATCCTATACTCTATCCTATCCAATCACCTATCCTATCCTCTATCCTATCCTATCCTTTATCCTATTCTATACGAATCCCCTATCCTATCCTCTATCGGATCCTATCCTCTATTATATCCTATCCTCTATCCTATCCTATCCTCTATCTTATCCTATCCTATCCTCTATCTTATCCTATCCTCCATCCTATCCTGTCCTCTATCCAACGAATCCCCTATCCTATCCTCTATTATATCCTATCCTCTATCCTATCCTATCCTCTATCTTATCCTATCCTCTATCCTATCCAATCACCTATCCTACCCTCTATTCGATCCTATCCTCTATCCTATCCAATCACCTATCCTATACTCTATCCGATCCTATCCTCTATCCTATCCTATCCTCTATCGTCTTCTATCCCCTATCCTATCCCATCCCATGTCCTATCCTCTATCCTATCCTGCCCTCTATCCTATCGTATCCTCTATCCTATCGAATCCTCTATCCTAACCTATCCTGTATCCTATAATATCCTCTATCCTATCGAATCCTCTATCCTATCCCATCCTCTATCCTACCCTACCCTCTATCCTATCCCATCCTGTTTCCCATAATATCCTCTATCCTATCCTATCCTCTATCCTATCCTATCCTCGATCCTATCCTATCCTCCATCCTATCCTATCCTCTATCCTATCCTATCCTCTATCCTATCCTATCCTCTATTCTATCCTCTATCCTATCCTCTACCCTATCCTCTATCCTATCCTATCCTCAATCCTATCCTATCCCCTATCGTATCCTATCCTCTATCCTATCGTATCCTCTATCCTATCCCATACTCTATCCTATCCTATCCCCCATCCTATAATATCCTCTATCCTATCCAATCCTCTATCCTATCCAATCCTCTATCCTATCCTATCCTCCATCCTATATTATCCTCCATCCTATCCAATCTTCTATCCTATCCTACCCTCTATTCTATCCTCTATCCTATCCTATCCTCAATCCTATCCTAACCCCTATCCTATCCTATCCTCTATCCTATCGTATTCCCTGTCCTATCCTATCCACTATCCTATAATATCCTCTATCCTATCCTATCCTCCATCCTATAATATCCTCTATCCTATCCTACCCTCTATCCTATCCTATCCTGTTTCCTATAATATCTTCTATCCTATCCTATCCTCTATCCTATCCTATCCTCTATCCTATCCTATCCTCTATCCTATCCTATCCTTTATCCTATTCTATACTGTATCCTATACTATCCGCTATCCTATCCTATCCTCTATCCTATCCTATCCTCTATCCAACGAATCCCCTATCCTATCCTCTATCCTATCCTATCCTCTATCCTATCCTATCCTCTATCTTATTCTATCCTCTATCCTATCCAATAACCTATCCTATATTCTATCCGATCCTATACTCTATCCTATCCAATCACCTATCCTATCCTCTATCCTATCCTATCCTTTATCCTATTCTATACGAATCCCCTATCCTATCCTCTATCGGATCCTATCCTCTATTATATCCTATCCTCTATCCTATCCTATCCTCTATCTTATCCTATCCTATCCTCTATCTTATCCTATCCTCCATCCTATCCTGTCCTCTATCCAACGAATCCCCTATCCTATCCTCTATTATATCCTATCCTCTATCCTATCCTATCCTCTATCTTATCCTATCCTCTATCCTATCCAATCACCTATCCTACCCTCTATCCGATCCTATCCTCTATCCTATCCAATCACCTATCCTATACTCTATCCGATCCTATCCTCTATCCTATCCTATCCTCTATCGTCTTCTGTCCCCTATCCTATCCCATCCCATGTCCTATCCTCTATCCTATCCTGCCCTCTATCCTATCGTATCCTCTATCCTATCGAATCCTCTATCCTAACCTATCGTGTATCCTATAATATCCTCTATCCTATCGAATCCTCTATCCTATCCCATCCTCCATCCTACCCTACCCTCTATCCTATCCCATCCTGTTTCCCATAATATCCTCTATCCTATCCTATCCTCTATCCTATCCTATCCTCGATCCTATCCTATCCTCCATCCTATCCTATCCTCTATCCTATCCTATCCTCTATCCTATCCTATCCTCTATTCTATCCTCTATCCTATCCTCTACCCTATCCTCTATCCTATCCTATCCTCAATCCTATCCTATCCCCTATCGTATCCTATCCTCTATCCTATCGTATCCTCTATCCTATCCTATACTCTATCCTATCCTATCCTCCATCCTATAATATCCTCTATCCTATCCAATCCTCTATCCTATCCAATCCTCTATCCTATCCTATCCGCCATCCTATATTATCCTCCATCCTATACAATCTTCTATCCTATCCTACCCTCTATTCTATCCTCTATCCTATCCTATCCTCAATCCTATCCTAACCCCTATCCTATCCTATCCTCTATCCTATCGTATTCCCTGTCCTATCCTATCCTCTATCCTATCCTATCCACTATCCTATAATATCCTCTATCCTATCCTATCCTCCATCCTATAATATCCTCTATCCTATCCTACCCTCTATCCTATCCTATCCTGTTTCCTATAATATCTTCTATCCTATCCTATCCTCTATCCTATCCTATCCTCTATCCTATCCTATCCTTTATCCTATTCTATACTGTATCCTATACTATCCGCTATCCTATCCTATCCTCTATCCTATCCTATCCTCTATCGGATCCTATACTCTATTATATCCTATCCTGTATCCTATCCTATCCTCTATCTTATCCTATCCTCTACCCTATCCAATCACCAATCCTATATTCTATCCGATCCTATACTCTATCCTATCCAATCACCTATCCTATCCTCTATCCTATGCTCTCCTTTATCCTATTCTATACTCTATCCTATCCTATCCGCTATCCTATCCTATCCTCTATCCTATCCAATCACCTATCCTATCCTCTATCCGATCCAATCCTCTATGCTATCCTATCCTCTATCCTATCGCATCCTCAATCCTATCCTATCCTCAATCCTATCCTATCCTGAAATATATCGTATCCTCTATCCCATCCCATCCTCTCTCCAATCCTACCCTCCATCCTATCGTATCCTATATCCTATCCCATCCTCTATCCTACCCTACCCTCTATCCTATCCTATCCTATCCTGTATCCTATAATATCCTATATCCTATCCTATCCTCTATCCTATCCTATCCTCTATCCTATCCTATCCTCCATCCTATCCTATCATCTATCCTATCCTATCCTCTATCCTATCCTATCCTCTGTCCTATCCAATACCCTCTTCTATCCGCTATCCTATCCTATCCTCTATCGTATCCTATCCTATCCTCTATCCTATCCTATCCTCTCTCCTATCCTATCCTCTATCCTATCCTATCTTCTATCGTCTCCTGACCTCTATCCTATCCAATCCCCTATCCTTTCCTCTATCCTATCGTATCCTCTATCCTATCCTATCCTCAATCTTATCCTATCCTCTATCCTATCCTATCCTTTATCCTGTTCTATCCTACCCTCTATTCTATCCGCTATCCTATCCTATCCTCTATCCTATCCAATCACCTATCCTATATTCTATCCGATCCTATACTCTATCCTATACAATCACCTATCCTATCCTCTATCCTATCCTATCCTCTATCGTTTTCTATCCCCTATCCTATCCCATCCCCTGTCCTATCCCCTATCCTATCCTGCCCTCTATCCTATCCTATCCTGTATCCTATAATATCCTATATCCTATCCTATCCTCTATCCTATCCTATCCTCTATCCTATCCTATCCTCTATCCTATCCTATCTTCTATCCTATCCTATCCTCTATCCTATCCTATCCTCTATAGTATCCTATCCTCTATCCTATCCTATCCTCTATCCTATCCTATCCTTTATCCTATTCTATACTCTATCCTATCCCATCCTCTATCCTATCCTATCCTCTATCCTATCCTATCCTTTATCCTATTCTATACTCTATCCTATACTATCCGCTATCCTATCCTATCCTCTATCTTATCCCATCTTCTATCCTATCCAATCACCTATCCTATATTCTATCCGATCCTATACTCTATCCTATCCAATCACCTATCCTATCCTCTATCCTATCCTCTCCTTTATCCTATTCTATACTCTATCCTATCCTATCCGCTATCCTATCCTATCCTCTATCCTATCCTATCCTCTATCCAACCAATCCCCTATCCTATCCTCTATCGGATCCTATACTCTATTATATCCTATCCTGTATCCTATCCTATCCTCTATCTTATCCTATCCTCTACCCTATCCAATCACCTATCCTATATTCTATCCGATCCTATACTCTATCCTATCCAATCACCTATCCTATCCTCTATCCGATCCAATCCTCTATGCTATCCTATCCTCTATCCTATCGCATCCTCAATCCTATCCTATCCTCAATCCTATCCTATCCTGAAATATATCGTATCCTCTATCCCATCCCATCCTCTGTCCAGTCCTACCCTCCATCCTATCGTATCCTCTATCCTATCCCATCCTCTATCCTATCCCATCCTCTATCCTACCCTACCCTCTATCCTATCCTATCCTATCCTGTATCCTATAATATCCTATATCCTATCCTATCCTCTATCGTTTTCTATCCCCTATCCTATCCCATCCCCTGTCCTATCCCCTATCCTGTCCTGCCCTCTATCCTATCCTATCCTGTATCCTATAATATCCTATATCCTATCCTATCCTCTATCCTATCCTATCCTCTATCCTATCCTATCCACTATCCTATAATATCCTCTATCCTATCCTATCCTCTATCCTATCCTATCTTCTATCCTATCCTCTATCCTATCCTTTCCTTTATCCTATTCTATACTCTATCCTATACTATCCCCTATCCTATCCCATCCCCTGTCCTATCCCCTATCCTCTCCTGCCCTCTATCCTATCCTATCCTGTATCCTATAATATCCTATATCCTATCCTATCCTCTATCCTATCCTATCCTCTATCCTATCCTATCCTCTATCCTATCCTATCCTCTATCCTATCCTATCTTCTATCCTATCCTATCCTCTATCCTATCCTATCCTGTATAGTATCCTATCCTCTATCCTATCCTATCCTCTATCCTATCCTATCCTTTATCCTATTCTATACTCTATCCTATACTATCCGCTATCCTATCCTATCCTCTATCTTATCCCATCTTCTATCCTATCCAATCACCTATCCTATATTCTATCCGATCCTATACTCTATCCTATCCAATCACCTATCCTATCCTCTATCCTATCCTATCCTTTATCCTATTCTATACTCTATCCTATCCCATCCTCTATCCTATCCTATCCTTTATCCTATTCTATACTCTATCCTATACTATCCCCTATCCTATCCCATCCCCTGTACTATCCCCTATCCTATCCTGCCCTCTATCCTATCCTATCCTGTATCCTATAATATCCTCTATCCTATCCTATCCTCTATCCTATCCTATCTTCTATCCTATCCTATCCTCTATCCTATCCTATCCTCTATCCTATCCTATCTTCTATCCTATCCTATCCTCTATCCTATCCTATCCTCTATCCTATCCTATCCACTATCCTATAATATCCTCTATCCTATCCTATCCTCCATCCTATAATATCCTCTATCCTATCCTACCCTCTATCCTATCCTATCCTGTTTCCTATAATATCCTCTATCCTATCCTATCCTCTATCCTATCCTATCCTCTATCCTATCCAATCACCTATCCTATCCTCTATCCGATCCTATCCTCTATCCTATCGTATCCTCTGTCCTATCCAATCCCCTATCCTTACCTCTTTCCTATCCTATCCTATCCTCTATCCTATCCTATCCTCTATCCTATCCTATCCTCTATCCTATAATATCCTCTATCCTATTCTATCCTCTATCCTATAATATCCTCTACCCTATCCTATCCTCTATCCTACAATGTCCTCTATCCTATCCACTCCTCTGTTATATCCTCTATCCTATCCACTATCCTACCCTATTCTCCACCCTATCCTATCCTCTATCCTATCCTATCCTCTATCATATCCAATCCCCAATCCTGTCCTCTATCCTATCCTATCCTCTATCCTATCCTATCCTCTATCCTATCCTATCCTCCATCCTATCCTATCCTCTATCCTATCCTATCCTCTATCCTACCCTATCCTCTATCCTATCCAATCCTCTGTACTATAATGTCCTCTATCCTATCAAATCCTCTATCCTATCCTCTCTCCTGTCCTATCCTCTATCCTATCCTATCCTCTATCCTTTCGTATTCTCTATCCTATCCTATCTTCTATCCTATCCTATCCTCTATCCTATCCTATCCTCTATCCTATCCTATCCACTATCCTATAATATCCTCTATCCTATCCTATCCTCCATCCTATAATATCCTCTATCCTATCCTACCCTCTATCCTATCCTATCCTGTTTCCTATAATATCCTCTATCCTATCCTATCCTCTATCCTATCCTATCCTCTATCCTATCCAATCACCTATCCTATCCTCTATCCGATCCTATCCTCTATCCTATTGTATCCTCTGTCCTATCCAATCCCCTATCCTTACCTCTTTCCTATCCTATCCTATCCTCTATCCTATCCTATCCTCTATCCTATCCTATCCTCTATCCTATAATATCCTCTATCCTATTCTATCCTCTATCCTATAATATCCTCTACCCTATCCTATCCTCTATCCTACAATGTCCTCTATCCTATCCACTCCTCTGTTATATCCTCTATCCTATCCACTATCCTACCCTATTCTCCACCCTATCCTATCCTCTATCCTATCCTATCCTCTATCATATCCAATCCCCAATCCTGTCCTCTATCCTATCCTATCCTCTATCCTATCCTATCCTCTATCCTATCCTATCCTCCATCCTATCCTATCCTCTATCCTATCCTATCCTCTATCCTACCCTATCCTCTATCCTATCCAATCCTCTGTACTATAATGTCCTCTATCCTATCAAATCCTCTATCCTATCCTCTCTCCTGTCCTATCCTCTATCCTATCCTATCCTCTATCCTTTCGTATTCTCTATCCTATCCTATCTTCTATCCTATCCTATCCTCTATCCTATCCTATCCTCTATCCTATCCTATCCACTATCCTATAATATCCTCTATCCTATCCTATCCTCCATCCTATAATATCCTCTATCCTATCCTACCCTCTATCCTATCCTATCCTGTTTCCTATAATATCCTCTATCCTATCCTATCCTCTATCCTATCCTATCCTCTATCCTATCCAATCACCTATCCTATCCTCTATCCGATCCTATCCTCTATCCTATCGTATCCTCTGTCCTATCCAATCCCCTATCCTTACCTCTTTCCTATCCTATCCTATCCTCTATCCTATCCTATCCTCTATCCTATCCTATCCTCTATCCTATAATATCCTCTATCCTATTCTATCCTCTATCCTATAATATCCTCTACCCTATCCTATCCTCTATCCTACAATGTCCTCTATCCTATCCACTCCTCTGTTATATCCTCTATCCTATCCACTATCCTACCCTATTCTCCACCCTATCCTATCCTCTATCCTATCCTATCCTCTATCATATCCAATCCCCAATCCTGTCCTCTATCCTATCCTATCCTCTATCCTATCCTATCCTCTATCCTATCCTATCCTCCATCCTATCCTATCCTCTATCCTATCCTATCCTCTATCCTACCCTATCCTCTATCCTATCCAATCCTCTGTACTATAATGTCCTCTATCCTATCAAATCCTCTATCCTATCCTCTCTCCTGTCCTATCCTCTATCCTATCCTATCCTCTATCCTTTCGTATTCTCTATCCTATCCTATCCTGTATCCTATAATATCCTGTACCCTATCCTATCCTCTATCCTATCGTATCCTCTATCCTATCCCATCCTCTATCCTATCCCATCGTCTATCCAACCCTACCCTCTATCCTATCCTATCCTGTATCCTATAATATCCTATATCCTATCCTATCCTCTATCTTATCCTATCCTCTATCCTATCCTATCCTCTATCCTATCCTATCCTCTATCCTATCCTATCCTCTATCCAACGAATCCCCTATCCTATCCTCTATCGGATCCTATCCTCTATCCTATCCTATCCTCTATCCTATCCTATCCTCTCTCCTATCCTATCTTCTATCCTATCCTATCCTCTATCCTATCCTATCCTCTATAGTATACTATCCTCTATCCTATCCTATCCTCTATCCTATCCAATCACCTATCCTATCCTCTATCCTATAATATCCTCTATCCTATTCTATCCTCTATCCTATAATATCCTCTACCCTATCCTATCCTCTATCCTACAATGTCCTCTATCCTATCCACTCCTCTGTTATATCCTCTATCCTATCCACTATCCTACCCTATTCTCTACCCTATCCTATCCTCTATCCTATCCTATCCTCTATCATATCCAATCCCCAATCCTGTCCTCTATCCTATCCTATCCTCTATCCTATTCCAACCTCTATAATATCGTATCCTCTATCCTATTTTATCCTCTATAATATCGTATCCTCTATCCTATCCTGTCCGCTATCCTACAATATCATCTATCCTATCCTATCATCTATCCTATCCAATCCCCTACCCTTTCCTCTATCCCATCCTATCCTCAATCCTATCCTATACTGTATTATATCCTATCCTCGATCCTATCCTCTATCATATCTTATCCTCTATCCTATTCTATCCTCTATCCTATAATATCAGCTATCCTATCCTATTCTCTATCCTATCCTATCCTATCCTCTATCGTATCCTATCCTCTATCCTATCCAATCCTATATCCTCTCCTCTATAATATCCTATCCTCTATCCGATTATATGCTCTATCCGATCCTATCCGCTATCCTATCCTATCCTCTACCCTACAATGTCCTCTATCCTATCCAATCCCCTATCCTATCCTCTATCCTATCCTATCCTCTATCCTATCCTATCCTCTATCCTATCCTATCCTCTATCCTATCCTATCCTCTATCGTATCCTATCTTCTATCCTACCCAATCCCCAACTTATCCTCTATCCCGTCCTATCCTCTATACTATATTATCCTCTATCCTATCCCATACTCTATCCTATCCTATCCTCCATCCTATAATATCCTCTATCCTATCCAATCCTCTATCCTATCCAATCCTCTATCCTATCCTATCCTCCATCCTATATTATATTCTATCCTATCCAATCTTCTATCCTATCCTACCCTCCATTCTATCCTCTATCCTATCCTATCCTCAATCCTATCCTAACCCCTATCCTATCCTATCCTCTATCCTATCGTATTCTCTGTCCTATCCTATCCTCTATCCTATCCTATCCACTATCCTATAATATCCTCTATACTATCCTATCCTCCATCCTATAATATCCTCTATCCTATCCTACCCTCTATCCTATCCTATCCTGTTTCCTATAATATCCTCTATCCTATCCTATCCTCTATCCTATCCTATCCTCTATCCTATCCAATCACCTATCCTATCCTCTATCCGATCCTATCCTCTATCCTATCGTATCCTCTGTCCTATCCAATCCCCTATCCTTACCTCTTTCCTATCCTATCCTATCCTCTATCCTATCCTATCCTCTATCCTATCCTATCCTCTATCCTATAATATCCTCTATCCTATTCTATCCTCTATCCTATAATATCCTCTACCCTATCCTATCCTCTATCCTACAATGTCCTCTATCCTATCCACTCCTCTGTTATATCCTCTATCCTATCCACTATCCTACCCTATTCTCTACCCTATCCTATCCTCTATCCTATCCTATCCTCTATCATATCCAATCCCCAATCCTGTCCTCTATCGTATCCTATCCTCTATCCTATCCTATCCTCTATCCTATCCTATCCTCCATCCTATCCTATCCTCTATCCTATCCTATCCTCTATCCTATCCTATCCTCTATCCTATCCAATCCTCTGTACTATAATGTCCTCTATCCTATGAAATCCTCTATCCTATCCTCTATCCTCTCCTATCCTCTATCCTATCCTATCCTCCATCCTGTCGTATTCTCTATCCTATCCTATCCTGTATCCTATAATATCCTGTACCCTATCCTATCCTCTATCCTATCCTATCCTCTATCCTATCCTATCCTCTATCCTATAATATCCTCTATCCTATTCTATCCTCTATCCTATAATATCCTCTACCCTATCCTATCCTCTATCCTACAATGTCCTCTATCCTATCCACTCCTCTGTTATATCCTCTATCCTATCCACTATCCTACCCTATTCTCTACCCTATCCTATCCTCTATCCTATCCTATCCTCTATCATATCCAATCCCCAATCCTGTCCTCTATCCTATCCTATCCTCTATCCTATCCTATCCTCTATCCTATCCTATCCTCCATCCTATCCTATCCTCTATCCTATCCTATCCTCTATCCTATCCTATCCTCTATCCTATCCAATCCTCTGTACTATAATGTCCTCTATCCTATGAAATCCTCTATCCTATCCTCTATCCTCTCCTATCCTCTATCCTATCCTATCCTGTATCCTATAATATCCTGTACCCTATCCTATCCTCTATCCTATCGTATCCTCTATCCTATCCCATCCTCTATCCTATCCCATCCTCTATCCTACCCTACCCTCTATCCTTTCCTATCCTGTATCCTATAATATCCTATATCCTATCCTATCCTCTATCTTATCCTATCCTCTATTATATCCTATCCTATATCCTATCCTATCCTCTATCCTATCCTATCCTCTATCCTATCCTATCTTCTATCCTATCCTATCCTCTATCCTATCCTATCCTCTATAGTATCCTATCCTCTATCCTATCCTATCCTCTATCCTATCCAATCACCTATCCTATCCTCTATCCGATCCTATCCTCTATCCTATCGTATCCTCTGTCCTATCCAATCCCCTATCCTTACCTCTTTCCTATCCTATCCTATCCTATATCCTACCCTATCCTCAATCCTATCCTATCCTCTATCCTATCCTATCCTTTATCCTATTCTATACTCTATCCTATCCTATCCGCTATCCTATCCTATCCTCTATCCTATCCTATCCTCTATCCAACGAATCCCCTATCCTATCCTCTATCGGATCCTATCCTCTATTATATCCTATCCTCTATCCTATCCTATCCTCTATCTTATCCTACCCTATCCTCTATCCTATCCAATCCTCTGTACTATAATGTCCTCTATCCTATCAAATCCTCTATCCTATCCTCTCTCCTGTCCTATCCTCTATCCTATCCTATCCTCTATCCTTTCGTATTCTCTATCCTATCCTATCCTGTATCCTATAATATCCTGTACCCTATCCTATCCTCTATCCTATCGTATCCTCTATCCTATCCCATCCTCTATCCTATCCCATCGTCTATCCAACCCTACCCTCTATCCTATCCTATCCTGTATCCTATAATATCCTATATCCTATCCTATCCTCTATCTTATCCTATCCTCTATCCTATCCTATCCTCTATCCTATCCTATCCTCTATCCTATCCTATCCTCTATCCAACGAATCCCCTATCCTATCCTCTATCGGATCCTATCCTCTATCCTATCCTATCCTCTATCCTATCCTATCCTCTCTCCTATCCTATCTTCTATCCTATCCTATCCTCTATCCTATCCTATCCTCTATAGTATCCTATCCTCTATCCTATCCTATCCTCTATCCTATCCAATCACCTATCCTATCCTCTATCCTATAATATCCTCTATCCTATTCTATCCTCTATCCTATAATATCCTCTACCCTATCCTATCCTCTATCCTACAATGTCCTCTATCCTATCCACTCCTCTGTTATATCCTCTATCCTATCCACTATCCTACCCTATTCTCTACCCTATCCTATCCTCTATCCTATCCTATCCTCTATCATATCCAATCCCCAATCCTGTCCTCTATCCTATCCTATCCTCTATCCTATTCCAACCTCTATAATATCGTATCCTCTATCCTATTTTATCCTCTATAATATCGTATCCTCTATCCTATCCTGTCCGCTATCCTACAATATCATCTATCCTATCCTATCATCTATCCTATCCAATCCCCTACCCTTTCCTCTATCCCATCCTATCCTCAATCCTATCCTATACTGTATTATATCCTATCCTCGATCCTATCCTCTATCATATCTTATCCTCTATCCTATTCTATCCTCTATCCTATAATATCAGCTATCCTATCCTATTCTCTATCCTATCCTATCCTATCCTCTATCGTATCCTATCCTCTATCCTATCCAATCCTATATCCTCTCCTCTATAATATCCTATCCTCTATCCGATTATATGCTCTATCCTATCCTATCCTCCATCCTATAATATCCTCTATCCTATCCAATCCTCTATCCTATCCAATCCTCTATCCTATCCTATCCTCCATCCTATATTATATTCTATCCTATCCAATCTTCTATCCTATCCTACCCTCCATTCTATCCTCTATCCTATCCTATCCTCAATCCTATCCTAACCCCTATCCTATCCTATCCTCTATCCTATCGTATTCTCTGTCCTATCCTATCCTCTATCCTATCCTATCCACTATCCTATAATATCCTCTATCCTATCCTATCCTCCATCCTATAATATCCTCTATCCTATCCTACCCTCTATCCTATCCTATCCTGTTTCCTATAATATCCTCTATCCTATCCTATCCGCTATCCTATCCTATCCTCTATCCTATCCTATCCTCTATCCTATCCTATCCTCCATCCTATCCTATCCTCTATCCTATCCTATCCTCTATCCTATCCTATCCTCTATCCTATCCAATCCTCTGTACTATAATGTCCTCTATCCTATGAAATCCTCTATCCTATCCTCTATCCTCTCCTATCCTCTATCCTATCCTATCCTCCATCCTGTCGTATTCTCTATCCTATCCTATCCTGTATCCTATAATATCCTGTACCCTATCCTATCCTCTATCCTATCGTATCCTCTATCCTATCCCATCCTCTATCCTATCCCATCCTCTATCCTACCCTACCCTCTATCCTTTCCTATCCTGTATCCTATAATATCCTATATCCTATCCTATCCTCTATCCTATCCTATCTTCTATCCTATCCTATCCTCTATCCTATCCTATCCTCTATAGTATCCTATCCTCTATCCTATCCTATCCTCTATCCTATCCAATCACCTATCCTATCCTCTATCCGATCCTATCCTCTATCCTATCGTATCCTCTGTCCTATCCAATCCCCTATCCTTACCTCTTTCCTATCCTATCCTATCCTATATCCTACCCTATCCTCAATCCTATCCTATCCTCTATCCTATCCTATCCTTTATCCTATTCTATACTCTATCCTATCCTATCCGCTATCCTATCCTATCCTCTATCCTATCCTATCCTCTATCCTATCCTATCCTCTATCCTATCCTATCTTCTATCCTATCCTATATTCTATCCAATCCTATACTCTATCCTATCCTATCCTCTATCCTATCCTATCCTCCATCCTATCCTATCCTCTATCTTATCCTATCCTCTATCCTATCCTATCCTCTATACTATCCTATCCTCTATCCTATCCTATCCTCTATCCTATCCGATCTTCTATCCTATCCTATCCTCTATCCTATCCTATCCTCTATAGTATCCTATCCTCTATCCTATCCTATCCTCTATCCTATCCAATCACCTATCCTATCCTCTATCCGATCCTATCCTCTATCCTATCGTATCCTCTGTCCTATCCAATCCCCTATCCTTACTTCTTTCCTATCCTATCCTATCCTCTATCCTATCCTATCCTCTATCCTATCCTATCCTCTCTCCTATCCTATCGTCTATCCTATCCTATCTTCTATCGTCTCCTGTCCTCTATCCTATCCAATCCCCTATCCTTTCCTCTATCCTATCGTATCCTCTATCCTATCCTATCCTCAATCCTATCCTATCCTCTATCCTATCCTATCCTTTATCCTATTCTATATTCAATCCTATACTATCCGCTATCCTATCCTATCCTCTATCCTATCCTATCCTCTATCCAACGAATCCCCTATCCTATCCTCTATCGGATCCTATACTCTATTATATCCTATCCTCTATCCTATCCTATCCTCTATCTTATCCTATCCTCTATCCTATCCAATCACCTATCCTATATTCTATCCGATCCTATACTCTATCCTATCCAATCACCTATCCTATCCTCTATCCTATCAAATCCTTTATCCTATTCTATACTCTATCCTATCCTATCCGCTATCCTATCCTATCCTCTATCCTACCCTATCCACTATCCAACGAATCCCCTATCCTATCCTCTATCGGATCCTATCCTCTATTATATCCTATCCTCTATCCTATCCTATCCTCTATCTTATCCTATCCAATCCTCTATCTTATCCTATCCTCTATCCTATCCTATCCTCTATCCAACGAATCCCCTATCCTATCCTCTATTATATCCTAGCCTCTATCCTATCCTATCCTCTATCTTATCCTATCCTCTATCCTATCCAATCACCTATCCTACCCTCTATCCGATCCTATCCTCTATCCTATCCAATCACCTATCCTATCCTCTATCCGATCCTATCCTATATCCTATCCTAACCTCTATCGTCTTCTATCCCCTATCCTATCCCATCCCCTGTCCTATCCTCTATCCTATCCTATCCTCTATCCTATCCTATCCTCTATCCTATCCTATCCTCCATCCTATCCTATCCTCTATCCTATCCTATCCTCTATCCTATCCTATCCTCTATCCTATCCAATCCTCTGTACTATAATGTCCTCTATCCTATCAAATCCTCTATCCTATCCTCTATCCTGTCCTATCCTCTATCCTATCCTATCCTCTATCCTGTCGTATTCTCTATCCTATCCTATCCTGTATCCTATAATATCCTGTACCCTATCCTATCCTCTATCCTATCGTATCCTCTATCCTATCCCATCCTCTATCCTATCCCATCCTCTATCCTACCCTACCCTCTATCCTATCCTATCCTGTATCCTATAATATCCTATATCCTATCCTATCCTCTATCTTATCCTATACTCTATCCTATCCTATCCTCTATCCTATCCTATCCTCTATCCTATCCTATCCTCTATCCTATCCTATCCTCTATCCTATCCAATCACCTATCCTATCCTCTATCCGATCCTATCCTCTATCCTATCCCATCCTCTATCGTACCCTACCCTCTATCCTATCCTATCCTGTATCCTATAATATCCTATATCCTATCCTATCCTCTATCTTATCCTATCCTCTATCCTATCCTATCCTCTATCCTATCCTATCCTCTATCCTATCCTATCCTCTATCCTATCCAATCACCTATCCTATCCTCTATTCGATCCTATCCTCTATCCTATCGTATCCTCTGTACTATCCAATCCCCTATCCTTACCTCTTTCCTATCCTATCCTATCCTCTATCCTATCCTATTCTCTATCCTATCCTATCCTCTCTCCTATCCTATCCTCTATCCTATCCTATCCTCTATCCTATCCTATCCTCTATCTTATTCTATCCTCTATCCTATCCAATCACCTATCCTATATTCTATCCGATCCTATACTCTATCCTATCCAATCACCTATCCTATCCTCTATCCTATCCTATCCTTTATCCTATTCTATACGAATCCCCTATCCTATCCTCTATCGGGTCCTATCCTCTATTATATCCTATCCTGTATCCTATCCTATCCTCTATCTTATCCTATCCTCTATCCTATCCAATCACCTATCCTATATTCTATCCGATCCTATACTCTATCCTATCCAATCACCTATCCTATCCTCTATCCTATCCTATCCTCTATCGTTTTCTATCCCCTATCCTATCCCATCCCCTGTCCTATCCCCTATCCTATCCTGCCCTCTATCCTATCCTATCCTTTATCCTATTCTATACTCTATCCTATACTATCCGCTATCCTATCCTATCCTCTATCCTATCCTATCCTCTATCCAACGAATCCCCCATCCTATCCTCTATCGGATCCTATACTCTATTATATCCTATCCTCTATCCTATCCTATCCTCTATCTTATCCCATCTTCTATCCTATCCAATCACCTATCCTACATTCTATCCGATCCTATACTCTATCCTATCCAATCACCTATCCTATCCTCTATCCTATCCTATCCTTTATCCAATTCTATCCTCTATCCTATCCTATCCTCTATCCTATCAAATCCCCTATCCTATCCTCTGCCCTATCCTATCCTTTATCCTATCCTATCCTCTATCCTATCCTATCCTCTATCCTATCCTCTATCCTATCCTATCCTCTATCCTATCCTCTATCCAATCCTCTATCCTATCCTATCCCCTATCCTATCCTATCATCTATCCTATCCTATCCTCTATCCTATCAAATCCCCTATCCTATCCTCTGTCCTATCCTATCCTCTATCCTATCCTATCCTCTATCCTATCCTATCCTCTATCCTATCCTATCCTCTATCCTATCCTATCCTCTATCCTATCCTATCCTCTATCCTATCCTATCCTCTATCCTATCCTATCTTCTATCCTATCCTATCCTCTATCCTATCCTCTATCCAATCCTCTATCCTATCCTATCCTCTATCCTATCCTATCCTCTATCCTATCCTATCCTCTATCCTATCCTGTCGTCTATCCTATTCTATCTTCTATCCTATCCTATCCTCTATCCTATCCTCTATCCAATCCTCTATCCTATCCTATCCTCTATCCTATCCTATCCTCTGTCCTATCCTATCCTCTATCCTATCCTATCCTCTATCCTATCCTATCCTCTATCCTATCCTATCCTCTATCCTATCCTATCCTCTATCCTATCCTCTATCCTATCCTATCCTCTATCCTATTCTATCCTCTATCCTATCCTATCCTCTATCCTATCCTATCCTCTATCCTATCCTCTGCCCTATCCTATCCTCTGTCCTATCCTATCCTCTATCCTATCGTATACTCTATCCTATCCTATCCTCTATCCAATCCTATCCACTATCCTACGCTATCCTCTATCCTATCCAATCCTCTATCCTATCCTATCCTCTATCCTATCCTATCATCTATCCCATCCTGTCCTCTATCCTATCCTATCCTCTATCCTATCCTATCCTCTATCCTATCCTATCCTCTATCCTATCCAATCCTCTATCCTATCCTATCCTCTATCCTACGCTATCCTCTATCCTATCCAATCCTCTATCCTATCCTATCCTCTATCCTATCCTATCCTCTATCCTATCCTATCGTCTATCCTATCCTATCCTCTATCCCATCAAATCCCCTATCCTATCCTCTGTCCTATCCTATCCTCTATCCTATCCTACCCTCAATCCTATCCTATTCTCTATCCTATCCTATCCTCTATCCTATCCTATCCTCTATCCTATCCTATCCTCTATCCTATCCTATCCTCTATCCTATCCTATCCTCTATCCTATCCAATCCTCTGTACTATAATGTCCTCTATCCTATCAAATCCTCTATCCTATCCTCTATCCTGTCCTATCCTCTATCCTATCCTATCCTCTATCCTGTCGTACTCTCTATCCTATCCTATCCTGTATCCTATAATATCCTGTACCCTATCCTATCCTCTATCCTATCGTATCCTCTATCCTATCCCATCCTCTATCCTATCCCATCCTCTATCGTACCCTACCCTCTATCCTATCCTATCCTGTATCCTATAATATCCTATATCCTATCCTATCCTCTATCTTATCCTATCCTCTATCCTATCCTATCCTCTATCCTATCCTATCCTCTATCCTATCCTATCCTCTATCCTATCCAATCACCTATCCTATCCTGTATTCGATCCTATCCTCTATCCTATCGTATCCTCTGTACTATCCAATCCCCTATCCTTACCTCTTTCCTATCCTATCCTATCCTCTATCCTATCCTATTCTCTATCCTATCCTATCCTCTCTCCTATCCTATCCTCTATCCTATCCTATCCTCTATCCTATCCTATCCTCTATCTTATTCTATCCTCTATCCTATCCAATCACCTATCCTATATTCTATCCGATCCTATACTCTATCCTATCCAATCACCTATCCTATCCTCTATCCTATCCTATCCTTTATCCTATTCTATACGAATCCCCTATCCTATCCTCTATCGGGTCCTATCCTCTATTATATCCTATCCTGTATCCTATCCTATCCTCTATCTTATCCTATCCTCTATCCTATCCAATCACCTATCCTATATTCTATCCGATCCTATACTCTATCCTATCCAATCACCTATCCTATCCTCTATCCTATCCTATCCTCTATCGTTTTCTATCCCCTATCCTATCCCATCCCCTGTCCTATCCCCTATACTATCCTGCCCTCTATCCTATCCTATCCTGTATCCTATAATATCCTATATCCTATGCTATCCTCTATCCTATCCTATCCTCTATCCTATCCTATCCTCTATCCTATCCTATCCTCTATCCTATCCTATCTTCTATCATATCCTATCCCCTATCCTATCCTATCCTCTATAGTATCCTATCCTCTATCCTATCCTATCCTCTATCCTATCCTATCCTTTATCCTATTCTATACTCTATCCTATACTATCCGCTATCCTATCCTATCCTCTATCCTATCCTATCCTCTATCCAACGAATCCCCCATCCTATCCTCTATCGGATCCTATACTCTATTATATCCTATCCTCTATCCTATCCTATCCTCTATCTTATCCCATCTTCTATCCTATCCAATCACCTATCCTATATTCTATCCGATCCTATACTCTATCCTATCCAATCACCTATCCTATCCTCTATCCTATCCTATCCTTTATCCAATTCTATCCTCTATCCTATCCTATCCTCTATCCTATCAAATCCCCTATCCTATCCTCTGCCCTATCCTATCCTTTATCCTATCCTATCCTCTATCCTATCCTATCCTCTATCCTATCCTCTATCCTATCCTATCCTCTATCCTATCCTCTATCCAATCCTCTATCCTATCCTATCCCCTATCCTATCCTATCATCTATCCTATCCTATCCTCTATCCTATCAAATCCCCTATCCTATCCTCTGTCCTATCCTATCCTCTATCCTATCCTATCCTCTATCCTATCCTATCCTCTATCCTATCCTATCCTCTATCCTATCCTATCCTCTATCCTATCCTATCCTCTATCCTATCCTATCCTCTATCCTATCCTATCTTCTATCCTATCCTATCCTCTATCCTATCCTCTATCCAATCCTCTATCCTATCCTATCCTCTATCCTATCCTATCCTCTATCCTATCCTATCCTCTATCCTATCCTGTCGTCTATCCTATTCTATCTTCTATCCTATCCTATCCTCTATCCTATCAAATCCCCTATCCTATCCTCTGTCCTATCCTATCCTCTATCCTATCCTATCCTCTATCCTATCCTATCCTCTATCCTATCCTATCCTCTATCCTATCCTATCCTCTATCCTATCCTATCCTCTATCCTATCCTATCCTCTATCCTATCCTATCTTCTATCCTATCCTATCCTCTATCCTATCCTCTATCCAATCCTCTATCCTATCCTATCCTCTATCCTATCCTATCCTCTATCCTATCCTATCCTCTATCCTATCCTGTCGTCTATCCTATTCTATCTTCTATCCTATCCTATCCTCTATCCTATCCTCTATCCAATCCTCTATCCTATCCTATCCTCTATCCTATCCTATCCTCTGTCCTATCCTATCCTCTATCCTATCCTATCCTCTATCCTATCCTATCCTCTATCCTATCCTATCCTCTATCCTATCCTATCCTCTATCCTATCCTCTATCCTATCCTATCCTCTATCCTATTCTATCCTCTATCCTATCCTATCCTCTATCCTATCCTATCCTCTATCCTATCCTCTGCCCTATCCTATCCTCTATCCTATCCTATCCTCTATCCTATCGTATCCTCTATCCTATCCTATCCTCTATCCAATCCTATCCACTATCCTACGCTATCCTCTATCCTATCCAATCCTCTATCCTATCCTATCCTCTATCCTATCCTATCATCTATCCCATCCTGTCCTCTATCCTATCCTATCCTCTATCCTATCCTATCCTCTATCCTATCCTATCCTCTATCCTATCCAATCCTCTATCCTATCCTATCCTCTATCCTACGCTATCCTCTATCCTATCCAATCCTCTATCCTATCCTATCCTCTATCCTATCCTATCCTCTATCCTATCCTATCGTCTATCCTATCCTATCCTCTATCCCATCAAATCCCCTATCCTATCCTCTGTCCTATCCTATCCTCTATCCTATCCTACCCTCAATCCTATCCTATTCTCTATCCTATCCTATCCTCTATCCTATCCTATCCTCTATCCTATCCTATCCTCTATCCTATCCTATCCTCTATCCTATCCTATCGTCTATCATATAATATCCTCTATCCTATCAAATCCCCTATCCTATCCTCTGTCCTATCCTATCCTCTATCCTATCCTATCCTCTATCCTATCCTATCCTCTATCCTATCCTATCCTCTATCCTATCCTACCGTCTATCCTATCCTCTATCCTATCCTATCCTCTATCCTATTCTATCCTCTATCCTATTATATCCTCTATCCTATCCTATCCTCTATCCTTTCAAATCCCCTTTCCTATCCTCTGCCCTATCCTATCCTCTATCCTATCCTATCCTCTATCCTATCGTATCCTCTATCCTATCCTATCCTCTATCCAATCCTATCCTCTATCCTACGCTATCCTCTATCCTATCCAATCCTCTATCCTATCCTATCCTCTATCCTATCCTATCATCTATCCTATCCTGCCCTCTATCCTATCCTATCCTCTATCCTATCCTATCCTCTATCCTATCGTATCCTCTATCCTATCCTCTATCCTATCCTATCCTCTATCCTATCCTATCCTCTATGCTATCCTACCTTCTATATTTTCCTATCCTCTATCCAATCCTCTATCCTATCCTATCCTCTATCCTATCCTATACTGTATCCTATCCTATCCTCTATCCTATCCTATCCTCTATCCTATCCTATCCTCTATCCTATCCTCTATCCAATCCTCTATCCTATCCTATCCTCTGTACTATCCTATCCTCTATCCTATCCTATCCTCAATCCTATCCTATTCTCTATCCTATCCTATCCTCTATCCTATTCTCTATCCTATCCTATCCTCTATCCTATCCTACCGTCTATCCTATCCTCTATCCTACCCTATCCTCTATCCTATTCTATCCTCTATCCTATCCTATCCTCTATCCTATCCTATCCTCTATCCTATCCTATCCTCTATCCTATCCTAACTTCTATCCTTTCATATCCTCTATCCTATCTTCTATCCAATCCTCTATCCTATCCTATCCTCTATCCTATCCTATCCTCTATCCTATCCTATCCTCTATCCTATCCTATCCTCTATACTATCCTATCGCCTATCCTATCCTATCCTCTATCCTATCAAATCCCCTATCCTATCCTCTGTCCTATCCTATCCTCTATCCTATCCTATCCTCTATCCTATCCTATCCTCTATCCTATCCTATCCTCTATCCTATCCTATCCTCTATCCTATCCTATCCTCTATCCTATCCTATCCTCTATCCTATCCTATCCTCTATCCTATCCTATCCTCTATCCTATCCTATCCTCTATCCTATCCTATCCTCTATCCTATCCTATCCTCTATCCTATCCTATCCTCTATCCTATCCTATCCTCTATCCTATCCTATCCTCTATCCTATCCTATCCTCTATCCTATCCTATCCTCTATCCTATCCTAACCTCTATCCAATCCTATCTTCTATCCTATCCTATCCTATATCCTATCAATTCCCGTATCCTATCCTATCCTCTATCCTATCCTATCCTCTATCCTATCCTATCCTCTATCCTATCCTATCCTCTATCCTATCCTATCCTCTATCCTATCCTATCCTCTATCCTATCCTATCCTCTATCCTATCCTATCCTCTATCCTATCCTATCCTCTATCCTATCCTATCTTCTATCCTATCCTATCCTCTATCCTATCAAATCCCCTATCCTATCCTCTATCCTATCCTATCCTCTATCCTATCCTATCCTCTATCCTATCGTATCGTCTATCCTATCCTATCCTCTATCCTACGCTATCCTCTATTCTATCCAATCTTCTATCCTATCCTATCCTCTATCCTATCCTATCATCTACCCTATCCTATCATCTACCCTATCCTATCCTCTATCCTATCCTGTCCTCTATCCTATCCTATCCTCTATCCTATCCTCTATCCTATCCTCTATCCTATCCTATCCTTTTTCCTAACCTATCCTCTATCCTATCCTATCCTCTATCCTAACCTATCCTCTATCCTATCCTATCCTCTATCCTATCCTCTATCCAATCCTCTATCCTATCCTATCCTCTATCCTATCCTATCCTCTATCCTATCCTATCGCCTATCCTATCCTATCCTCTATCCTATCAAATCCCCTATCCTATCCTCTGTCCTATCCTATCCTCTATCCTATCCTATCCTCTATGCTATCCTACCTTCTATCCTTTCCTATCCTCTATCCTATCCTCTATCCAATCCTCTATCCTATCCTATCCTCTATCCTATCCTATACTGTATCCTATCCTATCCTCTATCCTATCCTATCCTCTATCCTATCCTATCCTCTATCCTATCCTCTATCCAATCCTCTATCCTATCCTATCCTCTGTACTATCCTATCCTCTATCCTATCCTATCCTCAATCCTATCCTATTCTCTATCCTATCCTATCCTCTATCCTATTCTCTATCCTATCCTATCCTCTATCCTATCCTACCGTCTATCCTATCCTCTATCCTATCCTATCCTCTATCCTATTCTATCCTCTATCCTATCCTATCCTCTATCCTATCCTATCCTCTATCCTATCAAATGCCCTATCCTATCCTCTGCCCTATCCTATCCTCTATCCTATCCTATCCTCTATCCTATCGTATCCTCTATCCTATCCTATCCTCTATCCTACGCTATCCTCTATCCTATACAATCTTCTATCCTATCCTATCCTCTATCCTATCCTATCATCTATCCTATCCTATCATCTACCCTATCCTATCCTCTATCCTATCCTGTCCTCTATCCTATCCTATCCTCTATCCTATCCTCTATCCTATCCTATCCTCTTTCCTACCCTATCCTCTATCCTATCCTATCCTCTATCCTATCCTATCCTCTATCCTATCCTATCCTCTATCCTATCCTATCTTCTATCCTTTCATATCCTCTATCCTATCTTCTATCCAATCCTCTATCCTATCCTATCCTCTATCCTATCCTATCCTCTATCCTATCCTATCCTCTATCCTATCCTATCCTCTATCCTATCCTATCGCCTATCCTATCCTATCCTCTATCCTATCAAATCCCCTATCCTATCCTCTGTCCTATCCTATCCTCTATCCTATCCTATCCTCTATCCTATCCTATCCTCTATCCTATCCTATCCTCTATCCTATCCTATCCTCTATCCTATCCTATCCTCTATCCTATCCTATCCTCTATCCTATCCTATCCTCTATCCTATCCTATCCTCTATCCTATCCTATCCTCTATCCCATCCTATCCTCTATCCTAACCTATCCTCTATCCTATCCTATCCTCTATCCTATCCTATCCTCTATCCTATCCTAACCTCTATCCAATCCTATCTTCTATCCTATCCTATCCTATATCCTATCAATTCCCGTATCCTATCCTATCCTCTATCCTATCCTATCCTCTATCCTATCCTATCCTCTATCCTATCCTATCCTCTATCCTATCCTATCCTCTATCCTATCCTATCCTCTATCCTATCCTATCCTCTATCCTATCCTATCCTCTATCCTATCCTATCTTCTATCCTATCCTATCCTCTATCCTATCAAATCCCCTATCCTATCCTCTATCCTATCCTATCCTCTATCCTATCCTATCCTCTATCCTATCGTATCGTCTATCCTATCCTATCCTCTATCCTACGCTATCCTCTATTCTATCCAATCTTCTATCCTATCCTATCCTCTATCCTATCCTATCATCTATCCTATCCTATCATCTACCCTATCCTATCCTCTATCCTATCCTGTCCTCTATCCTATCCTATCCTCTATCCTATCCTCTATCCTATCCTATCCTCTTTCCTAACCTATCCTCTATCCTATCCTATCCTCTATCCTAACCTATCCTCTATCCTATCCTATCCTCTATCCTATCCTCTATCCAATCCCCTATCCTATCCTATCCTCTATCCTATCCTATCCTCTATCCTATCCTATCGCCTATCCTATCCTATCCTCTATCCTATCAAATCCCCTATCCTATCCTCTGTCCTATCCTATCCTCTATCCTATCCTATCCTCTATCCTATCCTATCCTCTATCCTATCCTATCCTCTATCCTATCCTATCCTCTATTCTACGCTATCCTCTATCCTATCCTATCCTCTATCCTATCCTATCGCCTATCCTATCCTATCCTCTATCCTATCAAATCCCCTATCCTATCCTCTGTCCTATCCTATCCTCTATTCTATCCTATCCTCTATCCTATCCTATCCTCTATCCTATCCTATCCTCTATCCTATCCTCTATCCTATCCTATCCTCTATCCTATCCTATCGCCTATCCTATCCTATCCTCTATCCTATCAAATCCCCTATCCTATCCTCTGTCCTATCCTATCCTCTATCCTATCCTATCCTATCTTCTATCCTATCCTATCCTCTATCCTATCAATTCCCCTATCCTATAATATGCTCTATCCTATCCTATCCTCTATCCTATCCTCTATCCTATCCTATCCTCTATCCTAGCCTATCCTCTATCCTTTCCTATCCAATCCCCTATCCTATCCTATCCTCTATCCTATCCTATCCTCTATCCTATCCTATCCGCTATCCTATCCTCTATCCAATCCTCTATCCTATCCTATCCTCTATTCTATCCTATCCTCTATCCTATCCTATCCTCTATCCTATCCTATCGTCTATCCTATCCTATCCACTATCCTATCAAATCCCCTATCCTATCCTCTGTCCTATCCTATCCTCTATCCTACCCTATCCTCAATCCTATCCTATTCTCTATCCTATCCTATCCTCTATCCTATCCTACCGTCTATCCTATCCTCTATCCTATCCTATCCTCTATCCTATTCTATCCTCAATCCTATCCTATCCTCTATCCTATTCTATCCTCTATCCTATCCTATCCTCTATCCTATCCTATGCTCTATCCTATCAAATCCCCTATCCTATCCTCTGCCCTATCCTATCCTCTATCCTATCCTATCCTCTATCCTATCGTATCGTCTATCCTATCCTATCCTCTATCCTATCCTATCCTCTATCCTACGCTATCCTCTATCCTATCCAATCTTCTATCCTATCCTATCCTCTATCCTATCCTATCATCTATTCTATCCTATCATCTACCCTATCCTATCCTCTATCCTATCCTGTCCTCTATCCTATCCTATCCTCTATCCTATCCTCTATCCTATCCTATCCTCTATCCTATCCTATCCTCTATCCTATCAAATCCCCTATCCTATCCTCTGTCCTATCCTATCCTCTATCCAATCCTCTATCCTATCCTATCCTCTATTCTATCCTATCCTCTATCCTATCCTATCCTCTATCCTATCCTATCGTCTATCCTATCCTATCCTCTATCCTATCAAATCCCCTATCCTATCCTCTGTCCTATCCTATCCTCTATCCTATCCTATCCTCAATCCTATCCTATTCTCTATCCTATCCTATCCTCTATCCTATCCTACCGTGTATCCTATCCTCTATCCTATCCTATCCTCTATCCTATTCTATCCTCTATCCTATCCTATCCTCTATCCTATCCTATGCTCTATCCTATCAAATCCCCTATCCTATCCTCTGCCCTATCCTATCGTCTATCCTATCCTATCCTCTATCCTATCGCATCGTCTATCCTATCCTATCCTCTATCCTATCCTATCCTCTATCCTACGCTATCCTCTATCCTATCCAATCTTCTATCCTATCCTATCCTCTATCCTATCCTATCATCTATCCTATCCTATCATCTACCCTATCCTATCCTCTATCCTATCCTGTCCTCTATCCTATCCTATCCTCTATCCTATCCTCTATCCTATCCTATCCTCTATCCTATCCTATCCTCTATCCTATCAAATCCCCTATCCTATCCTCTGTCCTATCCTATCCTCTATCCTATCCTATCCCCAATCCTATCCTATTCTCTATCCTATAATATGCTCTATCCTATCCTATCCTCTATCCTATAATATGCTCTATCCTATCCTATCCTCTATCCTATCCTATCCTCTATCCTAGCCTATCCTCTATCCTATCCTTTCCTCTATCCTAT
This sequence comes from Halictus rubicundus, assembly GCF_050948215.1. Taxonomy (NCBI): domain Eukaryota; kingdom Metazoa; phylum Arthropoda; class Insecta; order Hymenoptera; family Halictidae; genus Halictus; species Halictus rubicundus. The sequence goes on from NW_027488589.1 coordinate 209,972, forward strand.
ACTATCCTCTATCCTATCCTATCCTCTATCCTATCCTATCCTCTATCCTATCCTATCCTCTATCCCCTATCCTATCCTCTATCCTATCCTGTCCTGTATCCTCTCCTATCCTCTATCCTATCCTATCCTCTATCCTATAATATGCTCTATCCTATCCTATCCTCTATCCTATCCTATCCGCTATCCTATCCTCTATCCAATCCTATCCTCTATACTATCCTATCCTCTATCCTATAATCTATCCTCAATCCTATCCTCTATCGTATCCTATCCTCTTTCCTATCCAATCCTATATCCTATCCTATCCTCTATCGTCTCCTGTCTTCTCTCCTATCCGATCTCCTATCCTATCCTCTATCCTATTCTATACTCCATCCTATCCTATCCGCTATCCTATCCTCTATCCTATCCTATCCTCTATCCTATACTCTATCGTATCCTATCTTCTATCCTATCCTATCCTCTATCCTATCCTATCCTCTATCCTATCCTATCCTCTATCCTATCCTATCCTCTATCCTCTCCTATCCTCTATCCTATCCTATCCTCTATCCTATAATATGCTCTATCCTATCCTATCATCTATCCTATCCTATCCTCTATCCTATCCTATCTTCTATCCTATCCTATCCGCTATCCTATCCTCTATTCAATCCTATCCTCTATACTATCCTATCCTCTATCCTATAATCTATCCTCAATCCTATCCTCTATCGTATCCTATCCTCTTTCCTATCCAATCCTATATCCTATCCTATCCTCTATCGTCTCCTGTCTTCTCTCCTATCCGATCTCCTATCCTATCCTCTATCCTATTCTATACTCCATCCTATCCTATCCGCTATCCTATCCTCTATCCTATCCTATCCTCTATCCTATACTCTATCGTATCCTATCTTCTATCCTATCCTATCCTCTATCCTATCCTATCCTCTATCCTATCCTATCCTCTATCCTATCCTATCCTCTATCCTATTCTATCTTCTATCCTATCCTATCCTCTATCCTATGCTCTATCGTCTCCTATCCTCTATCGTATTCTATCCAATCCCCTATCCTATCCTATCCTCTATCCTATCCTATCCTCTATCCTATCCTATCCTCTATCCTATCCTATCCGCTATCCTATCCTCTATCCAATCCTCTATCCTATCCTATCCTCTATTCTATCCTATCCTCTATCCTATCCTATCCTCTATCCTATCCTATCGTCTATCCTATCCTATCCTCTATCCTATCAAATCCCCTATCCCATCCTCTGTACTATCCTATCCTCTATCCTATCCTATCCTCAATCCTATCCTCTATCCTATCCTATCCTCTATCCTATCCTATCCTCTATCCTATCAAATCCCCTATCCTATCCTCTGTCCTATCCTATCCTCTATCCTATCCTATCCCCAATCCTATCCTATTCTCTATCCTATAATATGCTCTATCCTATCCTATCCTCTATCCTATAATATGCTCTATCCTATCCTATCCTCTATCCTATCCTATCCTCTATCCTTGCCAATCCTCTATCCTATCCTTTCCTCTATCCTATACTATCCTCTATCCTATCCTATCCTCTATCCTATCCTATCCTCTATCCCCTATCCTATCCTCTATCCTATCCTGTCCTCTATCCTCTCCTATCCTCTATCCTATCCTATCCTCTATCCTATAATATGCTCTATCCTATCCTATCCTCTATCCTATCCTATCCTCTATCCTATCCTATCCTCTATCCTATCCTATCCGCTATCCTATCCTCTATCCAATCCTCTATCCTATCCTATCCTCTATTCTATCCTATCCTCTATCCTATCCTATCCTCTATCCTATCCTATCGTCTATCCTATCCTATCCTCTATCCTATCAAATCCCCTATCCCATCCTCTGTACTATCCTATCCTCTATCCTATCCTATCCTCAATCCTATCCTATTCTCTATCCTATCCTATCCTCTATCCTATCATCTATTCTATCCTATCATCTACGCTATCCTATCCTCTATCCTATCCTGTCCTCTATCCTATCCTATCCTCTATCCTATCCTCTATCCTATCCTATCCTCTATCCTATCCTATCCTCTATCCTATCAAATCCCCTATCCTATCCTCTGTCCTATCCTATCCTCTATCCTATCCTATCCCCAATCCTATCCTATTCTCTATCCTATAATATGCTCTATCCTATCCTATCCTCTATCCTATAATATGCTCTATCCTATCCTATCCTCTATCCTATCCTATCCTCTATCCTTGCCAATCCTCTATCCTATCCTTTCCTCTATCCTATACTATCCTCTATCCTATCCTATCCTCTATCCTATCCTATCCTCTATCCCCTATCCTATCCTCTATCCTATCCTGTCCTCTATCCTCTCCTATCCTCTATCCTATCCTATCCTCTATCCTATAATATGCTCTATCCTATCCTATCCTCTATCCTATCCTATCCTCTATCCTATCCTATCTTCTATCCTATCCTATCCGCCATCCTATCCTCTATCCAAACCTATCCTCTATACTATCCTATCCTCTATCCTATAATCTATCCTCAATCCTATCCTCTATCGTATCCTATCCTCTTTCCTATCCAATCCTATATCCTATCCTATCCTCTATCGTCTCCTGTCTTCTCTCCTATCCGATCTCCTATCCTATCCTCTATCCTATTCTATACTCCATCCTATCCTATCCGCTATCCTATCCTCTATCCTATCCTATCCTCTATCCTATACTCTATCGTATCCTATCTTCTATCCTATCCTATCCTCTATCCTCTCCTATCCTCTATCCTATCCTATCCTCTATCCTATAATATGCTCTATCCTATCCTATCCTCTATAATATCCTATCCTCTATCCTATCCTGTCCTCTATCCTATCCTATCATCTATCCTATCCTATTCTCTATCCTATCCTATCCTCTATCCTATCCTATCATCTATTCCATCCTATCATCTACCCTATCCTATCCTCTATCCTATCCTGTCCTCTATCCTATCCTATCCTCTATCCTATCCTCTATCCTATCCTATCCTCTATCCTATCCTATCCTCTATCCTATCCTATCCTCTATCCTTTCAAATCCCCTATCCTATCCTCTGCCCTATCCTATCCTCTATCCTATCCTATCCTCTATCCTATCGTATCGTCTATCCTATCCTATCCTCTATCCTATCCTATCCTCAATCCTATCCTATTCTCTATCCTATCCTATCCTCTATCCTATCATCTATTCTATCCTATCATCTACCCTATCCTATCCTCTATCCTATCCTGTCCTCTATCCTTGCCAATCCTCTATCCTATCCTTTCCTCTATCCTATACTATCCTCTATCCTATCCTATCCTCTATCCTATCCTATCCTCTATCCCCTATCCTATCCTCTATCCTATCCTGTCCTCTATCCTCTCCTATCCTCTATCCTATCCTATCCTCTATCCTATAATATGCTCTATCCTATCCTATCCTCTATCCTATCCTATCCTCTATCCTATCCTATCTTCTATCCTATCCTATCCGCCATCCTATCCTCTATCCAAACCTATCCTCTATACTATCCTATCCTCTATCCTATAATCTATCCTCAATCCTATCCTCTATCGTATCCTATCCTCTTTCCTATCCAATCCTATATCCTATCCTATCCTCTATCGTCTCCTGTCTTCTCTCCTATCCGATCTCCTATCCTATCCTCTATCCTATTCTATACTCCATCCTATCCTATCCGCTATCCTATCCTCTATCCTATCCTATCCTCTATCCTATACTCTATCGTATCCTATCTTCTATCCTATCCTATCCTCTATCCTCTCCTATCCTCTATCCTATCCTATCCTCTATCCTATAATATGCTCTATCCTATCGTATCCTCTATAATATCCTATCCTCTATCCTATCCTGTCCTCTATCCTATCCTATCATCTATCCTATCCTATTCTCTATCCTATCCTATCCTCTATCCTATCCTATCATCTATTCCATCCTATCATCTACCCTATCCTATCCTCTATCCTATCCTGTCCTCTATCCTATCCTATCCTCTATCCTATCCTCTATCCTATCCTATCCTCTATCCTATCCTATCCTCTATCCTATCCTATCCTCTATCCTATCAAATCCCCTATCCTATCCTCTGTCCTATCCTATCCTCTATCCAATCCTCTATCCTATCCTATCCTCTATTCTATCCTATCCTCTATCCTATCCTATCCTCTATCCTATCCTATCGTCTATCCTATCCTATCCTCTATCCTTTCAAATCCCCTATCCTATCCTCTGTCCTATCCTATCCTCTATCCTATCCTATCCTCAATCCTATCCTATTCTCTATCCTATCCTATCCTCTATCCTATCCTACCGTCTATCCTATCCTCTATCCTATCCTATCCTCTATCCTATTCTATCCTCTATCCTATCCTATCCTCTATCCTATCCTATGCTCTATCGTATCAAATCCCCTATCCTATCCTCTGCCCTATCCTATCCTCTATCCTATCCTATCCTCTATCCTATCGTATCGTCTATCCTATCCTATCCTCTATCCTATCCTATCCTCAATCCTATCCTATTCTCTATCCTATCCTATCCTCTATCCTATCATCTATTCTATCCTATCATCTACCCTATCCTATCCTCTATCCTATCCTGTCCTCTATCCTATCCTATCATCTACCCTATCCTATCCTCTATCCTATCCTGTCCTCTATCCTATCCTATCCTCTATCCTATCCTCTATCCTATCCTATCCTCTATCCTATCCTATCCTCTATCCTATCAAATCCCCTATCCTATCCTCTGTCCTATCCTATCCTCTATCCTATCCTATCCCCAATCCTATCCTATTCTCTATCCTATAATATGCTCTATCCTATCCTATCCTCTATCCTATAATATGCTCTATCCTATCCTATCCTCTATCCTATCCTATCCTCTATCCTTGCCAATCCTCTATCCTATCCTTTCCTCTATCCTATACTATCCTCTATCCTATCCTATCCTCTATCCTATCCTATCCTCTATCCCCTATCCTATCCTCTATCCTATCCTGTCCTCTATCCTCTCCTATCCTCTATCCTATCCTATCCTCTATCCTATAATATGCTCTATCCTATCCTATCCTCTATCCTATCCTATCCTCTATCCTATCCTATCTTCTATCCTATCCTATCCGCCATCCTATCCTCTATCCAAACCTATCCTCTATACTATCCTATCCTCTATCCTATAATCTATCCTCAATCCTATCCTCTATCGTATCCTATCCTCTTTCCTATCCAATCCTATATCCTATCCTATCCTCTATCGTCTCCTGTCTTCTCTCCTATCCGATCTCCTATCCTATCCTCTATCCTATTCTATACTCCATCCTATCCTATCCGCTATCCTATCCTCTATCCTATCCTATCCTCTATCCTATACTCTATCGTATCCTATCTTCTATCCTATCCTATCCTCTATCCTCTCCTATCCTCTATCCTATCCTATCCTCTATCCTATAATATGCTCTATCCTATCCTATCCTCTATAATATCCTATCCTCTATCCTATCCTGTCCTCTATCCTATCCTATCATCTATCCTATCCTATTCTCTATCCTATCCTATCCTCTATCCTATCCTATCATCTATTCCATCCTATCATCTACCCTATCCTATCCTCTATCCTATCCTGTCCTCTATCCTATCCTATCCTCTATCCTATCCTCTATCCTATCCTATCCTCTATCCTATCCTATCCTCTATCCTATCCTATCCTCTATCCTATCCTATCCTCTATCCTATCAAATCCCCTATCCTATCCTCTGTCCTATCCTATCCTCTATCCAATCCTCTATCCTATCCTATCCTCTATTCTATCCTATCCTCTATCCTATCCTATCCTCTATCCTATCCTATCGTCTATCCTATCCTATCCTCTATCCTTTCAAATCCCCTATCCTATCCTCTGTCCTATCCTATCCTCTATCCTATCCTATCCTCAATCCTATCCTATTCTCTATCCTATCCTATCCTCTATCCTATCCTACCGTCTATCCTATCCTCTATCCTATCCTATCCTCTATCCTATTCTATCCTCTATCCTATCCTATCCTCTATCCTATCCTATGCTCTATCGTATCAAATCCCCTATCCTATCCTCTGCCCTATCCTATCCTCTATCCTATCCTATCCTCTATCCTATCGTATCGTCTATCCTATCCTATCCTCTATCCTATCCTATCCTCTATCCTACGCTATCCTCTATCCTATCCAATCTTCTATCCTATCCTATCCTCTATCCTATCCTATCATCTATCCTATCCTATCATCTACCCTATCCTATCCTCTATCCTATCCTGTCCTCTATCCTATCCTATCCTCTATCCTATCCTCTATCCTATCCTATCCTCTATCCTATCCTATCCTCTATACTATCAAATCCCCTATCCTATCCTCTGTCCTGTCCTATCCTCTATCCTATCCTATCCCCAATCCTATCCTATTCTCTATCCTATAATATGCTCTATCCTATCCTATCCTCTATCCTATAATATGCTCTATCCTATCCTATCCTCTATCCTATCCTATCCTCTATCCTAGCCTATCCTCTATCCTATCCTTTCCTCAATCCTATACTCTATCCTATCCTATCCTCTATAATATCCTATCCTCTATCCTATCCTGTCCTCTATCCTATCCTATACTCTATCGTATCCTATCCTCTATCGTATCCTATCCTCTATCCTATAATATCCCATATCCTATCCAATCCTCTATCCTACCCAATCACCTATCCCATCCTCTATCATATCCAATCACCTATCCTATCCTCTATTCAATCCTATACTCTATCCCATCCTATCCTCTATAATATCCTATCCTCTATCCTATCCTATCCTCTATCCTATCCTATCCTCTATCCTATCCTCTATCCTATCCTATCCTCTATCCTATCCTATCCTCTATCTTATCCTATCCTCTATCCCCTATCCTATCCTCTATCCTATCCTATCCTCTATCCTATCCTATCCTCTATCCTATCCTATCCTCTATCCTATCCTATCCTCTATCCTATCCTATCCTCTATCCTATCCCATCCTCTATCCTATCCTATCCTCTATCCTATCCTATCCTCTATCCTATCCTATCCTCTATCCTATCCTATCATCTATCCTATCCTATCTTCTATCCTATCCTATCCTCTATCCTATATTATCCTCTATCCTATCCTATCCTCTATACTATCCTATCCTCTATCCTATTCTATCTTCTATCCTATCGTATCCTCTATCCTATCCTATCCTCTATCCTATAATCTATCCTCAATCCTATCCTCTATCGTATCCTATCCTCTATAATATCGTATCCTCTATCCTATCCTATCCTCTATAATATCGTATCCTCTATTATATCCTATCCTCTATCCTAACCTATCCTCCATCCTATCCTATCCTCTATCCTATCCTATCCTCTATCCTATCCTATTCTCTATCCTATCCTATCCTTTATTCTATCCTATCCTCTATACTTTCCAATCCCCTATCCAATCCTCTTTCCTCTCCTCTATCCCGTCCTATATTCAATCCTATCCTGTCCTCTATCCTATCATATCCTGTATTATGTCCTATCCTCTATGCTATCCTAGCCTCTATCCTATACATTCCTATATCCTATACTGTATCCTATCCTATCCTCTATCCTAACCTCTATCCTATCCTATCCTCTATCCTACCCTATCCTATCCTCTATCGTATCCCATCCTCTATACTATCCTATTCACTATCCTATCCTATCCTCTAACCTATCCTATAGTCTATCCTATCCTATTATCTATCCTATCCTATCCTCTATCCTATCCTATCCTCAATCCTATCCTATCCTCTATCCTATCCTATCCTCTATCCTATCTTATCCTCTATCGTATCCTATCCTCTATCCTATCCCATCCTATATCCTACCCTATCCTCTATCGTCTCCTGTCCTGTCTCCTATCCAATCTCCTATCCTATCCTCAATCCCATCCTATCCACTATCCTATCCTATCCAATCCTCTGTCCTATCCTCTATCCTATTCTCTATCCTATCCTATCCTATCCTCTATCCTATCCTATCCTCTATCCTATGCTCTATCGTATCCTATCCTCTATCGTATTCTATCCTCTATCCTATAATATCCCATATAATATCCAATCCTCTATCCTATCCTCTATCCTATCCTTTCCTCTATCCTATACTATCCTCTATTCTATCCTATCCTCAATCCTATCCTATCCTCTATCCTATTGTCTATCCTATCCTATCCTATATCCTATTCTCTATCCTATCCTATCCTCTATCCTATCCTATCCTCTATCCTATCCTATCCTCAATCCTATCCTATCCTCTATCCTATCCTCTATCCTATCCTTTCCTCTATCCTATCCTATCCTCTATTCTATCCTATCCTCAATTATATCCTATCCTCTATCCTATTGTCTATCCTATCCTATCCTCTATCCTATTCTCTATCCTATCCTATCCTCTATCCTATTCTATACTCCATCCTATCCTATCCGCTATCCTATCCTATCCTCTATCCTATCCTATCCTCTATCCAATCCTATCCTCTATTCTATCCAATCCCCTATCCTATCCTCTATCCTATCCTATACTCTATTCTATAAAATCCTCTATCCTATCCTATCCTATCCTCTAACCTATCCTCTGTCCTATCCAATCCCCCATCCTATCCTCTATCCGATCCTATCCTCTATTATATCCTATCCTCTATCCTATCCTATCCTCCATCCTATCCTATCCTCTATCCTATGATATACTCTATCCTATGCTATCCTCTATCCCATCCTATCCTCTATCCTATCCTCTATCCTATCCTATCCTATCCTCTATCCTATCCTATCCTCTATCCTATCCTATCCTCTATCCTATCCTATCCTCTATCCTATTCTATCCTCTATCCTATCCTATCCTCTATCCTATCCTATCCTCTATCCTATCCTATCCTCTATCCTATCCTATCCTCTATCCTATTCTATCTTCTATCCTATCGTATCCTCTATCCTATCCTATCCTCTATCCTATAATCTATCCTCAATCCTATCCTCTATCGTATAGCATCCTCTATAATATTCGTATCCTCTATCCTATCCTATCCTCTATAATATCGTATCCTCTATCATATCCTATCCTCTTTCCTTTAATATCATCTATCCTATCCTATTCTCTATCCTATCCTATCCTCTATCCTATTCCATCAACTATCCTTTCCAATCCCCTATCCTATCCTCTATCCTATCCTATCGTCTATAATATCGTATCCTCTATCCTATCCTATCCTCTATAATATCGTATCCTCTATCCTATCCTATCCTCTATAATATCGTATCTTCTATCATATCCTATCCTCTTTTCTTTAATATCATCTATCCTATCCTATTCTCTATCCTATCCTATCCTCTATCCTATTCCATCAACTATCCTATCCAATTCCCTATCCTATCCTCTATCCTATCCTATCCTCTATCCTATCCTATCCTCTATCGTATCCTATCCTCTATCCTATCCTATCTTCTATCCTATCCTATCCTCTATCCTATCAAATCCCCTATCCTATCCTCTATCCTATCCTATCCTGTATCCTATCCAATCCTCTATCCTATCCTATCATCCATCCTCTATCCTATCCAATCCTCTATCCTAGCCTATCCTCTATCCTATCCTATCCTCTATCCTATCCTATCCTCTATCCTATCCTATCCTCTATCCTATTCTATCCTCTATCCTATCCTATCCTCTATCCTATCCTATCCTCTATCCTATCCTATCCTCTATCCTATCGTATCCTCTATCCTATCCTATCCTCTATCGTATCCTATCCTCTATCCTATCCAATCCTATATCCTATCCTATCCTCTATCGTCTCCTGTCCTCTCTCCTATCCAATCTCCTATCCTATCCTCAATCCTATCCTATCCACTACCCTATCCTATCCAATCCTCTGTCCTATCCTCTATCCTATTCTCTATCCTATCCTATCCTCTATCGTATTCTCTATCCTATCCTATCCTCTATCCTATCCTATCCTCTATCCTATACTCTATCGTATCCTATCCTCAATCCTATCCTATCCACTACCCTATCCTATCCAATCCTCTGTCCTATCCTCTATCCTATTCTCTATCCTATCCTATCCTCTATCGTATTCTCTATCCTATCCTATCCGATCTCCTATAGTATCCTCTAACCTATCCTATCCTCTATCCTATCCAATCACCTATCCCATCCTCTATCATATCCAATCACCTATCCTATCCTCTATTCAATCCTATACTCTATCCTATCCTATCCTCTATAATATCCTATCCTCTATCCTATCCTATAATCTATCCTATCCTATCCTCTATCCTATCCTATCCTCTATCCTATTCTATCCTCTATCCTATCCTATCCTCTATCCTATCCTATCCTCTACCCTATTCTATCCTCTATCCTATCCTATCCTCTATCCTATCCTATCCTCTATCCTATCCTATCCTCTATCCTATGCTATCCTCTATACTATCCTATCCTCTATCCTATTCTAACTTCTATCCTATCGTATCCTCTATCCTATCCTATCCTCTATCCTATAATCTATCCTCAATCCTATCCTCTATCGTATCCTATCCTCTATAATATCGTATCCTCTATCCTATCCTATCCTCTATAATATCGTATCCTCTATCATATCCTATCCTCTTTCCTTTAATATCATCCATCCTATCCTCTTCTCTATCCTATCCTATCCTCTATCCTATTCCATCAACTATCCTATCCAATCCCCTATCCTATCATCTATCCTATCCTATCCTCTATCCTATCCTATCCTCTATCGTATCCTATCCTCTATCCTATAAAATCCTATATCCTATCATATCCTCTATCGTCTCCTGTCCTCTCTCCTATCCAATCTCCTATACTCTCCTTAATCCTATCCTATCCACTATCCTATCCTATCCAATCCTCTGTCCTATCCTCTATCCTATTCTCTATCCTATCCTATCCTCTATCCTATTCTCTATCCTATCCTTTCCTCTATCCTATCCTATCCTCTATTCTACCCTATCCTCTATTATATCCTATCCTCTATCCTATTGTCTATCCTATTCTATCCTCTATCCTATTCTCTATCCTATCCTATCCTCTATCCTATCCTATCCTCTATAATATCCTATACTCTATCCTATCCTATCCTCTATCCTATCCTATCCTCTATCCTATCCTCTATCCTATCCTATCCTCTATCCTATCCTATCCTCTATACTATCCGATCTCCTATCCTATCCTCTATTCTATCCTCTATCCTATCCTATCCTCTATCCTATCCTATCCTCTATCCTATCCTATCCTCTATCCTATCGTATCCTCTATCCTATCCTATCCTCTATCGTATCCTATCCTCTATCCTATCCAATCCTATATCCTATCCTATCCTCTATCGTCTCCTGTCCTCTCTCCTATCCAATCTCCTATCCTATCCTCAATCCTATCCTATCCACTACCCTATCCTATCCAATCCTCTGTCCTATCCTCTATCCTATTCTCTATCCTATCCTATCCTCTATCGTATTCTCTATCCTATCCTATCCTCTATCCTATCCTATCCTCTATCCTATACTCTATCGTATCCTATCCTCAATCCTATCCTATCCACTACCCTATCCTATCCAATCCTCTGTCCTATCCTCTATCCTATTCTCTATCCTATCCTATCCTCTATCGTATTCTCTATCCTATCCTATCCGATCTCCTATAGTATCCTCTAACCTATCCTATCCTCTATCCTATCCAATCACCTATCCCATCCTCTATCATATCCAATCACCTATCCTATCCTCTATTCAATCCTATACTCTATCCTATCCTATCCTCTATAATATCCTATCCTCTATCCTATCCTATAATCTATCCTATCCTATCCTCTATCCTATCCTATCCTCTATCCTATTCTATCCTCTATCCTATCCTATCCCCTATCCTATCCTATCCTCTACCCTATTCTATCCTCTATCCTATCCTATCCTCTATCCTATCCTATCCTCTATCCTATCCTATCCTCTATCCTATGCTATCCTCTATACTATCCTATCCTCTATCCTATTCTAACTTCTATCCTATCGTATCCTCTATCCTATCCTATCCTCTATCCTATAATCTATCCTCAATCCTATCCTCTATCGTATCCTATCCTCTATAATATCGTATCCTCTATCCTATCCTATCCTCTATAATATCGTATCCTCTATCATATCCTATCCTCTTTCCTTTAATATCATCCATCCTATCCTCTTCTCTATCCTATCCTATCCTCTATCCTATTCCATCAACTATCCTATCCAATCCCCTATCCTATCATCTATCCTATCCTATCCTCTATCCTATCCTATCCTCTATCGTATCCTATCCTCTATCCTATCCAATCCTATATCCTATCCTATCCTCTATCGTCTCCTGTCCTCTCTCCTATCCAATCTCCTATACTCTCCTTAATCCTATCCTATCCACTATCCTATCCTATCCAATCCTCTGTCCTATCCTCTATCCTATTCTCTATCCTATCCTATCCTCTATCCTATTCTCTATCCTATCCTTTCCTCTATCCTATCCTATCCTCTATTCTACCCTATCCTCTATTATATCCTATCCTCTATCCTATTGTCTATCCTATTCTATCCTCTATCCTATTCTCTATCCTATCCTATCCTCTATCCTATCCTATCCTCTATAATATCCTATACTCTATCCTATCCTATCCTCTATCCTATCCTATCCTCTATCCTATCCTCTATCCTATCCTATCCTCTATCCTATCCTATCCTCTATACTATCCGATCTCCTATCCTATCCTCTATCCTATCCTCTATCCTATCCTATCCTCTATCCTATCCTATCCTCTATCCTATCCTATCCTCTATCCTATCCTATCCTCTATCCTATCCTATCCTCTATCCTATCCTATCCTCTATCCTATCCTATCCTATCCTCTATCCTATCCTATCCTCTATCCTATCCTATCCTCTATCCTATCCTATCCTCTATCGTATCCTATCCTCTATCCTATCCTATAATCTATCCTATCCTATCTTCTATCCTATCCTATCCTCTATCCTATATTATCCTCTATCCTATCCTATCCTTCTATACTATCCTATCCTCTATCCTATTCTATCTTCTATCCTATCGTATCCTCTATCCTATCCTATCCTCTATCCTATAATCTATCCTCAATCCTATCCTCTATCGTATCCTATCCTCTATAATATCGTATCCTCTATCCTATCCTATCCTCTATAATATCGTATCCTCTTTTCTTTAATATCATCTATCCTATCCTATTCTCTATCCTATCCTATCCTCTATCCTATTCCATCAACTATCCTATCCAATTCCCTACCCTATCCTCTATCCTATCCTATCCTCTATCCTATCCTATCCTCTATCGTATCCTATCCTCTATCCTATCCAATCCTATATCCTATCCTATCCTCTATCGTCTCCTGTCCTCTCTCCTATCCTCTATCCTATCCTATCCTCTATCGTATCCTATCCTCTATCCTATCCTATAATCTATCCTATCCTATCTTCTATCCTATCCTATCCTCTATCCTATATTATCCTCTATCCTATCCTATCCTTCTATACTATCCTATCCTCTATCCTATTCTATCTTCTATCCTATCGTATCCTCTATCCTATCCTATCCTCTATCCTATAATCTATCCTCAATCCTATCCTCTATCGTATCCTATCCTCTATAATATCGTATCCTCTATCCTATCCTATCCTCTATAATATCGTATCCTCTTTTCTTTAATATCATCTATCCTATCCTATTCTCTATCCTATCCTATCCTCTATCCTATTCCATCAACTATCCTATCCAATTCCCTACCCTATCCTCTATCCTATCCTATCCTCTATCCTATCCTATCCTCTATCGTATCCTATCCTCTATCCTATCCAATCCTATATCCTATCCTATCCTCTATCGTCTCCTGTCCTCTCTCCTATCCAATCTCCTATCCTATCCTCAATCCTATCCTATCCACTATCCTATCCTATCCACTATCCTATCCTATCCAATCCTCTGTCCTATCCTCTATCCTATTCTCTATCCTATCCTATCCTATATCATATTCTCTATCCTATCCTATCCTCTATCCTATCCTATCCTCTATCCTATACTCTATCGTATCCTATCCTCTATCGTATCCTATCCTCTATCCTATAATATCCCATATAATATCCAATCCTCTATCCTATCCTCTATCCTATCCTCTATCCTATCCTTTCCTCTATCCTATACTATCCTCTATTCTATCATATCCTCAATCCTATCCTATCCTCTATCCTATTGTCTATCCTATCCTATCCTCTATCCTATAATCTATCCTCAATCCTATCCTCTATCGTATACTATCCTCTATAATATCGTATCCTCAATCCTATCCTATCCTCTATAATGTCGTATCCTCTATCATATCCTATCCTCTTTTCTATAATATCATCTATCCTATCCTATCTATGCTATCCTCTATACTATCCTATCCTCTATCCTATTCTAACTTCTATCCTATCGTATCCTCTATCCTATCCTATCCTCTATCCTATAATCTATCCTCAATCCTATCCTCTATCGTATCCTATCCTCTATAATATCGTATCCTCTATCCTATCCTATCCTCTATAATATAGTATCCTCTATCATATCCTATCCTCTTTCCTTTAATATCATCCATCCTATCCTATTCTATATCCTATCCTATCCTCTATCCTATCCTATCCTCTATCCTATCCGATCTCCTATCCTATCCTCTAACCTATCCTATCCTCTATCCTATCCAAACACCTATCCCATCCTCTATCATATCCAATCACCTATCCTATCCTCTATTCAATCCTATACTCTATCCTATCCTATCCTCTATAATATCCTATCCTCTATCCTATCCTATAATCTATCCTATCCTATCCTCTATCCTATCCTATCCTCTATCCTATCCTATCCTCTATCCTATCCTATCCTCTATCGTCTCCTGTCCTCTCTCCTATCCAATCTCCTATACTCTCCTTAATCCTATCCTATCCACTATCCTATCCTATCCAATCCTCTGTCCTATCCTCTATCCTATTCTCTATCCTATCCTATCCTCTATCCTATTCTCTATCCTATCCTTTCCTCTATCCTATCCTATCCTCTATTCTACCCTATCCTCTATTATATCCTATCCTCTATCCTATTGTCTATCCTATTCTATCCTCTATCCTATTCTCTATCCTATCCTATCCTCTATCCTATCCTATCCTCTATAATATCCTATACTCTATCCTATCCTATCCTCTATCCTATCCTATCCTCTATCCTATCCTCTATCCTATCCTATCCTCTATCCTATCCTATCCTCTATACTATCCGATCTCCTATCCTATCCTCTATCCTATCCTCTATCCTATCCTATCCTCTATCCTATCCTATCCTCTATCCTATCCTATCCTCTATCCTATCCTATCCTCTATCCTATCCTATCCTCTATCCTATCCTATCCTCTATCCTATCCTATCCTCTATCCTATCCTATCCTCTATCCTATCCTATCCTATCCTCTATCCTATCCTATCCTCTATCCTATCCTATCCTCTATCCTATCCTATCCTCTATCGTATCCTATCCTCTATCCTATCCTATAATCTATCCTATCCTATCTTCTATCCTATCCTATCCTCTATCCTATATTATCCTCTATCCTATCCTATCCTTCTATACTATCCTATCCTCTATCCTATTCTATCTTCTATCCTATCGTATCCTCTATCCTATCCTATCCTCTATCCTATAATCTATCCTCAATCCTATCCTCTATCGTATCCTATCCTCTATAATATCGTATCCTCTATCCTATCCTATCCTCTATAATATCGTATCCTCTTTTCTTTAATATCATCTATCCTATCCTATTCTCTATCCTATCCTATCCTCTATCCTATTCCATCAACTATCCTATCCAATTCCCTACCCTATCCTCTATCCTATCCTATCCTCTATCCTATCCTATCCTCTATCGTATCCTATCCTCTATCCTATCCAATCCTATATCCTATCCTATCCTCTATCGTCTCCTGTCCTCTCTCCTATCCTCTATCCTATCCTATCCTCTATCGTATCCTATCCTCTATCCTATCCTATAATCTATCCTATCCTATCTTCTATCCTATCCTATCCTCTATCCTATATTATCCTCTATCCTATCCTATCCTTCTATACTATCCTATCCTCTATCCTATTCTATCTTCTATCCTATCGTATCCTCTATCCTATCCTATCCTCTATCCTATAATCTATCCTCAATCCTATCCTCTATCGTATCCTATCCTCTATAATATCGTATCCTCTATCCTATCCTATCCTCTATAATATCGTATCCTCTTTTCTTTAATATCATCTATCCTATCCTATTCTCTATCCTATCCTATCCTCTATCCTATTCCATCAACTATCCTATCCAATTCCCTACCCTATCCTCTATCCTATCCTATCCTCTATCCTATCCTATCCTCTATCGTATCCTATCCTCTATCCTATCCAATCCTATATCCTATCCTATCCTCTATCGTCTCCTGTCCTCTCTCCTATCCAATCTCCTATCCTATCCTCAATCCTATCCTATCCACTATCCTATCCTATCCACTATCCTATCCTATCCAATCCTCTGTCCTATCCTCTATCCTATTCTCTATCCTATCCTATCCTATATCATATTCTCTATCCTATCCTATCCTCTATCCTATCCTATCCTCTATCCTATACTCTATCGTATCCTATCCTCTATCGTATCCTATCCTCTATCCTATAATATCCCATATAATATCCAATCCTCTATCCTATCCTCTATCCTATCCTCTATCCTATCCTTTCCTCTATCCTATACTATCCTCTATTCTATCATATCCTCAATCCTATCCTATCCTCTATCCTATTGTCTATCCTATCCTATCCTCTATCCTATAATCTATCCTCAATCCTATCCTCTATCGTATACTATCCTCTATAATATCGTATCCTCAATCCTATCCTATCCTCTATAATGTCGTATCCTCTATCATATCCTATCCTCTTTTCTATAATATCATCTATCCTATCCTATCTATGCTATCCTCTATACTATCCTATCCTCTATCCTATTCTAACTTCTATCCTATCGTATCCTCTATCCTATCCTATCCTCTATCCTATAATCTATCCTCAATCCTATCCTCTATCGTATCCTATCCTCTATAATATCGTATCCTCTATCCTATCCTATCCTCTATAATATAGTATCCTCTATCATATCCTATCCTCTTTCCTTTAATATCATCCATCCTATCCTATTCTATATCCTATCCTATCCTCTATCCTATCCTATCCTCTATCCTATCCGATCTCCTATCCTATCCTCTAACCTATCCTATCCTCTATCCTATCCAAACACCTATCCCATCCTCTATCATATCCAATCACCTATCCTATCCTCTATTCAATCCTATACTCTATCCTATCCTATCCTCTATAATATCCTATCCTCTATCCTATCCTATAATCTATCCTATCCTATCCTCTATCCTATCCTATCCTCTATCCTATCCTATCCTCTATCCTATCCTATCCTCTATCCTATTCTATCCTCTATCCTATCCTATCCTCTGTCCTATCCTATCCTCTACCCTATCCTATCCTCTTTCCTATCCTATCCTCTATCCTATCCTATCCTCTATCCTATCCTATCCTCTATCCTATCCTATCCTCTATCCTATGCTATCCTCTATACTATCCTATCCTCTATCCTATTCTATACTCCATCCTATCCTATCCGCTATCCTATCCTATCCTCAATCCTATCCTATCCACTATCCTATCCTATCCAATCCTCTGTCCTATCCTCTATCCTATTCTCTATCCTATCCTATACTCTATCCTATTCTCTATCGTATCCTATCCTCTATCGTATCCTATCCTCTATCCTATAATATCCCATATCCTATCCAATCCTCTATCCTATCCAATCACCTATCCCATCCTCTATCATATCCAATCACCTATCCTATCCTCTATTCAATCCTATACTCTATCCTATCCTATCCTCTATAATATCCTATCCTCTATCCTATCCTGTCCTCTGTCCTATCCTATACACTATCGTATCCTATCCTCTATCGTATCCTATCCTCTATCCTATAATATCCCATATCCTATCCAATCCTCTATCCTATCCAATCACCTATCCCATCCTCTATCATATCCAATCACCTATCCTATCCTCTATTCAATCCTATACTCTATCCTATCCTATCCTCTATAATATCCTATCCTCTATCCTATCCTATCCTCTATCCTATCCTATCCTCTATCCTATCCTCTATCCTATCCTATCCTCTATCCTATCCTATCCTCTATCCTATCCTATCCTCCATCCCCTATCCTATCCTCTATCCTATCCTATCCTCTATCCTATCCTATCCTCTATCCTATCCTATCCTCTATAATATCGTATCCTCTTTTCTTTAATATCATCTATCCTATCCTATTCTCTATCCTATCCTATCCTCTATCCTATTCCATCAACTATCCTATCCAATTCCCTACCCTATCCTCTATCCTATCCTATCCTCTATCCTATCCTATCCTCTATCGTATCCTATCCTCTATCCTATCCAATCCTATATCCTATCCTATCCTCTATCGTCTCCTGTCCTCTCTCCTATCCAATCTCCTATCCTATCCTCAATCCTATCCTATCCACTATCCTATCCTATCCTATCCACTATCCTATCCTATCCAATCCTCTGTCCTATCCTCTATCCTATTCTCTATCCTATCCTATCCTATATCATATTCTCTATCCTATCCTATCCTCTATCCTATCCTATCCTCTATCCTATACTCTATCGTATCCTATCCTCTATCGTATCCTATCCTCTATCCTATAATATCCCATATAATATCCAATCCTCTATCCTATCCTCTATCCTATCCTCTATCCTATCCTTTCCTCTATCCTATACTATCCTCTATTCTATCATATCCTCAATCCTATCCTATCCTCTATCCTATTGTCTATCCTATCCTATCCTCTATCCTATAATCTATCCTCAATCCTATCCTCTATCGTATCCTATCCTCTATAATATCGTATCCTCAATCCTATCCTATCCTCTATAATGTCGTATCCTCTATCATATCCTATCCTCTTTTCTTTAATATCATCTATCCTATCCTATTCTCTATCCTATCCTATCCTCTATCCTATTCCATCAACTATCCTATCCAATTCCCTATCCTATCCTCTATCCTATCCTATCCTCTATCCTATCCTATCCTCTATCCTATCCTATCCTCTATCGTATCCTATCCTCTATCCTATCCAATCCTATATCCTATCCTATCCTCTATCGTCTCCTGTCCTCTCTCCTATCCAATCTCCTATCCTATCCTCAATCCTATCCTATCCTCTATCCTATCCTATCCAATCCTCTGTCCTATCTTCTATCCTCTTCTCTATCCTATCCTATCCTATATCATATTCTCTATCCTATCCTATCCTCTATCCTATCCAATCCTCTATCCTATACTCTATCGTATCCTATCCTCTATCGTATCCTATCCTCTATCCTATAATATCCCATATAATATCCAATCCTCTATCCTATCCTCTATCCTATCCTCTATCCTATCCTCTATCCTATCCTATCCTCTATTCTATCCTATCGTCTATATTATCCTCTATCCTATCCTATCCTCTGTCCTATCGTATCCTCTATCCTATCCTATCCTATCCTCTATCCTATCCTATCTTCTATCCTATCCTATCCTCTATCCTATCATATCCTCTATCCTATAATATCCTCTATCCTATCCTATCCTCTATTCTATCCTATCCTCTATCCTATCCTATCGTCTATCGTATCCTCTATCCTATCCTATCCTCTAACCTATCCTATCCTCTATCCTATCCTATCCTCTATCCTATCCTATCCTCTATCCTATCCTGTATCCTATCAAATCCCCTATCCTATCCTCTATCCTATCCTATCGTCTATCCTATCCTATCCTCTATCCTATCCTATCGTCTATCCTATCGTCTATCCTATCCTATCCTCTATCCTATCCTATCCTCTATCCTATCCTATCCTCTATCCTATCCTATCTTCTATCCTATCCTATCCTCTATCCTATCCTATCCTCTATCCTATCCTATCCTCTATCCTATCCAATCCTATATCCTATCCTATCCTCTATCGTCTCCTGTCCTCTCTCCTATCCAATATCCTATCCTATCCTCAATCCTATCCTATCCACTATCCTATCCTATCCAATCCTCTGTCCTATCTTCTATCCTCTTCTCTATCCTATCCTATCCTATATCATATTCTCTATCCTATCCTATCCTCTATCCTATCCAATCCTCTATCCTATACTCTATCGTATCCTATCCTCTATCGTATCCTATCCTCTATCCTATAATATCCCATATAATATCCAATCCTCTATCCTATCCTCTATTCTATCCTTTCCTCTATCCTATACTATCCTCTATTCTATCATATCCTCAATCCTATCCTATCCTCTATCCTATTGTCTATCCTATCCTATATTCTATCCTATTCTCTATCCTATCCTATCCTCTATCGTCTCCTGTCCTCTCTCCTATCCAATCTCCTATCCTATCCTCAATCCTATCCTATCCACTATCCTATCCTATCCAATCCTCTGTCCTATCCTCTATCCTATTCTCTATCCTATCCTATCCTCTATCCTATCCTATCCTCTATCCTATCCTATCCTCTATCCTATCCTATCCTCTATCCTATTCTATCCTCTATCCTATCCTATCCTATATCCTATCCTATCCTCTATCCTATCCTATCCTCTATCCTATCCTATCCTCTATCCTATCCTATCCTCTATCCTATCCTATCCTCTATCCTATCCTATCCTCTATCCTATCCTATCCTCTATCCTCTATCCTATCCTATCCTCTATCCTATCCTATCCTCTATCCTATCCTATCCTCTATCCTATCCTATCCTCTATCCTATCCTATCCTCTATCCTATCCTATCCTCTATCCTATCCTATCCTCTATCCTATCCTATCCTCTATCCTATCCTATCCTCTATCCTATCCTATCCTCTATCCTATATCATCCTCTATCCTATCCTATCCTCTATACTATCCTATCCTCTATCCTATAATCTATCCTCAATCCTATCCTCTATCGTATCCTATCCTCTATAATATCGTATCCTCTATCCTATCCTATCATCTATAATATCGTATCCTCTATCCTATCTTATCCTCTAAAATATCGTATCCTCTATCATATCCTATCCTCTATCCTATCCTATCCTCTATCCTATCCTATCCTATATCCGACCCCATCCTCCATCGTCTCCTGTCCTCTCTCCTATCCAATCTCCTATCCTATCCTCAATCCCATCCTATCCACTATCCTATCCTATCCAATCCTCTGTCGTATCCTCTATCCTATTCTCTATCCTATCCTATCCTATCCTCTATCCTATCCTATCGTCTATTCTATGCTCTATCGTATCCTATCCTCTATCGTATCCTATCCTCTATCCTATAATATCCCATATAATATCCAATCCTCTATCCTATCCTCTATCCTATCCTCTATCCTATCCTTTCCTCTATCCTATACTATCCTCTATTCTATCCTATCCTCAATCCTATCCTATCCTCTATCCTATTGTCTATCCTATCCTATCCTCTATCCTATTCTCTATCCTATCCTATCCTCTATCCTATCCTATCCTCTATCCTATCCTATCGTCTATCCTATCCTCTATCCTATCCTATCCTCTATCCTATCCTGTCGTCTATCCTATCCTCTATCCTATCCTATCCTCTATCCTATCCTATCCTCTATCCTATCCTATCCTCTATCCTATCCTATCCTCTATCCTATCCTATCCTCTATCCTATCCTATCCTCTATCCTATCCTATCCTATCCTCTATCCTATCCTATCCTCTATCCTATCCTATCCTCTATCCTATCCTATCCTCTATCCTCTATCCTATCCTATCCTCTATCCTATCCTATCCTCTATCCTATCCTATCCTCTATCCTATCCTATCCTCCATCCTATCCTATCCTCTATCCTATCCTATCCTGTATGCTATCCTATCCTCTATCCTATATCATCCTCTATCCTATCCTATCCTCTATACTATCCTATCCTCTATCCTATAATCTATCCTCAATCCTATCCTCTATCGTATCCTATCCTCTATAATATCGTATCCTCTATCCTATCCTATCATCTATAATATCGTATCCTCTATCCTATCTTATCCTCTATAATATCGTATCCTCTATCATATCCTATCCTCTATTCTATCCTATCCTCAATCCTATCCTATCCTCTATCCTATTGTCTATCCTATCCTATCCTCTATCCTATTCTCTATCCTATCCTATCCTCTATCCTATCCTATCCTCTATCCTATCCTATCCTCTATCCTATCAAATCCCCTATCCTATCAAATCCCCTATCCTATCCTCTATCCTATCCTATCCTCTATCCTATCCTATCGTCTATCCTATCCTCTATCCTATCCTATGCTCTATCCTATCCTATCCCCTATCATATCCTATCCTCTATCCAATCCTATTCTCTATCCTATCCTATCCTCTATCCTATCCTCTATCCTATCCTCTATCCTATCCTCTATCCTATCCTATCCTCTATTCTATCCTATCGTCTATCCTATCCTCTACCCTATCCTATCCTCTGTCCTATCGTATCCTCTATCCTATCCTATCCTATCCTCTATCCTATCCTATCTTCTATCCTATCCTATCCTCTATCCTATCATATCCTCTATCCTATAATATCCTCTATCCTATCCTATCCTCTATTCTATCCTATCCTCTATCCTATCCTATCGTCTATCGTATCCTCTATCCTATC
The DNA here is from genome assembly GCF_050948215.1 of Halictus rubicundus. Lineage (NCBI taxonomy): Eukaryota > Metazoa > Arthropoda > Insecta > Hymenoptera > Halictidae > Halictus > Halictus rubicundus. The sequence goes on from NW_027488589.1 coordinate 232,955, forward strand.
CTATCCTCTAACCTATCCTATCCTCTATCCTATCCTATCCTCTATCCTATCCTATCCTCTATCCTATCCTGTATCCTATCAAATCCCCTATCCTATCCTCTATCCTATCCTATCGTCTATCCTATCCTATCCTCTATCCTATCCTATCGTCTATCCAGTCGTCTATCCTATCCTATCCTCTATCCTATCCTATCCTCTATCCTATCCTATCCTCTATCCTATCCTATCTTCTATCCTATCCTATCCTCTATCCTATCAAATCCCCTATCCTATCCTCTATCCTATCCTATCCTGTATCCTATCCAATCCTCTATCCTATCCTATCATCTATCATCAATCCTATCCTTTCCTGTATCCTTTCCAATCCTCTATCCTATCCTATCCTCTATCCTATCCTATCCTCTATCATATCCTATCATCTATCATCAATCCTATCCTTTCCTGTATCCTATCCAATCCTCTATCCTATCCTATCCTCTATCCTATCCTGTCCTCTATCCTATCCTATCCTCTATCATATTCTCTATCCTATAATATCCTCTATCCTATCAAATCCCCTATCATATCCTCTATCCTATCCTATCCTGTATCCTATCCAATCCTCTATCCTATCCTATCATCTATCATCAATCCTATCCTTTCCTGTATCGTATCCAATCCTCTATCCTATCAAATCCCCTATCCTATCCTCTATCCTATCCTATCCTGTATCCTATCCTATCGTCTATCCTATCCTCTATCCTATCCTATCCCTTATACTATCCTATCCTCTATCCTATCCTATCCTCTATCCTATCCTATCGTCTATCCTATCCTCTATCCTATCCTATCCTCTATCCTATCCTATCCTCTATTCTATCCTATCTTTTATCCTATCCTATCCTCTATCCTATCAAATCCCCTATCCTATCCTCTATCCTATCCTATCCTGTATCCTATCCAATCCTCTATCCTATCCTATCATCTATCCTCTAACCTATCCAATCCTCGATCCTAGTCTATCCTCTATCCTATCATATCCTCTATCCTATAACATCCTCTATCCTATCCTATCCTCTATCCTATCCTCTGTACTATCCTATCCTCTGTACTATCCTATCCTCTATCCTATCCTATCCTCTATCCTATCCTATCCTCTATCCTATCCTATCCTATCCTCTATCCTATCCTATCCTCTATCCTACCCTATCCTCTATCCTATCCTATCCTCTATCCAATCCTCTATCCTATCCTATCTTCTGTCCTATCCTACCCTCTATCCTATCAAATCCCCTATCCTATCCTCTATCCTATCCTATCCTCTATCCTATCCTATCGTCTATCCTATCCTCTATCCTATCCTATCCTCTATCCTATCCTATCCTCTATCCTATCCTATCCTCTATCCTATCCTATCCTCTATCCTATCCTATCCTCTATCCTATCCTATCGTCTATCCTATCCTCTATCCTATCCTATCCTCTATCCTATCCAATCCTCTATCCTATCCTATCCTCTATTCTATCCTGTCCTGTATCCTATCAAATGCCCTATCCTATCCTCTGTACTATCCTATCCTCTATCCTATCCTATCGTCTATCCTATCGTCTATCCTATCCTCTATCCTATCCTATCCTCTATCCTATCCTATCCTCTATCGTATACTATCCTCTATCCTATCCAATCCTATATCCTATCCTATCCTCTATCGTCTCCTGTCCTCTCTCCTATCCAATCTCCTATCCTATCCTCAATCCTATCCTATCCACTATCCTATCCTATCCAATCCTCTGTCCTATCTTCTATCCTATTCTCTATCCTATCCTATCCTATATCATATTCTCTATCCTATCCTATCCTCTATCCTATCCAATCCTCTATCCTATACTCTATCGTATCCTATCCTCTATCGTATCATATCCTCTATCCTATAATATCCCATATAATATCCAATCCTCTATCCTATCCTCTATCCTATCCTTTCCTCTATCCTATACTATCCTCTATTCTATCATATCCTCAATCCTATCCTATCCTCTATCCTATTGTCTATCCTATCCTATCCTCTATCCTATTCTCTATCCTATCCTATCCTCTATCGTCTCCTGTCCTCTCTCCTATCCAATCTCCTATCCTATCCTCAATCCTATCCTATCCACTATCCTATCCTATCCAATCCTCTGTCCTATCCTCTATCCTGTTCTCTATCCTATCCTATCCTCTATCCTATCCTATCCTCTATCCTATCCTATCCTCTATCCTATCCTATCCTCTATCCTATCCTATCCTCTATCCTATCCTATCCTCTATCCTATCCTATTCTCTATCCTATCCTATCCTCTATCCTATCCTATCCTCTATCCTATCCTATCCTCTATCCTATCCTATCCTCTATCCTATCCTATCGTCTATCCTATCCTCTATCCTATCCTATGCTCTATCCTATCCTATCCCCTATCATATCCTATCCTCTATCCAATCCTATTCTCTATCCTATCCTATCCTCTATCCTATCCTCTATCCTATCCTCTATCCTATCCTCTATATTATCCTATCCTCTATTCTATCCTATCGTCTATCCTATCCTCTACCCTATCCTATCCTCTGTCCTATCGTATCCTCTATCCTATCCTATCCTATCCTCTATCCTATCCTATCTTCTATCCTATCCTATCCTCTATCCTATCATATCCTCTATCCTATAATATCCTCTATCCTATCCTATCCTCTATTCTATCCTATCCTCTATCCTATCCTATCGTCTATCGTATCCTCTATCCTATCCTATCCTCTAACCTATCCTATCCTCTATCCTATCCTATCCTCTATCCTATCCTATCCTCTATCCTATCCTGTATCCTATCAAATCCCCTATCCTATCCTCTATCCTATCCTATCGTCTATCCTATCCTATCCTCTATCCTATCCTATCGTCTATCCAGTCGTCTATCCTATCCTATCCTCTATCCTATCCTATCCTCTATCCTATCCTATCCTCTATCCTATCCTATCTTCTATCCTATCCTATCCTCTATCCTATCAAATCCCCTATCCTATCCTCTATCCTATCCTATCCTGTATCCTATCCAATCCTCTATCCTATCCTATCATCTATCATCAATCCTATCCTTTCCTGTATCCTTTCCAATCCTCTATCCTATCCTATCCTCTATCCTATCCTATCCTCTATCATATCCTATCATCTATCATCAATCCTATCCTTTCCTGTATCCTATCCAATCCTCTATCCTATCCTATCCTCTATCCTATCCTGTCCTCTATCCTATCCTATCCTCTATCATATTCTCTATCCTATAATATCCTCTATCCTATCAAATCCCCTATCATATCCTCTATCCTATCCTATCCTGTATCCTATCCAATCCTCTATCCTATCCTATCATCTATCATCAATCCTATCCTTTCCTGTATCGTATCCAATCCTCTATCCTATCAAATCCCCTATCCTATCCTCTATCCTATCCTATCCTGTATCCTATCCTATCGTCTATCCTATCCTCTATCCTATCCTATCCTCTATACTATCCTATCCTCTATCCTATCCTATCCTCTATCCTATCCTATCGTCTATCCTATCCTCTATCCTATCCTATCCTCTATCCTATCCTATCCTCTATTCTATCCTATCTTTTATCCTATCCTATCCTCTATCCTATCAAATCCCCTATCCTATCCTCTATCCTATCCTATCCTGTATCCTATCCAATCCTCTATCCTATCCTATCATCTATCCTCTAACCTATCCAATCCTCGATCCTAGTCTATCCTCTATCCTATCATATCCTCTATCCTATAACATCCTCTATCCTATCCTATCCTCTATCCTATCCTCTGTACTATCCTATCCTCTGTACTATCCTATCCTCTATCCTATCCTATCCTCTATCCTATCCTATCCTCTATCCTATCCTATCCTATCCTCTATCCTATCCTATCCTCTATCCTACCCTATCCTCTATCCTGTCCTATCCTCTATCCAATCCTCTATCCTATCCTATCTTCTGTCCTATCCTACCCTCTATCCTATCAAATCCCCTATCCTATCCTCTATCCTATCCTATCCTCTATCCTATCCTATCGTCTATCCTATCCTCTATCCTATCCTATCCTCTATCCTATCCTATCCTCTATCCTATCCTATCCTCTATCCTATCCTATCGTCTATCCTATCCTCTATCCTATCCTATCCTCTATCCTATCCAATCCTCTATCCTATCCTATCCTCTATTCTATCCTGTCCTGTATCCTATCAAATGCCCTATCCTATCCTCTGTACTATCCTATCCTCTATCCTATCCTATCGTCTATCCTATCGTCTATCCTATCCTCTATCCTATCCTATCCTCTATCCTATCCTATCCTCTATCGTATACTATCCTCTATCCTATCCAATCCTATATCCTATCCTATCCTCTATCGTCTCCTGTCCTCTCTCCTATCCAATCTCCTATCCTATCCTCAATCCTATCCTATCCACTATCCTATCCTATCCAATCCTCTGTCCTATCTTCTATCCTATTCTCTATCCTATCCTATCCTATATCATATTCTCTATCCTATCCTATCCTCTATCCTATCCAATCCTCTATCCTATACTCTATCGTATCCTATCCTCTATCGTATCATATCCTCTATCCTATAATATCCCATATAATATCCAATCCTCTATCCTATCCTCTATCCTATCCTTTCCTCTATCCTATACTATCCTCTATTCTATCATATCCTCAATCCTATCCTATCCTCTATCCTATTGTCTATCCTATCCTATCCTCTATCCTATTCTCTATCCTATCCTATCCTCTATCGTCTCCTGTCCTCTCTCCTATCCAATCTCCTATCCTATCCTCAATCCTATCCTATCCACTATCCTATCCTATCCAATCCTCTGTCCTATCCTCAATCCTGTTCTCTATCCTATCCTATCCTCTATCCTATCCTATCCTCTATCCTATCCTATCCTCTATCCTATCCTATCCTCTATCCTATCCTATCCTCTATCCTATCCTATCCTCTATCCTATCCTATTCTCTATCCTATCCTATCCTCTATCCTATCCTATCCTCTATCCTATCCTATCCTCTATCCTATCCTATCCTCTATCCTATCCTATCCTCTATCCTATCCTATCCTCTATCCTATCCTATCCTCTATCCTCTATCCTATCCTATCCTCTATCCTATCCTATCCTCTATCCTATCCTATCCTCTATCCTATCCTATCCTCTATCCTATATCATCCTCTATCCTATCCTATCCTCTATACTATCCTATCCTCTATCCTATAATCTATCCTCAATCCTATGCTCTATCGTATCCTATCCTCTATCGTATCCTATCCTCTATCCTATAATATCCCATATAATATCCAATCCTCTATCCTATCCTCTATCCTATCCTCTATCCTATCCTTTCCTCTATCCTATACTATCCTCTATTCTATCCTATCCTCAATCCTATCCTATCCTCTATCCTATTGTCTATCCTATCCTATCCTCTATCCTATTCTCTATCCTATCCTATCCTCTATCCTATCCTATCCTCTATCCTATCCTATCGTCTATCCTATCCTCTATCCTATCCTATCCTCTATCCTATCCTGTCGTCTATCCTATCCTCTATCCTATCCTATCCTCTATCCTATCCTATCCTCTATCCTATCCTATCCTCTATCCTATCCTATCCTCTATCCTATCCTATCCTCTATCCTATCCTATCCTCTATCCTATCCTATCCTCTATCCTATCCTATCCTCTATCCTATCCTATCCTCTATCCTATCCTATCCTCTATCCTATCCTATCCTCTATCCTCTATCCTATCCTATCCTCTATCCTATCCTATACTCTATCCTATCCTATCCTCTATCCTATCCTATCCTCTATCCTATCCTATCCTCTATCCTATATCATCCTCTATCCTATCCTATCCTCTATACTATCCTATCCTCTATCCTATAATCTATCCTCAATCCTATCCTCTATCGTATCCTATCCTCTATAATATCGTATCCTCTATCCTATCCTATCATCTATAATATCGTATCCTCTATCCTATCTTATCCTCTATAATATCGTATCCTCTATCATATCCTATCCTCTATTCTATCCTATCCTCAATCCTATCCTATCCTCTATCCTATTGTCTATCCTATCCTATCCTCTATCCTACCCTATCCTCTATCCTATCCTATCCTCTATCCAATCCTCTATCCTATCCTCTATCCTATCCTCTATCCTATCCTATCTTCTGTCCTATTCTACCCTCTATCCTATCAAATCCCCTATCCTATCCTCTATCCTATCCTATCCTCTATCCTATCCTATCCTCAATCCTATCCTATCCTCTATCCTATCCTATCCTCTATCCTATCCTATCCTCTATCCTATCCTATCCTCTATCCTATCCTATCCTCTATCCTATCCTATCCTCTATCCTATCCTATCCTCTATCCTATCCTATCCTCTATCCTATCCTATCCTCTATCCTATCCTATCGTCTATCCTATCCTCTATCCTATCCTATCCTCTATCCTATCCTATCCTCTATCGTATACTACCCTCTATCCTATCCAATCCTATATCCTATCCTATCCTCTATCGTCTCCTGTCCTCTCTCCTATCCAATCTCCTATCCTATCCTCAATCCTATCCTATCCACTATCCTATCCTATCCAATCCTCTGTCCTATCTTCTATCCTATTCTCTATCCTATCCTATCCTATATCATATTCTCTATCCTATCCTATCCTCTATCCTATCCAATCCTCTATCCTATACTCTATCGTATCCTATCCTCTATCGTATCCTATCCTCTATCCTATAATATCCCATATAATATCCAATCCTCTATCCTATCCTCTATCCTATCCTTTCCTCTATCCTATACTATCCTTTATTCTATCATATCCTCAATCCTATCCTATCCTCTATCCTATTGTCTATCCTATCCTATCCTCTATCCTATTCTCTATCCTATCCTATCCTCTATCGTCTCCTGTCCTCTCTCCTATCCAATCTCCTATCCTATCCTCAATCCTATCCTATCCACTATCCTATCCTATCCAATCCTCTGTCCTATCCTCTATCCTGTTCTCTATCCTATCCTATCCTCTATCCTATCCTATCCTCTATCCTATCCTATCCTCTATCCTATCCTAGCCTCTATTCTATGCTCTATCGTATCCTATCCTCTATCCTATAATATCCCATATAATATCCAATCCTCTATCCTATCCTCTATCCTATCCTCTATCCTATCCTTTCCTCTATCCTATCCTATCCTCTATCCTATCCTATCCTCTATCCTATCCTATCCTCTATCCTATCCTATCCTCTATCCTATCCTATCCTCTATCCTATCCTATCCTCTATCCTATCCTATCCTCTATCCTCTATCCTATCCTATCCTCTATCCTATCCTATACTCTATCCTATCCTATCCTCTATCCTATCCTATCCTCTATCCTATCCTATCCTCTATCCTATATCATCCTCTATCCTATCCTATCCTCTATACTATCCTATCCTCTATCCTATAATCTATCCTCAATCCTATCCTCTATCGTATCCTATCCTCTATAATATCGTATCCTCTATCCTATCCTATCATCTATAATATCGTATCCTCTATCCTATCTTATCCTCTATAATATCGTATCCTCTATCATATCCTATCCTCTATTCTATCCTATCCTCAATCCCATCCTATCCTCTATCCTATTGTCTATCCTATCCTATCCTCTATCCTATTCTCTATCCTATCCTATCCTCTATCCTATCCTATCGTCTATCCTATCCTCTATCCTATCCTATCCTCTATCCTATCCTGTCGTCTATCCTATCCTCTATCCTATCCTATCCTCTATCCTATCCTATCCTCCATCCTATCCTATCCTCTATCCTATCCTATCCTCTATCCTATCCTATCCTCTATCCTATCCCATCTTCTATCCTATCCTATCCTCTATCCTATCAAATCCCCTATCCTATCCTCTATCCTATCCTATCCTCTATCCTATCCTATCCTCTATCCTATCCTATCGCCTATCCTATCCTCTATCCTATCCTATGATCTATCCTATCCTATCCCCTATCATATCCTATCCTATCCCCTATCATATCCTATCCTCTATCCAATCCTATTCTCTATCCTATCCTATCCTCTATCCTATCCTCTATCCTATCCTCTATCCTATCCTCTATCCTATCCTCTATCCTATCCTATCCTCTATTCTATCCTATCGTCTATCCTATCCTCTATCCTATCCTATCCTCTGTCCTATCGTATCCTCTATCCTATCCTATCCTATCCTCTATCCTATCCTATCTTCTATCCTATCCTATCCTCTATCCTATCATATCCTCTATCCTATAATATCCTCTATCCTATCCTATCCTCTATTCTATCCTATCGTCTATCCTATCCTCTATCCTATCCTATCCTCTATCCTATCCTATCGTCTATCGTATCCTCTATCCTATCCTATCCTCTAACCTATCCTATCCTCTATCCTATCGTCTATCCTATCCTATCCTCTAACCTATCCAATCCTCTATCCTATCCTATCCTCTATCCTATCCTATCTTCTATCCTATCCTATCCTCTATCCTATCAAATCCCCTATCCTATCCTCTATCCTATCCTATCCTGTATCCTATCCAATCCTCTATCCTATCCTATCATCTATCATCAATCCTATCCTTTCCTGTATCCTATCCAATCCTCTATCCTATCCTATCCTCTATCCTATCCTATCCTATCCTCTATCCTATCCTATCCTCTATCCTATCCTATCCTCTATCCTATCCTTTCCTCTATCCTATCCTATCCTCTATCCTATGCTATCCTCTATCCTATCCTATCGTCTATCCTATCCTCTATCCTATCCTATCCTCTATCCTATCCTATCCTATCCTCTATCCTATCCTATCCTCTATCCTATCCTATCCTCTTTCCTATCCTATCCTATCCTCTATCCTATCCTATCCTCTATCCTATCCTATTCTCTATCCTATCCTATCCTCTATCCAATCCTCTATCCTATCCTCTATCCTATCCTATCTTCTGTCCTATTCTACCCTCTATCCTATCAAATCCCCTACCCTATCCTCTATCCTATCCTATCCTCTATCCTATCCTATCGTCTATTCTATCCTCTATCCTATCCTATCCTCTATCCTATCCTATCCTCTATCCTATCCTATCCACTATCCTATCCTATCCTCTATCCTATCAAATCCCCTATCCTATCAAATCCCCTATCCTATCCTCTATCCTATCCTATCCTCTATCCTATCCTATCCTCTATCCTATCCTATCGTCTATCCTCTCCTCTATCCTATCCTATGCTCTATCCTATCATATCCCCTATCATATCCTATCCTCTATCCTATCCTATTCTCTATCCTATCCTATCCTCTATCCTATCCTCTATCCTATCCTCTATCCTATCCTCTATCCTATCCTATCCTCTATTCTATCCTATCGTCTATCCTATCCTCTATCCTATCCTATCCTCTGTCCTATCCTATCCTCTATCCTATCCTATCCTATCCTCTATCCTATCCTATCTTCTATCCTATCCTATCCTCCATCCTATCATATCCTCTATCCTATAATATCCTCTATCCTATCCTATCCTCTATTCTATCCTATCGTCTATCCTATCCTCTATCCTATCCTATCCTGTATCCTATCCTATCGTCTATCGTATCCTCTATCCTATCCTATCCTCTATCCTATCGTATCCTCTATCCTATCCTATCCTCTATCCTATCCTATCCTCTATCCTATCCTATCCTCTATCCTATCCTATCCTCTATCCTATCCTATCCTCTATCCTATCCTATCCTCTATCCTATCCTATCCTCTATCCTATCCTATCCTCTATCCTATCCTATCCTCTATCCTATCCTATCCTCTATCCTATCCTGTATCCTATCAAATCCCCTATAATATCCTCTATCCTATCCTATCCTGTATCCTAACCAATCCTCTATCCTATCCTATCATCTATCATCAATCCTATCCTTTACTGTATCCTATCCAATCCTCTATCCTATCCTATCCTCTATCCTATCCTATCCTATCCTCTATCCTATCCTATCCTATCCTCTATCCTATCCTATCCTCTATCCTATCCTATCCTCTATCCTATCCTATCCTCTATCCTATCCTATCGTCTATCCTATCCTCTATCCTATCCTATCCTCTATCCTATCCTATCCTCTATCCTATCCTGTCCTCTATCCTATCCTATCCTCTATCCTATTCTCTATCCTATAATATCCTCTATCCTATCAAATCCCCTATCATATCCTCTATCCTATCCTATCCTCTATCCTATCCTATCCTCTATCCTATCCTATCCTCTATCCTATCCTATCCTCTATCCTATCCTATCCTCTATCCTCTATCCTATCCTATCCTCTATCCTATCCTATACTCTATCCTATCCTATCCTCTATCCTATCCTATCCTCTATCCTATCCTATCCTCTATCCTATATCATCCTCTATCCTATCCTATCCTCTATACTATCCTATCCTCTATCCTATAATCTATCCTCAATCCTATCCTCTATCGTATCCTATCCTCTATAATATCGTATCCTCTATCCTATCCTATCATCTATAATATCGTATCCTCTATCCTATCTTATCCTCTATAATATCGTATCCTCTATCATATCCTATCCTCTATTCTATCCTATCCTCAATCCCATCCTATCCTCTATCCTATTGTCTATCCTATCCTATCCTCTATCCTATTCTCTATCCTATCCTATCCTCTATCCTATCCTATCGTCTATCCTATCCTCTATCCTATCCTATCCTCTATCCTATCCTGTCGTCTATCCTATCCTCTATCCTATCCTATCCTCTATCCTATCCTATCCTCCATCCTATCCTATCCTCTATCCTATCCTATCCTCTATCCTATCCTATCCTCTATCCTATCCCATCTTCTATCCTATCCTATCCTCTATCCTATCAAATCCCCTATCCTATCCTCTATCCTATCCTATCCTCTATCCTATCCTATCCTCTATCCTATCCTATCGCCTATCCTATCCTCTATCCTATCCTATGATCTATCCTATCCTATCCCCTATCATATCCTATCCTATCCCCTATCATATCCTATCCTCTATCCAATCCTATTCTCTATCCTATCCTATCCTCTATCCTATCCTCTATCCTATCCTCTATCCTATCCTCTATCCTATCCTCTATCCTATCCTATCCTCTATTCTATCCTATCGTCTATCCTATCCTCTATCCTATCCTATCCTCTGTCCTATCGTATCCTCTATCCTATCCTATCCTATCCTCTATCCTATCCTATCTTCTATCCTATCCTATCCTCTATCCTATCATATCCTCTATCCTATAATATCCTCTATCCTATCCTATCCTCTATTCTATCCTATCGTCTATCCTATCCTCTATCCTATCCTATCCTCTATCCTATCCTATCGTCTATCGTATCCTCTATCCTATCCTATCCTCTAACCTATCCTATCCTCTATCCTATCGTCTATCCTATCCTATCCTCTAACCTATCCAATCCTCTATCCTATCCTATCCTCTATCCTATCCTATCTTCTATCCTATCCTATCCTCTATCCTATCAAATCCCCTATCCTATCCTCTATCCTATCCTATCCTGTATCCTATCCAATCCTCTATCCTATCCTATCATCTATCATCAATCCTATCCTTTCCTGTATCCTATCCAATCCTCTATCCTATCCTATCCTCTATCCTATCCTATCCTATCCTCTATCCTATCCTATCCTCTATCCTATCCTATCCTCTATCCTATCCTTTCCTCTATCCTATCCTATCCTCTATCCTATGCTATCCTCTATCCTATCCTATCGTCTATCCTATCCTCTATCCTATCCTATCCTCTATCCTATCCTATCCTATCCTCTATCCTATCCTATCCTCTATCCTATCCTATCCTCTTTCCTATCCTATCCTATCCTCTATCCTATCCTATCCTCTATCCTATCCTATCCTCTATCCTATCCTATCCTCTATCCAATCCTCTATCCTATCCTCTATCCTATCCTATCTTCTGTCCTATTCTACCCTCTATCCTATCAAATCCCCTATCCTATCCTCTATCCTATCCTATCCTCTATCCTATCCTATCGTCTATTCTATCCTCTATCCTATCCTATCCTCTATCCTATCCTATCCTCTATCCTATCCTATCCACTATCCTATCCTATCCTCTATCCTATCAAATCCCCTATCCTATCAAATCCCCTATCCTATCCTCTATCCTATCCTATCCTCTATCCTATCCTCTATCCTATCCTATCGTCTATCCTCTCCTCTATCCTATCCTATGCTCTATCCTATCCTATCCCCTATCATATCCTATCCTCTATCCTATCCTATTCTCTATCCTATCCTATCCTCTATCCTATCCTCTATCCTATCCTCTATCCTATCCTCTATTCTATCCTATCGTCTATCCTATCCTCTATCCTATCCTATCCTCTGTCCTATCCTATCCTCTATCCTATCCTATCCTATCCTCTATCCTATCCTATCTTCTATCCTATCCTATCCTCCATCCTATCATATCCTCTATCCTATAATATCCTCTATCCTATCCTATCCTCTATTCTATCCTATCGTCTATCCTATCCTCTATCCTATCCTATCCTCTATCCTATCCTATCGTCTATCGTATCCTCTATCCTATCCTATCCTCTATCCTATCGTATCCTCTATCCTATCCTATCCTCTATCCTATCCTATCCTCTATCCTATCCTATCCTCTATCCTATCCTATCCTCTATCCTATCCTATCCTCTATCCTATCCTATCCTCTATCCTATCCTATCCTCTATCCTATTATATCCTCTATCCTATCCTATCCTCTATCCTATCCTGTATCCTATCAAATCCCCTATCCTATCCTCTATCCTATCCTATCCTGTATCCTAACCAATCCTCTATCCTATCCTATCATCTATCATCAATCCTATCCTTTACTGTATCCTATCCAATCCTCTATCCTATCCTATCCTCTATCCTATCCTATCCTATCCTCTATCCTATCCTATCCTATCCTCTATCCTATCCTATCCTCTATCCTATCCTATCCTCTATCCTATCCTATCCTCTATCCTATCCTATCGCCTATCCTATTCTCTATCCTATCCTATGATCTATCCTATCCTATCCCCTATCATATCCTATCCTATCCCCTATCATATCCTATCCTCTATCCAATCCTATTCTCTATCCTATCCTATCCTCTATCCTATCCTCTATCCTATCCTCTATCCTATCCTCTATCCTATCCTCTATCCTATCCTATCCTCTATTCTATCCTATCGTCTATCCTATCCTCTATCCTATCCTATCCTCTGTCCTATCGTATCCTCTATCCTATCCTATCCTATCCTCTATCCTATCCTATCTTCTATCCTATCCTATCCTCTATCCTATCATATCCTCTATCCTATAATATCCTCTATCCTATCCTATCCTCTATTCTATCCTATCGTCTATCCTATCCTCTATCCTATCCTATCCTCTATCCTATCCTATCGTCTATCGTATCCTCTATCCTATCCTATCCTCTAACCTATCCTATCCTCTATCCTATCGTCTATCCTATCCTATCCTCTAACCTATCCAATCCTCTATCCTATCCTATCCTCTATCCTATCCTATCTTCTATCCTATCCTATCCTCTATCCTATCAAATCCCCTATCCTATCCTCTATCCTATCCTATCCTGTATCCTATCCAATCCTCTATCCTATCCTATCATCTATCATCAATCCTATCCTTTCCTGTATCCTATCCAATCCTCTATCCTATCCTATCCTCTATCCTATCCTATCCTATCCTCTATCCTATCCTATCCTCTATCCTATCCTATCCTCTATCCTATCCTTTCCTCTATCCTATCCTATCCTCTATCCTATGCTATCCTCTATCCTATCCTATCGTCTATCCTATCCTCTATCCTATCCTATCCTCTATCCTATCCTATCCTATCCTCTATCCTATCCTATCCTCTATCCTATCCTATCCTCTTTCCTATCCTATCCTATCCTCTATCCTATCCTATCCTCTATCCTATCCTATCCTCTATCCTATCCTATCCTCTATCCAATCCTCTATCCTATCCTCTATCCTATCCTATCTTCTGTCCTATTCTACCCTCTATCCTATCAAATCCCCTATCCTATCCTCTATCCTATCCTATCCTCTATCCTATCCTATCGTCTATTCTATCCTCTATCCTATCCTATCCTCTATCCTATCCTATCCTGTATCCTATCCTATCCACTATCCTATCCTATCCTCTATCCTATCAAATCCCCTATCCTATCAAATCCCCTATCCTATCCTCTATCCTATCCTATCCTCTATCCTATCCTATCCTCTATCCTATCCTATCGTCTATCCTCTCCTCTATCCTATCCTATGCTCTATCCTATCCTATCCCCTATCATATCCTATCCTCTATCCTATCCTATTCTCTATCCTATCCTATCCTCTATCCTATCCTCTATCCTATCCTCTATCCTATCCTCTATCCTATCCTATCCTCTATTCTATCCTATCGTCTATCCTATCCTCTATCCTATCCTATCCTCTGTCCTATCCTATCCTCTATCCTATCCTATCCTATCCTCTATCCTATCCTATCTTCTATCCTATCCTATCCTCCATCCTATCATATCCTCTATCCTATAATATCCTCTATCCTATCCTATCCTCTATTCTATCCTATCGTCTATCCTATCCTCTATCCTATCCTATCCTCTATCCTATCCTATCGTCTATCGTATCCTCTATCCTATCCTATCCTCTATCCTATCGTATCCTCTATCCTATCCTATCCTCTATCCTATCCTATCCTCTATCCTATCCTATCCTCTATCCTATCCTATCCTCTATCCTATCCTATCCTCTATCCTATCCTATCCTCTATCCTATCCTATCCTCTATCCTATCCTATCCTCTATCCTATCCTATCCTCTATCCTATCCTGTATCCTATCAAATCCCCTATCCTATCCTCTATCCTATCCTATCCTGTATCCTAACCAATCCTCTATCCTATCCTATCATCTATCATCAATCCTATCCTTTACTGTATCCTATCCAATCCTCTATCCTATCCTATCCTCTATCCTATCCTATCCTATCCTCTATCCTATCCTATCCTATCCTCTATCCTATCCTATCCTCTATCCTATCCTATCCTCTATCCTATCCTATCGTCTATCCTATCCTCTATCCTATCCTATCCTCTATCCTATCCTATCCTCTATCCTATCCTGTCCTCTATCCTATCCTATCCTCTATCCTATTCTCTATCCTATAATATCCTCTATCCTATCAAATCCCCTATCATATCCTCTATCCTATCCTATCCTGTATAATATCCAATCCTCTATCCTATCCTCTATCCTATCCTATCTTCTGTCCTATTCTACCCTCTATCCTATCAAATCCCCTATCCTATCCTCTATCCTATCCTATCCTCTATCCTATCCTATCGTCTATCCTATCCTCTATCCTATCCTATCCTCTATCCTATCCTATCCTCTATCCTATCCTATCCTCTATCCTATCCTATCCTCTATCCTATCCTATCCACTATCCTATCCTATCCTCTATCCTATCAAATCCCCTATCCTATCAAATCCCCTATCCTATCCTCTATCCTATCCTATCCTCTATCCTATCCTATCCTCTATCCTATCCTATCCTCTATCCTATCCTATCGTCTATCCTATCCCCTATCCTATCCTATGCTCTATCCTATCCTATCCCCTATCATATCCTATCCTCTATCCTATCCTATTCTCTATCCTATCCTATCCTCTATCCTATCCTCTATCCTATCCTCTATCCTATCCTCTATCCTATCCTATCCTCTATTCTATCCTATCGTCTATCCTATCCTCTATACTATCCTATCCTCTGTCCTATCCTATCCTCTATCCTATCCTATCCTATCCTCTATCCTATCCTATCTTCTATCCTATCCTATCCTCTATCCTACCATATCCTCTATCCTATAATATCCTCTATCCTATCCTATCCTCTATTCTATCCTATCGTCTATCCTATCCTCTATCCTATCCTATCCTCTATCCTATCCTATCGTCTATCGTATCCTCTATCCTATCCTATCCTCTATCCTATCCTATCCTCTATCCTATCCTATCCTCTATCCTATCCTATCCTCTATCCTATCCTATCCTCTATCCTATCCTATCCTCTATCCTATCCTGTATCCTATCAAATCCCCTATCCTATCCTCTATCCTATCCTATCGTCTATCCTATCCTATCCTCTATCCAATCCTATCGTCTATCCTATCGTCTATCCTATCCTATACTCTATCCTATCCTATCCTCTATCCTATCCTATCCTCTATCCTATCCCATCTTCTATCCTATCCTATCCTCTATCCTATCAAATCCCCTATCCTATCCTCTATCCTATCCTATCCTGTATCCTAACCAATCCTCTATCCAATCCTATCATCTATCATCAATCCTATCCTTTACTGTATCCTATCCAATCCTCTATCCTATCCTATCCTCTATCCTATCCTATCCTATCCTCTATCCTATCCTATCCTATCCTCTATCCTATCCTATCCTCTATCCTATCCTATCCTCTATCCTATCCTATCCTCTATCCTATCCTATCCTCTATCCTATCCTATCCTCTATCCTATCCTATCCTCTATCCTATCCTCTATCCTATCCTATCCTCTATCCTATCCTATCCTCTATCCTATCCTATCCTCTATCCTATCCTATCCTCTATCCTATCCTATCATCTATCATCAATCCTATCATTTCCTGTATCCTATCCAATCCTCTATCCTATCAAATCCCCTATCCTATCCTCTATCCTATCCTATCCTGTATAATATCCTATCGTCTATCCTATCCTCTATCCTATCCTATCTTCTGTCCTATTCTACCCTCTATCCTATCAAATCCCCTATCCTATCCTCTATCCTATCCTATCCTCTATCCTATCCTATCGTCTATCCTATCCTCTATCCTATCCTATCCTCTATCCTATCCTATCCTATCCTCTATCCTATCCTATCCTCTATCCTATCCTATCGTCTATCGTATCCTCTATCCTATCCTATCCTCTATCCTATCCAATCCTCTATCCTATCCTATCCTCTATTCTATCCTGTCCTGTATCCTATCAAATCCCCTATCCTATTATCTGTACTATCCTATCCTCTATCCTATCCTATCGTCTATCCTATCGTCTATCCTATCCTCTATCCTATCCTATCCTCTATCCTATCCTATCCTCTATCCTATCCTATCTTCTATCCTATCCTATCTTCTATCCCATCCTATCCTCTATCCTATCAAATCCCCTATCCTATCCTCTATCCTATCCTATCCTCTATCCTATCATATCCTCTATCCTATAATATCCTCTATCCTATCCTATCCTCTATCCAATCCTCTACCCTATCCTATCCTCTATCCTATCCTATCCTCTATCCTATCCTATCCTCTATCCTATCCTATCCTCTATCCTATCCTATCCTCTATCCTATCCTATCCTCTATCCTATCCTATCCTCTATCCTATCCTATCCTCTATCCTATCCTATCCTCTATTCAATCCTATACTCTATCCTACTCTCTATCCTATCCTATCCTCTATCCTATACTCTATCGTATCCTATCCTCTATCGAATCCAGCCTCTATCCTATAATATCCCATATAATATCCAATCCTCTATCCTATCCTCTATCCTATCCGCTATCCTATCCTATCCTCTATCCTATCCTATCCTCTATCCTATCCTATCCTCTATCCTATCCTATCCTCTATCCTATCCTATCTTCTATCCTATCCTAGCCTCTATCCTATCAAATCCCCTATCCTATCCTCTATCCTATCCTATCCTGTATCCTATCCAATCCTCTATCCTATCCTATCATCTATCATCAATCCTATCCTTTACTGTATCCTATCCAATCCTCTATCCTATCCTATCCTCTATCCTATCCTATCCTATCCTCTATTCTATCCTATCTTTTATCCTATCCTATCCTCTATCCTATCAAATCCCCTATCCTATCCTCTATCCTATCCTATCGTCTATCCTATCCTCTATCCTATCCTATCCTCTATCCTCTATCCTATCCTATCCTATCCTCTATCCTATCCTATCCTCTATCCTATCCTATCGTCTATCCTATCCTCTATCCTATCCTATCCTCTATCCTATCCTATCCTCTATCCTATCCTATCTTCTATCCTATCCTATCCTCTATCCTATCAAATCCCCTATCCTATC
The DNA here is from genome assembly GCF_050948215.1 of Halictus rubicundus. Taxonomy (NCBI): domain Eukaryota; kingdom Metazoa; phylum Arthropoda; class Insecta; order Hymenoptera; family Halictidae; genus Halictus; species Halictus rubicundus. The sequence continues at coordinate 251,302 of NW_027488589.1, forward strand.
CTCTATCCTATCCTATCCTCTATCCTATCCTATCCCCTATCGTATCCTGTTCTCTATCCTATCCAATCCCCTATCCTATCCTCTATCCTATCCTACCGCCTAAGATATCGTATCCTCTATCCTATCCTATCCTCTATCATATCCTATCCTCTATCCTATCCTCTATCCTCTATCCTATCCTATCGTCTATCCTATCGTCTATCCTATCCTCTATCCTATCCTATCCTCTATCCTATCCTATCCTCTATCCTATCCTATCATCTATCCTATCCTATCCTCTATCCTATCCTATCCTCTATCCTATCCTATCCTCTATCCAATCCTCTATCCTATCCTCTATCCTATCCTATCTTCTGTCCTATTCTACCCTCTATCCTATCAAATCCCCTATCCTATCCTCTATCCTATCCTATCCTCTATCCTATCCTATCCTCTATCCTATCCTATCTTCTATCCTATCCTATCCTCTATCCTATCAAATCCCCTATCCTATCCTCTATCCTATCCTATCCTCTATCCTATCCTATCCCCTATCGTATCCTGTTCTCTATCCTATCCAATCCCCTATCCTATCCTCTATCCTATCCTCTATCCTATTCTCTATCCTATCCTATCCTATCCTCTATCCTATCCTATCCTCTATCCTATGCTCTATCGTATCCTATCCTCTATCGTATCCTATCCTCTATCCTATAATATCCCATATAATATCCAATCCTCTATCCTATCCTCTATCCTATCCTCTATCCTATCCTTTCCTCTATCCTATACTATCCTCTATTCTATCCTATCTTCAATCCTATCCTATCCTCTATCCTATTGTCTATCCTATCCTATCCTCTATCCTATTCTCTATCCTATCCTATCCTCTATCCTATCCTATCCTCTATCCTATCCTATCGTCTATCCTATCCTCTATCCTATCCTATCCTCTATCCTATCCTGTCGTCTATCCTATCCTCTATCCTATCCTATCCTCTATCCTATCCTATCCTCTATCCTATCCTATCCTCTATCCTATCCCATCTTCTATCCTATCCTATCCTCTATCCTATCAAATCCCCTATCCTATCCTCTGTCCTATCCTATCCTCTATCCTATCCTATCCTCTATCCTATCAAATCCCCTATCCTATCAAATCCCCTATCCTATCCTCTATCCTATCCTATCCTCTATCCTATCCTATCCTCTATCCTATCCTATCCTCTATCCTATCCTATCGTCTATCCTATCCTCTATCCTATCCTATGCTCTATCCTATCCTATCCCCTATCATATCCTATCCTCTATCCTATCCTATTCTCTATCCTATCCTATCCTCTATCCTATCCTCTATCCTATCCTCTATCCTTTCCTCTATCCTATCCTCTATCCTATCCTATCCTCTATTCTATCCTATCGTCTATCCTATCCTCTATCCTATCCTATCCTCTGTCCTATCCTATCCCCTATCCTATCCTATCCTATCCTCTATCCTATCCTATCTTCTATCCTATCCTATCCTCTATCCTATCATATCCTCTATCCTATAATATCCTCTATCCTATCCTATCCTCTATTCTATCCTATCGTCTATCCTATCCTCTATCCTATCCTCTATCCTATCCTATCCTCTATTCTATCCTCTATCCTATCCTATCCTCTATCCTATCCTATCCTCTATCCTATCCTGTATCCTATCAAATCCCCTATCCTATCCTCTATCCTATCCTATCGTCTATCCTATCCTATCCTCTATCCTATCCTATCGTCTATCCTATCGTCTATCCTATCCTATCCTCTATCCTATCCTATCCTCTATCCTATCCTATCCTCTATCCTATCCTATCTTCTATCCTATCCTATCCTCTATCCTATCAAATCCCCTATCCTATCCTCTATCCTATCCTTTCCTGTATCCTATCCAATCCTCTATCCTATCCTATCCTCTATCCTATCCTATCCTATCCTCTATCCTATCCTATCCTCTATCCTATCCTATCCTCTATCATATCCTTTCCGCTATCCTATCCTATCCTCTATCCTATCCTATCCTCTATCCTATCCTATCGTCTATCCTATCCTCTATCCTATCCTATCCTCTATCCTATCCTATCCTCTATCCTATCCTATCCTCTATCCTATCCTATCCTCTATCCTATCCTATCCTCTATCATATCCTATCATCTATCATCAATCCTATCCTTTCCTGTATCCTATCCAATCCTCTATCCTATCCTATCCTCTATCCTATCCTGTCCTCTATCCTATCCTATCCTCTATCCTATTCTCTATCCTATAATATCCTCTATCCTATCAAATCCCCTATCATATCCTCTATCCTATCCTATCCTGTATCCTATCCAATCCTCTATCCTATCCTATCATCTATCATCAATCCTATCCTTTCCTGTATCCTATCCAATCCTCTATCCGATCAAATCCCCTATCCTATCCTCTATCCTATCCTATCCTCTATACTATACTATCCTCTATCCTATCCTATCCTCTATCCTATCCTATCGTCTATCCTATCCTCTATCCTATCCTATCCTCTATCCTATCCTATCCTCTATTCTATCCTATCTTTTATCCTATCCTATCCTCTATCCTATCAAATCCCCTATCCTATCCTCTATCCTATCCTATCCTGTATCCTATCCAATCCTCTATCCTATCCTATCATCTATCCTCTAACCTATCCAATCCTCGATCCTAGCCTATCCTCTATCCTATCATATCCTCTATCCTATAACATCCTCTATCCTATCCTATCCTCTATCCAATCCTATCCTCTATCCTATCAAATCCCCTATCCTATCAAATCCCCTATCCTATCCTCTATCCTATCCTATCGTCTATCCTATCCTATCGTCTATCCTATTCTCTATCCTATCCTATTCTCTATCCTATCCTCTATCCTATCCTCTATCCTATCCTCTATCCTATCCTCTATCCTATCCTATCCTCTATTCTATCCTATCGTCTATCCTATCCTCTATCCTATCCTATCCTCTATCCTATCAAATCCCCTATCCTATCAAATCCCCTATCCTATCCTCTATCCTATCAAATCCCCTATCCTATCATCTATCATATCCTATCCTCTATCCTATCCTATCCTCTATCCTATCCTATCGTCTATCCTATCCTCTATCCTATCCTATGCTCTATCCTATCCTATCCCCTATCATATCCTATCCTCTATCCTATCCTATTCTCTATCCTATCCTATCCTCTATCCTATCCTCTATCCTATCCTCTATCCTATCCTCTATCCTATCCTCTATCCTATCCTATCCTCTATTCTATCCTATCGTCTATCCTATCCTCTATCCTATCCTATCCTCTGTCCTATCCTATCCTCTATCCTATCCTATCCTATCTTCTATCCTATCCTATCTTCTGTCCTATTCTACCCTCTATCCTATCAAATCCCCTATCCTATCCTATCTTCTGTCCTATTCTACCCTCTATCCTATCAAATCCCCTATCCTATCCTATCTTCTGTCCTATTCTACCCTCTATCCTATCAAATCCCCTATCCTATCCTCTATCCTATCCTATCGTCTATCCTATCCTCTATCCTATCCTATCCTCTATCCTATCCTATCCTCTATCCTATCCTATCCTCTATCCTATCCTATCCTCTATCCTATCCTATCGTCTATCCTATCCTCTATCCTATCCTATCCTCTATCCTATCCAATCCTCTATCCTATCCTATCCTCTATTCTATCCTGTCCTGTATCCTATCAAATCCCCCATCCTATCCTCTGTACTATCCTATCCTCTATCCTATCCTATCGTCTATCCTATCGTCTATCCTATCCTCTATCCTATCCTATCCTCTATCCTATCCTATCCTCTATCCTATCCTATCCTCTATCCTATCCTATCTTCTATACTATCCTATCCTCTATCCTATCAAATCCCCTATCCTATCCTCTATCCTATCCTATCCTCTATCCTATCCTATCCCCTATCGTATCCTGTTCTCTATCCTATCCAATCCCCTATCCTATCCTCTATCCTATCCTCTATCCTATTCTCTATCCTATCCTATCCTATCCTCTATCCTATCCTATCCTCTATCCTATGCTCTATCGTATCCTATCCTCTATCGTATCCTATCCTCTATCCTATAATATCCCATATAATATCCAATCCTCTATCCTATCCTCTATCCTATCCTCTATCCTATCCTTTCCTCTATCCTATACTATCCTCTATTCTATCCTATCTTCAATCCTATCCTATCCTCTATCCTATTGTCTATCCTATCCTATCCTCTATCCTATTCTCTATCCTATCCTATCCTCTATCCTATCCTATCCTCTATCCTATCCTATCCTCTATCCTATCCTATCGTCTATCCTATCCTCTATCCTATCCTATCCTCTATCCTATCCTGTCGTCTATCCTATCCTCTATCCTATCCTATCCTCTATCCTATCCTATCCTCTATCCTATCCTATCCTCTATCCTATCCCATCTTCTATCCTATCCTATCCTCTATCCTATCAAATCCCCTATCCTATCCTCTGTCCTATCCTATCCTCTATCCTATCCTATCCTCTATCCTATCAAATCCCCTATCCGATCAAATCCCCTATCCTATCCTCTATCCTATCCTATCCTCTATCCTATCCTATCCTCTATCCTATCCTATCCTCTATCCTATCCTATCGTCTATCCTATCCTCTATCCTATCCTATGCTCTATCCTATCCTATCCCCTATCATATCCTATCCTCTATCCTATCCTATTCTCTATCCTATCCTATCCTCTATCCTATCCTCTATCCTATCCTCTATCCTTTCCTCTATCCTATCCTCTATCCTATCCTATCCTCTATTCTATCCTATCGTCTATCCTATCCTCTATCCTATCCTATCCTCTGTCCTATCCTATCCTCTATCCTATCCTATCCTATCCTCTATCCTATCCTATCTTCTATCCTATCCTATCCTCTATCCTATCATATCCTCTATCCTATAATATCCTCTATCCTATCCTATCCTCTATTCTATCCTATCGTCTATCCTATCCTCTATCCTATCCTCTATCCTATCCTCTATCCTATCCTCTATCCTATCCTATCCTCTATTCTATCCTCTATCCTATCCTATCCTCTATCCTATCCTATCCTCTATCCTATCCTGTATCCTATCAAATCCCCTATCCTATCCTCTATCCTATCCTATCGTCTATCCTATCCTATCCTCTATCCTATCCTATCGTCTATCCTATCGTCTATCCTATCCTATCCTCTATCCTATCCTATCCTCTATCCTATCCTATCCTCTATCCTATCCTATCTTCTATCCTATCCTATCCTCTATCCTATCAAATCCCCTATCCTATCCTCTATCCTATCCTTTCCTGTATCCTATCCAATCCTCTATCCTATCCTATCCTCTATCCTATCCTATCCTATCCTCTATCCTATCCTATCCTCTATCCTATCCTATCCTCTATCATATCCTTTCCTCTATCCTATCCTATCCTCTATCCTATCCTATCGTCTATCCTATCCTATCGTCTATCCTATTCTCTATCCTATCCTATTCTCTATCCTATCCTCTATCCTATCCTCTATCCTATCCTCTATCCTATCCTCTATCCTATCCTATCCTCTATTCTATCCTATCGTCTATCCTATCCTCTATCCTATCCTATCCTCTATCCTATCAAATCCCCTATCCTATCAAATCCCCTATCCTATCCTCTATCCTATCAAATCCCCTATCCTATCATCTATCATATCCTATCCTCTATCCTATCCTATCCTCTATCCTATCCTATCGTCTATCCTATCCTCTATCCTATCCTATGCTCTATCCTATCCTATCCCCTATCATATCCTATCCTCTATCCTATCCTATTCTCTATCCTATCCTATCCTCTATCCTATCCTCTATCCTATCCTCTATCCTATCCTCTATCCTATCCTCTATCCTATCCTATCCTCTATTCTATCCTATCGTCTATCCTATCCTCTATCCTATCCTATCCTCTGTCCTATCCTATCCTCTATCCTATCCTATCCTATCTTCTATCCTATCCTATCTTCTGTCCTATTCTACCCTCTATCCTATCAAATCCCCTATCCTATCCTATCTTCTGTCCTATTCTACCCTCTATCCTATCAAATCCCCTATCCTATCCTCTATCCTATCCTATCGTCTATCCTATCCTCTATCCTATCCTATCCTCTATCCTATCCTATCCTCTATCCTATCCTATCCTCTATCCTATCCTATCCTCTATCCTATCCTATCCTCTATCCTATCCTATCGTCTATCCTATCCTCTATCCTATCCTATCCTCTATCCTATCCAATCCTCTATCCTATCCTATCCTCTATTCTATCCTGTCCTGTATCCTATCAAATCCCCCATCCTATCCTCTGTACTATCCTATCCTCTATCCTATCCTATCGTCTATCCTATCGTCTATCCTATCCTCTATCCTATCCTATCCTCTATCCTATCCTATCCTCTATCCTATCCTATCCTCTATCCTATCCTATCCTCTATTCTATCCTATCGTCTATCCTATCCTCTATCCTATCCTCTATCCTATCCTCTATCCTATCCTCTATCCTATCCTATCCTCTATTCTATCCTCTATCCTATCCTATCCTCTATCCTATCCTATCCTCTATCCTATCCTGTATCCTATCAAATCCCCTATCCTATCCTCTATCCTATCCTATCCTCTATCCTATCCTATCGTCTATCCTATCCTCTATCCTATCCTATCCTCTATCCTATCCAATCCTCTATCCTATCCTATCCTCTATTCTATCCTGTCCTGTATCCTATCAAATCCCCCATCCTATCCTCTGTACTATCCTATCCTCTATCCTATCCTATCGTCTATCCTATCGTCTATCCTATCCTCTATCCTATCCTATCCTCTATCCTATCCTATCCTCTATCCTATCCTATCCTCTATCCTATCCTATCTTCTATACTATCCTATCCTCTATCCTATCAAATCCCCTATCCTATCCTCTATCCTATCCTATCCTCTATCCTATCCTATCCCCTATCGTATCCTGTTCTCTATCCTATCCAATCCCCTATCCTATCCTCTATCCTATCCTCTATCCTATTCTCTATCCTATCCTATCCTATCCTCTATCCTATCCTATCCTCTATCCTATGCTCTATCGTATCCTATCCTCTATCGTATCCTATCCTCTATCCTATAATATCCCATATAATATCCAATCCTCTATCCTATCCTCTATCCTATCCTCTATCCTATCCTTTCCTCTATCCTATACTATCCTCTATTCTATCCTATCTTCAATCCTATCCTATCCTCTATCCTATTGTCTATCCTATCCTATCCTCTATCCTATTCTCTATCCTATCCTATCCTCTATCCTATCCTATCCTCTATCCTATCCTATCGTCTATCCTATCCTCTATCCTATCCTATCCTCTATCCTATCCTGTCGTCTATCCTATCCTCTATCCTATCCTATCCTCTATCCTATCCTATCCTCTATCCTATCCTATCCTCTATCCTATCCCATCTTCTATCCTATCCTATCCTCTATCCTATCAAATCCCCTATCCTATCCTCTGTCCTATCCTATCCTCTATCCTATCCTATCCTCTATCCTATCAAATCCCCTATCCTATCAAATCCCCTATCCTATCCTCTATCCTATCCTATTATCTATCCTATCCTATCCTCTATCCTATCCTATCCTCTATCCTATCCTATCGTCTATCCTATCCTCTATCCTATCCTATGCTCTATCCTATCCTATCCCCTATCATATCCTATCCTCTATCCTATCCTATTCTCTATCCTATCCTATCCTCTATCCTATCCTCTATCCTATCCTCTATCCTTTCCTCTATCCTATCCTCTATCCTATCCTATCCTCTATTCTATCCTATCGTCTATCCTATCCTCTATCCTATCCTATCCTCTGTCCTATCCTATCCTCTATCCTATCCTATCCTATCCTCTATCCTATCCTATCTTCTATCCTATCCTATCCTCTATCCTATCATATCCTCTATCCTATAATATCCTCTATCCTATCCTATCCTCTATTCTATCCTATCGTCTATCCTATCCTCTATCCTATCCTCTATCCTATCCTCTATCCTATCCTCTATCCTATCCTATCCTCTATTCTATCCTCTATCCTATCCTATCCTCTATCCTATCCTATCCTCTATCCTATCCTGTATCCTATCAAATCCCCTATCCTATCCTCTATCCTATCCTATCGTCTATCCTATCCTATCCTCTATCCTATCCTATCGTCTATCCTATCGTCTATCCTATCCTATCCTCTATCCTATCCTATCCTCTATCCTATCCTATCCTCTATCTTATCCTATCTTCTATCCTATCCTATCCTCTATCCTATCAAATCCCCTATCCTATCCTCTATCCTATCCTTTCCTGTATCCTATCCAATCCTCTATCCTATCCTATCCTCTATCCTATCCTATCCTATCCTCTATCCTATCCTATCCTCTATCCTATCCTATCCTCTATCATATCCTTTCCTCTATCCTATCCTATCCTCTATCCTATCCTATCCTCTATCCTATCCTATCGTCTATCCTATCCTCTATCCTATCCTATCCTCTATCCTATCCTATCCTCTATCCTATCCTATCCTCTATCCTATCCTATCCTCTATCCTATCCTATCCTCTATCATATCCTATCATCTATCATCAATCCTATCCTTTCCTGTATCCTATCCAATCCTCTATCCTATCCTATCCTCTATCCTATCCTGTCCTCTATCCTATCCTATCCTCTATCCTATTCTCTATCCTATAATATCCTCTATCCTATCAAATCCCCTATCATATCCTCTATCCTATCCTATCCTGTATCCTATCCAATCCTCTATCCTATCCTATCATCTATCATCAATCCTATCCTTTCCTGTATCCTATCCAATCCTCTATCCGATCAAATCCCCTATCCTATCCTCTATCCTATCCTATCCTCTATACTATCCTATCCTCTATCCTATCCTATCCTCTATCCTATCCTATCGTCTATCCTATCCTCTATCCTATCCTATCCTCTATCCTATCCTATCCTCTATTCTATCCTATCTTTTATCCTATCCTATCCTCTATCCTATCAAATCCCCTATCCTATCCTCTATCCTATCCTATCCTGTATCCTATCCAATCCTCTATCCTATCCTATCATCTATCCTCTAACCTATCCAATCCTCGATCCTAGCCTATCCTCTATCCTATCATATCCTCTATCCTATAACATCCTCTATCCTATCCTATCCTCTATCCAATCCTATCCTCTATCCTATCAAATCCCCTATCCTATCAAATCCCCTATCCTATCCTCTATCCTATCCTATCGTCTATCCTATCCTATCGTCTATCCTATTCTCTATCCTATCCTATTCTCTATCCTATCCTCTATCCTATCCTCTATCCTATCCTCTATCCTATCCTCTATCCTATCCTCTATCCTATCCTATCCTCTATTCTATCCTATCGTCTATCCTATCCTCTATCCTATCCTATCCTCTATCCTATCAAATCCCCTATCCTATCAAATCCCCTATCCTATCCTCTATCCTATCAAATCCCCTATCCTATCATCTATCATATCCTATCCTCTATCCTATCCTATCCTCTATCCTATCCTATCGTCTATCCTATCCTCTATCCTATCCTATGCTCTATCCTATCCTATCCCCTATCATATCCTATCCTCTATCCTATCCTATTCTCTATCCTATCCTATCCTCTATCCTATCCTCTATCCTATCCTCTATCCTATCCTCTATCCTATCCTCTATCCTATCCTATCCTCTATTCTATCCTATCGTCTATCCTATCCTCTATCCTATCCTATCCTCTGTCCTATCCTATCCTCTATCCTATCCTATCCTATCTTCTATCCTATCCTATCTTCTGTCCTATTCTACCCTCTATCCTATCAAATCCCCTATCCTATCCTATCTTCTGTCCTATTCTACCCTCTATCCTATCAAATCCCCTATCCTATCCTCTATCCTATCCTATCGTCTATCCTATCCTCTATCCTATCCTATCCTCTATCCTATCCTATCCTCTATCCTATCCTATCCTCTATCCTATCCTATCCTCTATCCTATCCTATCGTCTATCCTATCCTCTATCCTATCCTATCCTCTATCCTATCCAATCCTCTATCCTATCCTATCCTGTATTCTATCCTGTCCTGTATCCTATCAAATCCCCTATCCTATCCTCTGTACTATCCTATCCTCTATCCTATCCTATCGTCTATCCTATCGTCTATCCTATCCTCTATCCTATCCTATCCTCTATCCTATCCTATCCTCTATCCTATCCTATCTTCTATACTATCCTATCCTCTATCCTATCAAATCCCCCATCCTATCCTCTATCCTATCCTATCCTCTATCCTATCCTATCCCCTATCGTATCCTGTTCTCTATCCTATCCTATCGTCTATCCTATCCTCTATCCTATCCTATGCTCTATCCTATCCTATCCCCTATCATATCCTATCCTCTATCCTATCCTATTCTCTATCCTATCCTATCCTCTATCCTATCCTCTATCCTATCCTCTATCCTATCCTCTATCCTATCCTCTATCCTATCCTATCCTCTATTCTATCCTATCGTCTATCCTATCCTCTATCCTATCCTATCCTCTGTCCTATCCTATCCCTTATCCTATCCTATCCTATCCTCTATCCTATCCTATCTTCTATCCTATCCTATCCTCTATCCTATCCTGTATCCTATCAAATCCCCTATCCTATCCTCTATCCTATCCTATCGTCTATCCTATCCTATCCTCTATCCTATCCTATCGTCTATCCTATCGTCTATCCTATCCTATCCTCTATCCTATCCTATCCTCTATCCTATCCTATCCTCTATCCTATCCTATCCTCTATCCTATCCTATCTTCTATCCTATCCTCTATCCTATCCTCTATCCTATCCTCTATCCTATCCTATCCTCTATTCTATCCTCTATCCTATCCTATCCTCTATCCTATCCTATCCTCTATCCTATCCTATCCTCTATCCTATCCTGTATCCTATCAAATCCCCTATCCTATCCTCTATCCTATCCTATCGTCTATCCTATCCTATCCTCTATCCTATCCTATCGTCTATCCTATCGTCTATCCTATCCTATCCTCTATCCTATCCTATCCTCTATCCTATCCTATCCTCTATCCTATCCTATCTTCTATCCTATCCTATCCTCTATCCTATCAAATCCCCTATCCTATCCTCTATCCTATCCTTTCCTGTATCCTATCCAATCCTCTATCCTATCCTATCCTCTATCCTATCCTATCCTATCCTCTATCCTATCCTATCCTCTATCCTATCCTATCCTCTATCATATCCTTTCCTCTATCCTATCCTATCCTCTATCCTATCCTATCCTCTATCCTATCCTATCGTCTATCCTATCCTCTATCCTATCCTATCCTCTATCCTATCCTATCCTCTATTCTATCCTATCCTCTATCCTATCCTATCCTCTATCATATCCTATCATCTATCATCAATCCTATCCTTTCCTGTATCCTATCCAATCCTCTATCCTATCCTATCCTCTATCCTATCCTGTCCTCTATCCTATCCTATCCTCTATCCTATTCTCTATCCTATAATATCCTCTATCCTATCAAATCCCCTATCATATCCTCTATCCTATCCTATCCTGTATCCTATCCAATCCTCTATCCTATCCTATCATCTATCATCAATCCTATCCTTTCCTGTATCCTATCCAATCCTCTATCCTATCAAATCCCCTATCCTATCCTCTATCCTATCCTCTATCCTATCCAATCCTGTATCCTGTCCTATCGTCTATCCTATCCTCTATCCTATCCTATCCTCTATACTATCCTATCCTCTATCCTATCCTATCCTCTATCCTATCCTATCGTCTATCCTATCCTCTATCCTATCCTATCCTCTATCCTATCCTATCCTCTATCCTATCCTATCCTCTATCCTATCCTATCGTCTATCCTATCCTCTATCCTATCCTATCCTCTATCCTATCCTATCCTCTATCCTATCCTATCCTCTATCCTATCCTATCCTCTATCCTATCCTATCCTCTATCCTATCCTATCCTCTATCCTATCCTATCCTCTATCCTATCCTATCGTCTATCCTATCCTCTATCCTATCCTATCCTCTATCCTATCCAATCCTCTATCCTATCCTATCCTCTATTCTATCCTGAGTGTATCCTATCAAATCCCCTATCCTATCCTCTGTACTATCCTATCCTCAATCCTATCCTATCGTCTATCCTATCGTCTATCCTATCCTCTATCCTATCCTATCGTCTATCCTATCGTCTATCCTATCCTATCGTCTATCCTATCGTCTATCCTATCCTATCCTCTATCCTATCCTATCCTCTATCCTATCCTATCCTCTATCCTATCCTATGCTCTATCCTATCCTATCCCCTATCATATCCTATCCTCTATCCTATCCTATTCTCTATCCAATCCTATCCTCTATCCTATCCTCTATCCTATCCTCTATCCTATCCTCTATCCTATCCTCTATCCTATCCTATCCTCTATTCTATCCTATCGTCTATCCTATCCTCTATCCTATCCTATCCTCTATCCTATCAAATCCCCTATCCTATCAAATCCCCTATCCTATCCTCTATCCTATCAAATCCCCTATCCTATCATCTATCATATCCTATCCTCTATCCTATCCTATTCTCTATCCTATCCTATCCTCTATCCTATCCTCTATCCTATCCTCTATCCTATCCTCTATCCTATCCTATCCTCTATCCTATCCTATCCTCTGTCCTATCCTATCCTCTATCCTATCCTATCCTATCTTCTATCCTATCCTATCTTCTGTCCTATTCTACCCTCTATCCTATCAAATCCCCTATCCTATCCTATCTTCTGTCCTATTCTACCCTCTATCCTATCAAATCCCCTATCCTATCCTCTATCCTATCCTATCCTCTATCCTATCCTATCGTCTATCCTATCCTCTATCCTATCCTATCCTCTATCCTATCCTATCCTCTATCCTATCCTATCCTCTATCCTATCCTATCCTCTATTCTATCCTGTCCTGTATCCTATCAAATCCCCTATCCTATCCTCTGTACTAATCTATCCTCAATCCTATCCTATCGTCTATCCTATCGTCTATCCTATCCTCTATCCTATCCTATCCTCTATCCTATCCTATCCTCTATCCTATCCTATCCTATCCTCTATCCTATCCTATCGTCTATCCTATCCTATCCTCTATCCTATCCTATCCTCTATCCTATCCTATCCTCTATCCTATCCTATCCTCTATCCTATCCTATTCTCTATCCTATCGTATCGTCTATCCTATCCTCTATCCTATCCTGTCGTCTATCCTATCCTCTATCCTATCCTATCCTCTATCCTATCCTATCCTCTATCCTATCCCATCTTCTATCCTATCCTATCCTCTGTCCTATCCTATCCTCTATCCTTTCCTATCCTCTATCCTATCCTCTATCCTATCCTCTATCCTATCCTATCCTCTATCCTATCAAATCCCCTATCCTATCCTCTATCCTCTATCCTCTATCCTATCCTATCCTCTATCCTATCCTCTCCTCTATCCTATCCTATCCTCTATCCTATCCTATCCTCTATCCTATCCTATCTTCTATCCTATCCTATCCTCTATCCTATCATATCCTCTATCCTATAATATCCTCTATCCTATCCCATCTTCTATCCTATCCTATCCTCTATCCTATCAAATCCCCTATCCTATCCTCTGTCCTATCCTATCCTCTATCCTATCCTATCCTCTATCCTATCAAATCCCCTATCCTATCAAATCCCCTATCCTATCCTCTATCCTATCCTATGCTCTATCCTATCCTATCCCCTATCATATCCTATCCTCTATCCTATCCTATTCTCTATCCTATCCTATCCTCTATCATATCCTCTATCCTATCCTCTATCCTATCCTCTATCCTATCCTATCCTCTAATCTATCCTATCGTCTATCCTATCCTCTATCCTATCCTATCCTCTATCCTATCCTATCCTCTATCCTATCCTATCCTCTATCCTATCCTATCCTCTGTCCTATCCTATCCTATCCTCTATCCTTTCCTATCTTCTATCCTATCCTATCCTCTATCCTATCATATCCTCTATCCTATAATATCCTCTATCCTATCATATCCTCTATCCTATCCTATCTTCTGTCCTATCCTATCCTCTATCCTATCAAATCCCCTATCCTATCCTCTATCCTATCCTATCCTCTATCCTATCCTATCGTCTATCCTATCCTCTTTCCTATCCTATCCTCTATCCTATCAAATCCCCTATCCTATCCTCTATCCTATCCTATCATCTATCCTCTATCCTATCCTATCATCTATCCTCTATCCTATCCTCTATCCTATCCTATCCTCTATCCTATCCTATCGTCTATCCTATCCTCTATCCTATCCTGTCGTCTATCCTATCCTCTATCCTATCCTATCCTCTATCCCATCCTATCCTCTATCCTATCCTATCCTCTATCCTATCCCATCTTCTATCCTATCCTATCCTCTATCCTATCAAATCCCCTATCCTATCCTCTGTCCTATCCTATCCTCTATCCTCTATCCTATCCTATCCTCTATCCTAACCTATTCTCTATCCTATCCTATCCTATCCTCTATCCTATCCTATCGTCTATCCTATCCTAACCTCTATCCTATCCTATCCTCTATCCTATCCTATCCTCTATCCTATCCTATCCTCTATCCTATCCTCTATCCTATCCTATCCTCTAATCTATCCTATCGTCTATCCTATCCTCTATCCTATCCTATCCTCTATCCTATCCTATCCTCTATCCTATCCTATCCTATCCTCTATCCTATCCTATCGTCTATCCTATCCTATCCTCTATCCTATCCTATCCTCTATCCTATCCTATCCTCTATCCTATCGTATCCTCTATCCTATCCTATTCTCTATCCTATCCTATCGTCTATCCTATCCTCTATCCTATCCTGTCGTCTATCCTATCCTCTATCCTATCCTATCCTCTATCCTATCCTATCCTCTATCCTATCCCATCTTCTATCCTATCCTATCCTCTGCCCTATCCTATCCTCTATCCTTTCCTATCCTCTATCCTATCCTCTATCCTATCCTGTATCCTATCCTATCCTCTATCCTATCAAATCCCCTATCCTATCCTCTATCCTCTATCCTATCCTATCCTCTATCCTATCCTATCCTCTATCCTATCCTATCCTCTATCCTATCCTATCCTCTATCCTATCCTATCTTCTATCCTATCCTATCCTCTATCCTATCATATCCTCTACCCTATAATATCCTCTGTCCTATCCTATCCTCTATCCTTTCCTATCCTCTATCCTATCCTCTATCCTATCCTCTATCCTATCCTATCCTCTATCCTATCAAATCCCCTATCCTATCCTCTATCCTCTATCCTATCCTATCCTCTATCCTATCCTATCCTCTATCCTATCCTATCCTCTATCCTATCCTATCCTCTATCCTATCCCATCTTCTATCCTATCCTATCCTCTATCCTATCAAATCCCCTATCCTATCATCTGTCCTATCCTATCCTCTATCCTATCCTATCCTCTATCCTATCAAATCCCCTATCCTATCAAATCCCCTATCCTATCCTCTATCCTATCCTATGCTCTATCCTATCCTATCCCCTATCATATCATATCCTCTATCCTATCCTATCCTCTATCCTATCCTATCCTCTATCCTATCCTATCCTCTATCCTATCCTATCCTCTATCCTATCCTATCCTATCCTCTATCCTATCCTATCTTCTATCCTATCCTATCCTCTATCCTATCATATCCTCTATCCTATAATATCCTCTATCCTATCATATCCTCTATCCTATCCTATCTTCTGTCCTATCCTATCCTCTATCCTATCAAATCCCCTATCCTATCCTCTATCCTATCCTATCCTCTATCCTATCCTATCGTCTATCCTATCCTCTTTCCTATCCTATCCTCTATCCTATCAAATCCCCTATCCTATCCTCTATCCTATCCTATCATCTATCCTCTATCCTATCCTATCATCTATCCTCTATCCTATCCTCTATCCTATCCTATCCTCTATCCTATCCTATCGTCTATCCTATCCTCTATCCTATCCTGTCGTCTATCCTATCCTCTATCCTATCCTATCCTCTATCCTATCCTATCCTCTGTCCTATCCTATCCTCTATCCTATCCTATCCTATCTTCTATCCTATCCTATCTTCTGTCATATTCTACCCTCTATCCTATCAAATCCCCTATCCTATCCTATCTTCTGTCCTATTCTACCCTCTATCCTATCAAATCCCCTATCCTATCCTCTATCCTATCCTATCCTCTATCCTATCCTATCGTCTATCCTATCCTCTATCCTATCCTATCCTCTATCCTATCCTATCCTCTATCCTATCCTATCCTCTATCCTATCCTATCGTCTATCCTATCCTCTATCCTATCCTATCCTCTATCCTATCCTATCCTCTATCCTATCCTATCCTCTATCCTATCCTATCCTCTATTCTATCCTGTCCTGTATCCTATCAAATCCCCTATCCTATCCTCTGTACTAATCTATCCTCAATCCTATCCTATCGTCTATCCTATCCTCTATCCTATCCTATCCTCTATCCTATCCTATCCTCTATCCTATCCTATCCTATCCTCTATCCTATCCTATCGTCTATCCTATCCTATCCTCTATCCTATCCTATCCTCTATCCTATCCTATCCTCTATCCTATCCTATCCTCTATCCTATCCTATTCTCTATCCTATCGTATCGTCTATCCTATCCTCTATCCTATCCTGTCGTCTATCCTATCCTCTATCCTATCCTATCCTCTATCCTATCCTATCCTCTATCCTGTCCCATCTTCTATCCTATCCTATCCTCTGTCCTATCCTATCCTCTATCCTTTCCTATCCTCTATCCTATCCTCTATCCTATCCTCTATCCTATCATATCCTCTATCCTATCAAATCCCCTATCCTATCCTCTATCCTCTATCCTCTATCCTATCCTATCCTCTATCCTATCCTATCCTCTATCCTATCCTATCGTCTATCCTATCCTCTTTCCTATCCTATCCTCTATCCTATCAAATCCCCTATCCTATCCTCTATCCTATCCTATCATCTATCCTCTATCCTATCCTATCATCTATCCTCTATCCTATCCTCTATCCTATCCTATCCTCTATCCTATCCTATCGTCTATCCTATCCTCTATCCTATCCTGTCGTCTATCCTATCCTCTATCCTATCCTATCCTCTATCCTATCCTATCCTCTGTCCTATCCTATCCTCTATCCTATCCTATCCTATCTTCTATCCTATCCTATCTTCTGTCCTATTCTACCCTCTATCCTATCAAATCCCCTATCCTATCCTATCTTCTGTCCTATTCTACCCTCTATCCTATCAAATCCCCTATCCTATCCTCTATCCTATCCTATCCTCTATCCTATCCTATCGTCTATCCTATCCTCTATCCTATCCTATCCTCTATCCTATCCTATCCTCTATCCTATCCTATCCTCTATCCTATCCTATCCTCTATCCTATCCTATCCTCTATTCTATCCTGTCCTGTATCCTATCAAATCCCCTATCCTATCCTCTGTACTAATCTATCCTCAATCCTATCCTATCGTCTATCCTATCGTCTATCCTATCCTCTATCCTATCCTATCCTCTATCCTATCCTATCCTCTATCCTATCCTATCCTATCCTCTATCCTATCCTATCGTCTATCCTATCCTATCCTCTATCCTATCCTATCCTCTATCCTATCCTATCCTCTATCCTATCCTATCCTCTATCCTATCCTATTCTCTATCCTATCGTATCGTCTATCCTATCCTCTATCCTATCCTGTCGTCTATCCTATCCTCTATCCTATCCTATCCTCTATCCTATCCTATCCTCTATCCTGTCCCATCTTCTATCCTATCCTATCCTCTGTCCTATCCTATCCTCTATCCTTTCCTATCCTCTATCCTATCCTCTATCCTATCCTCTATCCTATCCTATCCTCTATCCTATCAAATCCCCTATCCTATCCTCTATCCTCTATCCTCTATCCTATCCTATCCTCTATCCTATCCTATCCTCTATCCTATCCTATCCTCTATCCTATCCTATGCTCTATCCTATCCTATCCCCTATCATATCCTATCCTCTATCCTATCCTATTCTCTATCCTATCCTATCCTCTATCATATCCTCTATCCTATCCTCTATCCTATCCTCCATCCTATCCTCTATCCTATCCTATCGTCTATCCTATCCTCTATCCTATCCTATCCCCTATCCTATCCTATCCTCTATCCTATCCTATCCTCCATCCTATCCTATCCTCTATCCTATCCTATCCTATCCTCTATCCTATCCTATCTTCTATCCTATCCTATCCTCTATCCTATCATATCCTCTATCCTATAATATCCTCTATCCTATCATATCCTCTATCCTATCCTATCTTCTGTCCTATCCTATCCTCTATCCTATCAAATCCCCTATCCTATCCTCTATCCTATCCTATCCTCTATCCTATCCTATCGTCTATCCTATCCTCTTTCCAATCCTATCCTCTATCCTATCAAATCCCCTATCCTATCCTCTATCCTATCCTATCATCTATCCTATCAAATCCCCTATCCTATCCTCTGTCCTATCCTATCCTCTATCCTATCCCATCTTCTATCCTATCCTATCCTCTATCCTATCAAATCCCCTATCCTATCCTCTGTCCTATCCTATCCTCTATCCTCTATCCTATCCTATCCTCTATCCTAACCTATTCTCTATCCTATCCTCTATCCTATCCTCTATCCTATCCTATCCTCTATCCTATCCTATCCTCTATCCTATCCTATCCTCTATCCTATCCTGTCGTCTATCCTATCCTCTATCCTATCCTATCCTCTATCCTATCCTATCCTCTATCCTATCCTATCCTCTATCATATCCTATCGTCTATCCTATCCTCTATCCTATCCTGTCGTCTATCCTATCCTCTATCAAATCCTATCCTCTATCCTATCCTATCCTCTATCCTATCCTATCCTCTATCCTATCCCATCTTCTATTCTATCCTATCCTCTGTCCTATCCTATCCTCTATCCTATCCTATCCTCTATCCTATCCCGTCGTCGATCCTCTCCTCTATCCTATCCTATCCTCTATCCTATCCTATCCTATCCTATCCTATCCTCTATCCTATCCTATCCTCTATCCTATCCCATCTTCTATCCTATCCTATCCTCTATCCTATCAAATCCCCTATCCTATCCTCTGTCCTATCCTATCCTCTATCCTATCCTATCCTCTATCCTATCAAATCCCCTACTCTATCAAATCCCCTATCCTATCCTCTATCCTATCCTATCATCTATCCTATCCTATCGTCTATCCTATCGTCTATCCTATCCTCTATCCTATCCTATCCTCTATCCTATCCTATCCTCTATCCTATCCTATCCTATCCTCTATCCTATCCTATCTTCTATCCTATCCTATCCTCTACCCTATCATATCCTCTATCCTATAATATCCTCTATCCTATCATATCCTCTATCCTATCCTACCTTCTGTCCTATCCTATCCTCTATCCTATCAAATCCCCTATCCTATCCTCTATCCTATCCTATCCTCTATCCTATCCTATCGTCTATCCTATCCTCTTTCCTATCCT
Source organism: Halictus rubicundus (assembly GCF_050948215.1). Taxonomy (NCBI): domain Eukaryota; kingdom Metazoa; phylum Arthropoda; class Insecta; order Hymenoptera; family Halictidae; genus Halictus; species Halictus rubicundus. The sequence continues at coordinate 271,088 of NW_027488589.1, forward strand.
ATCCTCTATCCTATCAAATCCCCTATCCTATCCTCTATCCTATCCTATCATCTATCCTCTATCCTATCCTCTATCCTATCCTATCCTCTATCCTATCCTATCGTCTATCCTATCCTCTATCCTATCCTGTCGTCTATCCTATCCTCTATCCTATCCTATCCTCTATCCTCTCCTATCCTCTATCCTATCCCATCTTCTATCCTATCCTATCCTCTGTCCTATCCTATCCTCTATCCTATCAAATCCCCTATCCTATCCTCTATCCTCTATCCTATCCTCTATCCTCTATCCTATCCTATCCTCTATCCCATCCTATCCTCTATCCTATCCTATCCTCTATCCTATCCTATCCTCTATCCTATCCTATCCTCTATCCTAACCTATTCTCTATCCTATCCTCTATCCTATCCTCTATCCTATCCTATCCTCTATCCTATCCTATCCTCTATCCTATCCTATCCTCTATCCTATCCTGTCGTCTATTCTATCCTATCTTTTATCCTATCCTATCCTCTATCCTATCAAATCCCCTATCCTATCCTCTATCCTATCCTATCCTGTATCGTATCCAATCCTCTATCCTATCCTATCATCTATCCTCTAACCTATCCAATCCTCGATCCTAGCCTATCCTCTATCCTATCATATCCTCTATCCTATAACATCCTCTATCCTATCCTATCCTCTATCCAATCCTATCCTCTATCCTATCAAATCCCCTATCCTATCAAATCCCCTATCCTATCCTCTATCCTATCCTATCCTCTATCCTATCCTATCGTCTATCCTATCCTCTATCCTATCCTATGCTCTATCCTATCCTATCCCCTATCATATCCTATCCTCTATCCTATCCTATCCTCTGTCCTATCCTATCCTCTATCCTATCCTATCCTATCTTCTATCCTATCCTATCTTCTGTCCTATTCTACCCTCTATCCTATCAAATCCCCTATCCTATCCTATCTTCTGTCCTATTCTACCCTCTATCCTATCAAATCCCCTATCCTATTTTTTTTTTTTTTTTCCGAGGAGGTAATCTCGTTACGGATACCCGAACCCCCCCGGGGGGGGGGGTGGTCCGGGTTATGTGGGACTCCTCGGCTGGTTGGTGCAACGCCGAGTATACCCACTAACTCCTCCCCGTCCGTCCCTAGACTCCTGGGGGCACCCGTGCTCTGCGCGCGCATGTCAATCCGGTGTGCCTCCGCCTTAGCATACCACCCAGGGGGGGACGCGGCCCCCTCCCGTACCTACTCTATCCGAAGGCACCACGCAAGGGACGACGTGGCGCCTTCCCCCCTGTTAGGCCGCCCGATGAGCATCCGAGCCCCCGCTCGAGATGCCCGGCGGCCTCCGGGGACGCCGTTGGTGACCGAGTGTAAGGGGATATCCGATCCCCCGCCTCGAGATCATCAAGGGCGTCCCCGCTCGCGTCAGAGGCGTCGCAACGGGGGTACGCCCCCGGGGCGTACCCTGCGCCGCCTCACCCCCCTTCGGCCGGGATCGTGATTACGCTCCCGATCCCGTTCCGCAGCCTCCTTCCGCAGCATAACCCGCTCGCAGAAGGAAGCGAACCCCCTCCACGCCTCCTCGCCACCGGCTGCCGCAGCGACGACAGCCGGGAGCGAGAGGTCGTGGCCCACCGCGCGCCGCAGGGCACGGCGCTCTCCCCCCCATGCCGGACACTCCTCCAGAGTGTGTTGCGCCGTGTCCCGCGGCTCGCCGCAGTGGTGACACGCCTCCTCGGTCTCCCTCCCGATGCGACACAGGTAGTCGCCGAAGCACCCGTGCCCGCTCATCACCTGCGTCACACGGTAGGAGACCCTATGCCCCATCCATCCCCTGTTCCATTGATCGAACACCGGGAGGATGGCCCGAACGGCCCGCCTCTCGCCCTCCCTCGTCCCGGGAAGGCTATCGCGCCACTCCCGGGCTGCGTGCCGCCGAGCATGTCGCCTGAGCTCATCCACCATGAGCCGCGCCTGATCCGGGGCCACCCCCCGGAGCCGGAGTTCCCTGGAGTGCGTATGCACATCCGCCAACACGCGGGCCTCCAGCTCGAGGGGGATCAGCCCCGACATCACCATCGCCGTCGCGTATGAAATGGTGCGGTACCCCCGCACGATGCCTATGGCCAGCCTGCGCTCGATGCGACGCAGCAGCGACCGTGTGCCGCCACTGCGCCCCCTAGCCAAGACATCGCGCGCCCACACAGGGGCTCCGTACAGGACCAAAACTCGCACCACCACCGCGAACAGACGACGCACCCGTCCACAGGGTCCCCCGAGATTCGGGAGAAGGCGACCGAGCGCAGCGGTCGCCCTCTCCGCCCGGGGCGCCAGCGACTCAAGGTGGCGGTCAAAACGCCACCGGCCGTCAAGCTCGAGTCCCAGGTACCGCATCTGGGACCCGACCTTGACCATCCCCTCCCCCACGCAGATCCAGCACTGGGGAGGCGCCGCCAACCGGGCCGAGCGGAGAAACCACATGGCCCTGGTTTTCTCGACGGACACCTCTAGGCCCAGCGACCGGATCGCGCGCACCGCGCGCCACGCGCCGCGCTCCGCCAGGCAGATGGCCTCCTTCGCATACCTCCCGGTGGCCAATACCAGCGTGTCGTCGGCGTAACACGTCAGGCTGACCCCGGGAGGCATCTCCTCCCGCAGGACGCGATCGTACGCAAGATTCCACAGCAACGGGCCCAACACCGAGCCCTGCGGAACCCCGCGCACGACGCCCCTGCGCACCATCCCGTACCGGCCGGGATACTCTATACGCCTGTCGGAGAGATAGCTCCCAATCACCCTTCTGAGATACAGAGGCACCCGGTGGAAGACCAGGGCCTCCATTATCCGATCCCAGGGGACGGTGTTGAACGCGTTAGCGATATCCAAGGATATCGCCAACGCAACACCGCCCCCCCTCGTACAGGCCTCCGAGAGAGCCCTCACCCGCCGAATGGCGTCGACGGTGGAGAGACCCTCCCGGAAGCCGAATTGAACCCCGCTCAGATCGGGGACCCCTCCCGCCGACAGGTGCCGGACGAGGCGTCCAACGAGTACGCGCTCGAACAACTTCCCCGCCTCGTCCAGCAGACAAATTGGCCGGTACCCTGAGGGCGAGTCCCGGGACTTGCCCCCCTTCGGAAGGAGGACCAACCTGCCCGACTTCCACTCCGTGGGGAACACCCCCTCCCTCAGACAGCCGTTATACAGCTGCCGGAGTTCGGCGGCGAGTCCCCCCTCCAGGGCCAAGACCAACGCGCGGCCCGGCACCCCGTCCGGGCCCGGGGCCTTGCGGCCCACCCGCCGCGCCCTGGCCATCGCCTCACCCAGCTCGCCGGCCGACACCTCCCACTCTGCGGACCAGGAGAGAGGCTCCTGTTCCCAATGGGAGCGGCGCAGTTGTCCCCCCTCTCGCGGGAAGAGGGACGCCACCACTCCCTCGAGCAGGTGGGGGTCCATCGACTCCGTCACCGGAGGCGCCCACGCGCGCAGCTTGTTCATGACAAGCTTGTACGGGCGCCCCCATGGATCGGAGTCCACCGTGCCGACGAGCTCCGACCACGCGTCGGCCTTGGCCCGCGCGATAGCCCTGCGGAGAACCCCGAGCGCGGCTCGGTACTCCCCGCCGAGCCTCGCCGTCGCCTCCTCGTCGTCGCGCCTCCTACGCGCTCGGCCGTACCGACGCCGCGCGGCATTGCAGGCACGCCGGAGCTCCGCAATGCCGGCGGACCACCAGTACGCCGCCCTCCTGGGGGCGAACCGGCTGCGGGGCATGGCGGTGTCGCACACCGCCGTCATTACCTCCCGCAGCCGCCTCGCCCCTTGCGCAGGCCCCAGCTCGGACAGGGCCGGCCCCGTCCATGTCGCCGCGGCTACCGCGGCCCCGAACGCGTCCGCGTCCAGCCGCTTCAAGGCCCATCGCGGCCGTCGGTCCCCCCGAATCCTATCCTCTATCCTATCCTATCCTCTATCCTATCCTATCGTCTATCCTATCCTCTATCCTATCCTATCCTCTATCCTATCCTATCCTCTATCCTATCCTATCGTCTATCCTATCCTATCCTCTATCCTATCCTATCCTCTATCCTATCCTATCCTCTATCCTATCCTATCGTCTATCCTATCCTCTATCCTATCCTATCCTCTATCCTATCCAATCCTCTATCCTATCCTATCCTCTATTCTATCCTGTCCTGTATCCTATCAAATCCCCTATCCTATCCTCTGTACTATCCTATCCTCAATCCTATCCTATCGTCTATCCTATCGTCTATCCTATCCTCTATACAATCCTATCCTCTATCCTATCCTATACTCTATCCTATCCTATCCTCTATCCTATCCTACCCTCTATCCTATCCTATCCTCTATCCTATCCTATCCTCTATCCTATCATATCCTCTATCCTATAATATCCTCTATCCTATCCTATCCTCTATCCTATCCTATCCTCTATCCTATCCTATCTTCTATCCTATCCTATCCTCTATCCTATCATATCCTCTATCCTATAATATCCTCTATCCTATCCCATCTTCTATCCTATCCTATCCTCTATCCTATCAAATCCCCTATCCTATCCTCTGTCCTATCCTATCCTCTATCCTATCCTATCCTCTATCCTATCAAATCCCCTATCCTATCAAATCCCCTATCCTATCCTCTATCCTATCCTATGCTCTATCCTATCCTATCCCCTATCATATCCTATCCTCTATCCTATCCTATTCTCTATCCTATCCTATCCTCTATCATATCCTCTATCCTATCCTCTATCCTATCCTCTATCCTATCCTCTATCCTATCCTATCCTCTAATCTATCCTATCGTCTATCCTATCCTCTATCCTATCCTATCCTCTATCCTATCCTATCCTCTATCCTATCCTATCCTCTATCCTATCCTATCCTCTGTCCTATCCTATCCTATCCTCTATCCTATTGTATCTTCTATCCTATCCTATCCTCTATCCTATCATATCCTCTATCCTATAATATCCTCTATCCTATCATATCCTCTATCCTATCCTATCTTCTGTCCTATCCTATCCTCTATCCTATCAAATCCCCTATCCTATCCTCTATCCTATCCTATCCTCTATCCTATCCTATCGTCTATCCTATCCTCTTTCCTATCCTATCCTCTATCCTATCAAATCCCCTATCCTATCCTCTATCCTATCCTATCATCTATCCTCTATCCTATCCTATCATCTATCCTCTATCCTATCCTCTATCCTATCCTATCCTCTATCCTATCCTATCGTCTATCCTATCCTCTATCCTATCCTGTCGTCTATCCTATCCTCTATCCTATCCTATCCTCTATCCCATCCTATCCTCTATCCTATCCTATCCTCTATCCTATCCCATCTTCTATCCTATCCTATCCTCTATCCTATCAAATCCCCTATCCTATCCTCTGTCCTATCCTATCCTCTATCCTCTATCCTATCCTATCCTCTATCCTAACCTATTCTCTATCCTATCCTATCCTATCCTCTATCCTATCCTATCGTCTATCCTATCCTATCCTCTATCCTATCCTATCCTCTATCCTATCCTATCCTCTATCCTATCCTCTATCCTATCCTATCCTCTAATCTATCCTATCGTCTATCCTATCCTCTATCCTATCCTATCCTCTATCCTATCCTATCCTCTATCCTATCCTATCCTCTATCCTATCCTATCCTCTATCCTATCCTATCCTATCCTCTATCCTATCCTATCCTATCCTCTATCCTATCCTATCCTCTATCCTATCCTATCCTCTATCCTATCCTATCCTCTATCCTATCCTATCCTCTATCCTATCCTATTCTCTATCCTATCCTATCGTCTATCCTATCCTCTATCCTATCCTGTCGTCTATCCTATCCTCTATCCTATCCTATCCTCTATCCTATCCTATCCTCTATCCTATCCCATCTTCTATCCTATCCTATCCTCTGTCCTATCCTATCCTCTATCCTTTCCTATCCTCTATCCTATCCTCTATCCTATCCTCTATCCTATCCTCTATCCTATCCTATCCTCTATCCTATCAAATCCCCTATCCTATCCTCTATCCTCTATCCTATCCTATCCTCTATCCTATCCTATCCTCTATCCTATCCTATCCTCTATCCTATCCTATCCTCTATCCTATCCTATCTTCTATCCTATCCTATCCTCTATCCTATCATATCCTCTATCCTATAATATCCTCTATCCTATCCCATCTTCTATCCTATCCTATCCTCTATCCTATCAAATCCCCTATCCTATCCTCTGTCCTATCCTATCCTCTATCCTATCCTATCCTCTATCCTATCAAATCCCCTATCCTATCAAATCCCCTATCCTATCCTCTATCCTATCCTATGCTCTATCCTATCCTATCCCCTATCATATCCTATCCTCTATCCTATCCTATTCTCTATCCTATCCTATCCTCTATCATATCCTCTATCCTATCCTCTATCCTATCCTCTATCCTATCCTCTATCCTATCCTCTATCCTATCCTATCCTCTAATCTATCCTATCGTCTATCCTATCCTCTATCCTATCCTATCCTCTATCCTATCCTATCCTCTATCCTATCCTATCCTCTATCCTATCCTATCCTCTATCCTATCCTATCCTCTATCCTATCCTATCCTCTATCCTATCCTATCCTATCCTCTATCCTATCCTATCTTCTATCCTATCCTATCCTCTATCCTATCATATCCTCTATCCTATAATATCCTCTATCCTATCATATCCTCTATCCTATCCTATCTTCTGTCCTATCCTATCCTATCCTCTATCCTATCCTATCGTCTATCCTATCCTCTTTCCTATCCTATCCTCTATCCTATCAAATCCCCTATCCTATCCTCTATCCTATCCTATCATCTATCCTCTATCCTATCCTATCATCTATCCTCTATCCTATCCTCTATCCTATCCTATCCTCTATCCTATCCTATCGTCTATCCTATCCTCTATCCTATCCTGTCGTCTATCCTATCCTCTATCCTATCCTATCCTCTATCCCATCCTATCCTCTATCCTATCCTATCCTCTATCCTATCCCATCTTCTATCCTATCCTATCCTCTATCCTATCAAATCCCCTATCCTATCCTCTGTCCTATCCTATCCTCTATCCTATCCTATCCTCTATCCTATCAAATCCCCTATCCTATCAAATCCCCTATCCTATCCTCTATCCTATCCTATCCTCTATCCTATCCTATCGTCTATCCTATCGTCTATCCTATCCTCTATCCTATCCTATCCTCTATCCTATCCTATCCTCTGTCCTATCCTATCCTCTATCCTATCCTATCCTATCTTCTATCCTATCCTATCTTCTGTCCTATTCTACCCTCTATCCTATCAAATCCCCTATCCTATCCTATCTTCTGTCCTATTCTACCCTCTATCCTATCAAATCCCCTATCCTATCCTCTATCCTATCCTATCGTCTATCCTATCCTCTATCCTATCCTATCCTCTATCCTATCCTATCCTCTATCCTATCCTATCCTCTATCCTATCCTATCCTCTATCCTATCCTATCCTCTATCCTATCCTATCCTCTATCCTATCCTATCGTCTATCCTATCCTCTATCCTATCCTATCCTCTATCCTATCCAATCCTCTATCCTATCCTATCCTCTATTCTATCCTGTCCTGTATCCTATCAAATCCCCTATCCTATCCTCTGTACTATCCTATCCTCAATCCTATCCTATCGTCTATCCTATCGTCTATCCTATCCTCTATCCTATCCTATCCTCTATCCTATCCTATCCTCTATCCTATCCTATCCTCTATCCTATCCTATCTTCTATACTATCCTATCCTCTATCCTATCAAATCCCCTATCCTATCCTCTATCCTATCCTATCCTCTATCCTATCCTATCCTCTATCCTATCCTATCCTCTATCCTATCCTATCCCCTATCGTATCCTGTTCTCTATCCTATCCAATCCCCTATCCTATCCTCTATCCTATCCTATCGCCTAAGATATCGTATCCTCTATCCTATCCTATCCTCTATCCTATCATATCCTCTATCCTATAATATCCTCTATCCTATCCTATCCCCTATCCAATGCTCTATCCAATCCTATCCTCTATCCTAACCTATACTCTATCCTATCCTATCCTCTATCCTATCCTACCCTCTATCCTATCCTATCCTCTATCCTATCCTATCCTCTATCCTATCATATCCTCTATCCTATAATATCCTCTATCCTATCCTATCCTCTATCCTATCCTATCCTCTATTCTATCCTGTCCTGTATCCTATCAAATCCCCTATCCTATCCTCTGTACTATCCTATCCTCTATCCTATCCTATCGTCTATCCTATCGTCTATCCTATCCTCTATCCTATCCTATCCTCTATCCTATCCTATCCTCTATCCTATCCTATCCTCTATCCTATCGTATCTTCTATCCTATCCTATCATCTATCCTATCAAATCCCCTATCCTATCCTCTATCCTATCCTATCCTCTATCCTATCCTATCCCCTATCGTATCCTGTTCTCTATCCTATCCAATCCCCAATCCTATCCTCTATCCTATCCAATCACCTATCCTATCCTCTAACCTATCCTATCCTCTATCCTATCCAATCACCTATCCCATCCTCTATCATATCCAATCACCTATACTATCCTCTATTCAATCCTATACTCTATCCTATCCTATCCTCTATAATATCCTATCCTCTATCCTATCCTATCCTCTATCCTATCCTATCCTCTATCCTATCCTATCCTCTATCCTATCCTATCCTCTATCCTATCCTATCCTCTATCCTATCCTATCCTCTATCCTATCCTATCCTCTACCCTATCCTATCCTCTATCCTATCCTATCCTCTATCCTATCCTATCCTATCCTCTATCCTATCCTATCCTCTATCCTATCCTATCCTCTATCCTATCCTATCCTCTATCCTATCCCATCTTCTATCCTATCAAATCCCCTATCCTATCAAATCCCCTATCCTATCCTCTATCCTATCCTATCCTCTATCCTATCCTATCCCCTATCGTATCCTGTTCTCTATCCTATCCAATCCCCTATCCTATCCTCTATCCTATCCTATCGCCTAAGATATCCTATCCTCTATCCTATCCTATCCTCTATCCTATCATATCCTCTATCCTATAATATCCTCTATCCTATCCTATCCTCTATCCAATCCTCTACCCTATCCTATCCTCTATCCTATCCTATCCTCTATCCTATCCTATCCTCTATCCTGTCCTATCCTCTATCCTATCCTATCCTCTATCCTATCCTATCCTCTATTCAATCCTATACTCTATCCTATTCTCTATCCTATCCTATCCTCTATCCTATCCTATCCTCTATCCTATCAAATCCCCTATCCTATCCTCTGTCCTATCCTATCCACTATCCTATCCTATCCTCTATCCTATCAAATCCCCTATCCTATCAAATCCCCTATCCTATCCCCTATCCTATCCTATCCTCTATCCTATCCTGTCGTCTATCCTATCCTCTTTCCTATCCTATCCTCTATCCTATCAAATCCCCTATCCTATCCTCTATCCTATCCTATCATCTATCCTCTATCCTATCCTCTATCCTATCCTATCCTCTATCCTATCCTATCTTCTGTCCTATCCTATCCTCTATCCTATCAAATCCCCTATCCTATCCTCTATCCTATCCTATCCTCTATTTTATCCTATCGTCTATCCTATCCTCTATCCTATCCTATCCTCTATCCTATCCTCTCCTCTATCCTATCCTATCCTCTATCCTATCCTATCCTATCCTCTATCCTATCCTATCTTCTATCCTATCCTATTCTCTATCCTATCCTATCCTCTATCATATCCTCTATCCTATCCTCTATCCTATCTTCTATCCTATCCTATCCTCTAATCTATCCTATCGTCTATCCTATCCTCTATCCTATCCTATCCTCTATCCTATCCTATCCTCTATCCTATCCTATCCTATCCTCTATCCTATCCTATCGTCTATCCTATCCTATCCCCTATCATATCCTATCCTCTATCCTATCCTATTCTCTATCCTATCCTATCCTCTATCCTATCCTCTATCCTATCCTCTATCCTATCCTCTATCCTATCCTCTATCCTATCCTATCCTCTATTCTATCCTATCGTCTATCCTATCCTCTATCCTATCTTATCCTCTGTCCTATCCTATCCTCTATCCTATCCTATCCTATCTTCTATCCTATCCTATCTTCTGTCCTATTCTACCCTCTATCCTATCAAATCCCCTATCCTATCCTCTATCCTATCCTATCGTCTATCCTATCCTATCGTCTATCCTGTCCTCTATCCTATCCTATCGTCTATCCTATCCTCTATCCTATCCTATCCTCTATCCTATCCTCTTTCCTATCCTATCCTCTATCCTATCAAATCCCCTATCCTATCCTCTATCCTATCCTATCATCTATCCTCTATCCTATCCTCTATCCTATCCTATCCTCTATCCTATCCTATCTTCTGTCCTATCCTATCCTCTATCCTATCAAATCCCCTATCCTATCCTCTATCCTATCCTATCCTCTATTCTATCCTATCGTCTATCCTATCCTCTATCCTATCCTATCCTCTATCCTATCCTCTCCTCTATCCTATCCTATCCTCTATCCTATCCTATCCTATCCTCTATCCTATCCTATCTTCTATCCTATCCTATTCTCTATCCTACCCTATCCTCTATCATATCCTCTATCCTATCCTCTATCCTATCCTCTATCCTATCCTATCCTCTAATCTATCCTATCGTCTATCCTATCCTCTATCCTATCCTATCCTCTATCCTATCCTATCCTCTATCCTATCCTATCCTATCCTATCCTCTATCCTATCCTATCGTCTATCCTATCCTATCCTCTATCCTATCCTATCCTCTATCCTATCCTATCCTCTATCCTATCCTCTATCCTATCCTATCCTCTATCCTATCCTATTCTCTATCCTATCCTATCGTCTATCCTATCCTCTATCCTATCCTGTCGTCTATCCTATCCTATCCTCTGTCCTATCCTATCCTCTATCCTTTCCTATCCTCTATCCTATCCTCTATCCTATCCTCTATCCTATCCTATCCTCTATCCTATCAAATCCCCTATCCTATCCTCTATCCTCTATCCTATCCTATCCTCTATCCTATCCTATCCTCTATCCTATCCTATCCTCTATCCTATCCTATCCTCTATCCTATCCTATCTTCTATCCTATCCTATCCTCTATCCTATCATATCCTCTATCCTATAATATCCTCTATCCTATCCCATCTTCTATCCTATCCTATCCTCTATCCTATCAAATCCCCTATCCTATCAAATCCCCTATCCTATCCTCTGTCCTATCCTATCCTCTATTCTATCCTATCCTCTATCCTATCAAATCCCCTATCCTATCAAATCCCCTATCCTATCCTCTATCCTATCCTATGCTCTATCCTATCCTATCCCCTATCATATCCTATAATCTATCCTATCCTATTCTCTATCCTATCCTATCCTCTATCATATCCTCTATCCTATCCTCTATCCTATCCTCTATCCTATCCTCTATCCTATCCTATCCTCTAATCTATCCTATCGTCTATCCTATCCTCTATCCTATCCTATCCTCTATCCTATCCTATCCTCTATCCTATCCTATCCTCTATCCTATCCTATCCTCTATCCTATCCTATCCTATCCTCTATCCTATCCTATCTTCTATCCTATCCTATCCTCTATCCTATCATATCCTCTATCCTATAATATCCTCTATCCTATCATATCCTCTATCCTATCCTATCTTCTGTCCTATCCTATCCTCTATCCTATCAAATCCCCTATCCTATCCTCTATCCTATCCTATCCTCTATCCTATCCTATCGTCTATCCTATCCTCTTTCCTATCCTATCCTCTATCCTATCAAATCCCCTATCCTATCCTCTATCCTATCCTATCATCTATCCTCTATCCTATCCTATCATCTATCCTCTATCCTATCCTCTATCCTATCCTATCCTCTATCCTATCCTATCGTCTATCCTATCCTCTATCCTATCCTGTCGTCTATCCTATCCTCTATCCTATCCTATCCTCTATCCCATCCTATCCTCTATCCTATCCTATCCTCTATCCTATCCCATCTTCTATCCTATCCTATCCTCTATCCTATCAAATCCCCTATCCTATCCTCTATCCTATCAAATCCCCTATCCTATCCTCTGTCCTATCCTATCCTCTATCCTCTATCCTATCCTATCCTCTATCCTAACCTATTCTCTATCCTATCCTCTATCCTATCCTCTATCCTATCCTATCCTCTATCCTATCCTATCCTCTATCCTATCCTATCCTCTATCCTATCCTGTCGTCTATCCTATCCTCTATCCTATCCTATCCTCTATCCTATCCTATCCTCTATCCTATCCTATCCTCTATCCTATCCTATCCTCTATCCTATCCTATCCTCTATCCTATCCTATCGTCTATCCTATCCTCTATCCTATCCTGTCGTCTATCCTATCCTCTATCAAATCCTATCCTCTATCCTATCCTATCCTCTATCCTATCCTATCCTCTATCCTATCCCATCTTCTATTCTATCCTATCCTCTGTCCTATCCTATCCTCTATCCTATCCTATCCTCTATCCTATCCCGTCGTCTATCCTATCCTCTATAATATCCTATCCTCTATCCTATCCTATCCTATCCTATCCTATCCTCTATCCTATCCTATTATCTATCCTATCCCATCTTCTATCCTATCCTATCCTCTATCCTATCCTATCCTCTATCCTATCCTATCCTCTATCCTATCCTATCCTCTATCCTATCCTACCGTCTATCCTATCCTCTATCCTATCCTATCCTCTATCCTATTCTATCCTCTATCCTATTATATCCTCTATCCTATCCTATCCTCTATCCTTTCAAATCCCCTTTCCTATCCTCTGCCCTATCCTATCCTCTATCCTATCCTATCCTCTATCCTATCGTATCCTCTATCCTATCCTATCCTCTATCCAATCCTATCCTCTATCCTACGCTATCCTCTATCCTATCCAATCCTCTATCCTATCCTATCCTCTATCCTATCCTATCATCTATCCTATCCTGTCCTCTATCCTATCCTATCCTCTATCCTATCCTATCCTCTATCCTATCGTATCCTCTATCCTATCCTCTATCCTATCCTATCCTCTATCCTATCCTATCCTCTATGCTATCCTACCTTCTATATTTTCCTATCCTCTATCCAATCCTCTATCCTATCCTATCCTCTATCCTATCCTATACTGTATCCTATCCTATCCTCTATCCTATCCTATCCTCTATCCTATCCTATCCTCTATCCTATCCTATCCTCTATCCTATCCTCTATCCAATCCTCTATCCTATCCTATCCTCTGTACTATCCTATCCTCTATCCTATCCTATCCTCAATCCTATCCTATTCTCTATCCTATCCTATCCTCTATCCTATTCTCTATCCTATCCTAACCTCTATCCTATCCTACCGTCTATCCTATCCTCTATCCTATCCTATCCTCTATCCTATTCTATCCTCTATCCTATCCTATCCTCTATCCTATCCTATCCTCTATCCTATCCTATCCTCTATCCTATCCTATCTTCTATCCTTTCATATCCTCTATCCTATCTTCTATCCAATCCTCTATCCTATCCTATCCTCTATCCTATCCTATCCTCTATCCTATCCTATCCTCTATCCTATCCTATCCTCTATACTATCCTATCGCCTATCCTATCCTATCCTCTATCCTATCAAATCCCCTATCCTATCCTCTGTCCTATCCTATCCTCTATCCTATCCTATCCTCTATCCTATCCTATCCTCTATCCTATCCTATCCTCTATCCTATCCTATCCTCTATCCTATCCTATCCTCTATCCTATCCTATCCTCTATCCTATCCTATCCTCTATCCTATCCTATCCTCTATCCTATCCTATCCTCTATCCTATCCTATCCTCTATCCTATCCTATCCTCTATCCTATCCTATCCTCTATCCTATCCTATCCTCTATCCTATCCTATCCTCTATCCTATCCTAACCTCTATCCAATCCTATCTTCTATCCTATCCTATCCTATATCCTATCAATTCCCGTATCCTATCCTATCCTCTATCCTATCCTATCCTCTATCCTATCCTATCCTCTATCCTATCCTATCCTCTATCCTATCCTATCCTCTATCCTATCCTATCCTCTATCCTATCCTATCCTCTATCCTATCCTATCCTCTATCCTATCCTATCCTCTATCCTATCCTATCCTCTATCCTATCCTATCTTCTATCCTATCCTATCCTCTATCCTATCAAATCCCCTATCCTATCCTCTATCCTATCCTATCCTCTATCCTATCCTATCCTCTATCCTATCGTATCGTCTATCCTATCCTATCCTCTATCCTACGCTATCCTCTATTCTATCCAATCTTCTATCCTATCCTATCCTCTATCCTATCCTATCATCTACCCTATCCTATCATCTACCCTATCCTATCCTCTATCCTATCCTGTCCTCTATCCTATCCTATCCTCTATCCTATCCTCTATCCTATCCTATCCTTTTTCCTAACCTATCCTCTATCCTATCCTATCCTCTATCCTAACCTATCCTCTATCCTATCCTATCCTCTATCCTATCCTCTATCCAATCCTCTATCCTATCCTATCCTCTATCCTATCCTATCGCCTATCCTATCCTATCCTCTATCCTATCAAATCCCCTATCCTATCCTCTGTCCTATCCTATCCTCTATCCTATCCTATCCTCTATGCTATCCTACCTTCTATCCTTTCCTATCCTCTATCCTATCCTCTATCCAATCCTCTATCCTATCCTATCCTCTATCCTATCCTATACTGTATCCTATCCTATCCTCTATCCTATCCTATCCTCTATCCTATCCTATCCTCTATCCTATCCTCTATCCAATCCTCTATCCTATCCTATCCTCTGTACTATCCTATCCTCTATCCTATCCTATCCTCAATCCTATCCTATTCTCTATCCTATCCTATCCTCTATCCTATTCTCTATCCTATCCTATCCTCTATCCTATCCTACCGTCTATCCTATCCTCTATCCTATCCTATCCTCTATCCTATTCTATCCTCTATCCTATCCTATCCTCTATCCTATCCTATCCTCTATCCTATCAAATGCCCTATCCTATCCTCTGCCCTATCCTATCCTCTATCCTATCCTATCCTCTATCCTATCGTATCCTCTATCCTATCCTATCCTCTATCCTACGCTATCCTCTATCCTATACAATCTTCTATCCTATCCTATCCTCTATCCTATCCTATCATCTATCCTATCCTATCATCTACCCTATCCTATCCTCTATCCTATCCTGTCCTCTATCCTATCCTATCCTCTATCCTATCCTCTATCCTATCCTATCCTCTTTCCTACCCTATCCTCTATCCTATCCTATCCTCTATCCTATCCTATCCTCTATCCTATCCTATCCTCTATCCTATCCTATCCTCTATCCTATCCTATCTTCTATCCTTTCATATCCTCTATCCTATCTTCTATCCAATCCTCTATCCTATCCTATCCTCTATCCTATCCTATCCTCTATCCTATCCTATCCTCTATCCTATCCTATCGCCTATCCTATCCTATCCTCTATCCTATCAAATCCCCTATCCTATCCTCTGTCCTATCCTATCCTCTATCCTATCCTATCCTCTATCCTATCCTATCCTCTATCCTATCCTATCCTCTATCCTATCCTATCCTCTATCCTATCCTATTGTCTATCCTATCCTATCCTCTATCCTATCCTATCCTCTATCCTATCCTATCCTCTATCCTATCCTATCTTCTATCCTATCCTATCCTCTATCCTATCAAATCCCCTATCCTATCCTCTATCCTATCCTATCCTCTATCCCCTATCCTCTATCCTATCCTCTATCCTATCCTCTATCCTATCCTATCCTCTATCCTATCCTATCCTCAATCCTATCCTATCCCCTATCCTATCCTATCCTCTATCCTATCCTATGCTCTATCCTATACAATCCTCTATCCTATCCTATTCCTCTATCCTATGCTATCCTCTATCCTATCCTATTCTCTATCCAATCCTATCCTCTATCCTTTCCTATCCTCTATCCTATCCTATCCTCTATCATATCCTATCCTCTATCCTATCCTATCCTCTATCCTGTCCTATCCTCTATCATATCCTATCATCTATCCTATCCTCTATCATATCCTGTCCTCTATCCTATCCTATCGTCTATCTTATCGTATCCTCTATCCCATCCTATCCTCCATCCTATCCTATCCTTTATCCTATTCTACCCTCTATCCAATCCTATCCTCTATCCCATCCTATCCTCCATCCTATCCTGTCCTCTATCCTATACAATCCTCTATCCTATCGTATCCTCTATCGTATCCTACCATTTATCCTATCCTATCCTCTATCCCATCCCATCCTCTATCCCATCCTATCCTCCATCCTATCCTATCCTCCATCCTATACTATCCTCTATCCTATCCTCTCATCTAACATTTAGTATCCTCTATCCCAACCTATCCTCCATCCTCTCCTATCCTCTATCCTATCCTATCCTCTATCTTACCCTATCCTCTATCATATCCCATCCTCTATCCTATCCTATCCTCTATCTCATCCATCCTCTATTCCATCCTATCCTCCATCCTATCCTATCCTCTATCCTATTCTACCCTCTATCCAATCCTATCCTCTATCCTATCCTATCCTATATCATATCCTATCCTCTATCCTATCCCATCCTCTATCCTATCCTATCCTCTATCCTTTCCTATCCAATCCCCTATCCTATCCTATCCTCTATCCTATCCTATCCTCTATCCTATCCTATCCGCTATCCTATCCTCTATCCAATCCTCTATCCTATCCTATCCTCTATCCTATTCTATCCTCAATCCTATCCTATCCTCTATCCTATTCTATCCTCTATCCTATCCTATCCTCTATCCTATCCTATGCTCTATCCTATCAAATCCCCTATCCTATCCTCTGCCCTATCCTATCCTCTATCCTATCCTATCCTCTATCCTATCGTATCGTCTATCCTATCCTATCCTCTATCCTATCCTATCCTCTATCCTACGCTATCCTCTATCCTATCCAATCTTCTATCCTATCCTATCCTCTATCCTATCCTATCATCTATTCTATCCTATCATCTACCCTATCCTATCCTCTATCCTATCCTGTCCTCTATCCTATCCTATCCTCTATCCTATCCTCTATCCTATCCTATCCTCTATCCTATCCTATCCTCTATCCTATCAAATCCCCTATCCTATCCTCTGTCCTATCCTATCCTCTATCCAATCCTCTATCCTATCCTATCCTCTATTCTATCCTATCCTCTATCCTATCCTATCCTCTGTCCTATCCTATCCTCTATCCTATCCTATCCTCAATCCTATCCTATTCTCTATCCTATCCTATCCTCTATCCTATCCTACCGTGTATCCTATCCTCTATCCTATCCTATCCTCTATCCTATCCTGTCCTCTATCCTATCCTATCCTCTATCCTATCCTCTATCCTATCCTATCCTCTATCCTATCCTATCCTCTATCCTATCAAATCCCCTATCCTATCCTCTGTCCTATCCTATCCTCTATCCTATCCTATCCCCAATCCTATCCTATTCTCTATCCTATAATATGCTCTATCCTATCCTATCCTCTATCCTATAATATGATCTATCCTATCCTATCCTCTATCCTATCCTATCCTCTATCCTAGCCTATCCTCTATCCTATCCTTTCCTCTATCCTATACTATCCTCTATCCTATCCTATCCTCTATCCTATCCTATCCTCTATCCTATCCTATCCTCTATCCCCTATCCTATCCTCTATCCTATCCTGTCCTGTATCCTCTCCTATCCTCTATCCTATCCTATCCTCTATCCTATAATATGCTCTATCCTATCCTATCCTCTATCCTATCCTATCCGCTATCCTATCCTCTATCCAATCCTATCCTCTATACTATCCTATCCTCTATCCTATAATCTATCCTCAATCCTATCCTCTATCGTATCCTATCCTCTTTCCTATCCAATCCTATATCCTATCCTATCCTCTATCGTCTCCTGTCTTCTCTCCTATCCGATCTCCTATCCTATCCTCTATCCTATTCTATACTCCATCCTATCCTATCCGCTATCCTATCCTCTATCCTATCCTATCCTCTATCCTATACTCTATCGTATCCTATCTTCTATCCTATCCTATCCTCTATCCTATCCTATCCTCTATCCTATCCTATCCTCTATCCTATCCTATCCTCTATCCTCTCCTATCCTCTATCCTATCCTATCCTCTATCCTATAATATGCTCTATCCTATCCTATCATCTATCCTATCCTATCCTCTATCCTATCCTATCTTCTATCCTATCCTATCCGCTATCCTATCCTCTATTCAATCCTATCCTCTATACTATCCTATCCTCTATCCTATAATCTATCCTCAATCCTATCCTCTATCGTATCCTATCCTCTTTCCTATCCAATCCTATATCCTATCCTATCCTCTATCGTCTCCTGTCTTCTCTCCTATCCGATCTCCTATCCTATCCTCTATCCTATTCTATACTCCATCCTATCCTATCCGCTATCCTATCCTCTATCCTATCCTATCCTCTATCCTATACTCTATCGTATCCTATCTTCTATCCTATCCTATCCTCTATCCTATCCTATCCTCTATCCTATCCTATCCTCTATCCTATCCTATCCTCTATCCTATTCTATCTTCTATCCTATCCTATCCTCTATCCTATGCTCTATCGTCTCCTATCCTCTATCGTATTCTATCCAATCCCCTATCCTATCCTATCCTCTATCCTATCCTATCCTCTATCCTATCCTATCCTCTATCCTATCCTATCCGCTATCCTATCCTCTATCCAATCCTCTATCCTATCCTATCCTCTATTCTATCCTATCCTCTATCCTATCCTATCCTCTATCCTATCCTATCGTCTATCCTATCCTATCCTCTATCCTATCAAATCCCCTATCCCATCCTCTGTACTATCCTATCCTCTATCCTATCCTATCCTCAATCCTATCCTCTATCCTATCCTATCCTCTATCCTATCCTATCCTCTATCCTATCAAATCCCCTATCCTATCCTCTGTCCTATCCTATCCTCTATCCTATCCTATCCCCAATCCTATCCTATTCTCTATCCTATAATATGCTCTATCCTATCCTATCCTCTATCCTATAATATGCTCTATCCTATCCTATCCTCTATCCTATCCTATCCTCTATCCTTGCCAATCCTCTATCCTATCCTTTCCTCTATCCTATACTATCCTCTATCCTATCCTATCCTCTATCCTATCCTATCCTCTATCCCCTATCCTATCCTCTATCCTATCCTGTCCTCTATCCTCTCCTATCCTCTATCCTATCCTATCCTCTATCCTATAATATGCTCTATCCTATCCTATCCTCTATCCTATCCTATCCTCTATCCTATCCTATCCTCTATCCTATCCTATCCGCTATCCTATCCTCTATCCAATCCTCTATCCTATCCTATCCTCTATTCTATCCTATCCTCTATCCTATCCTATCCTCTATCCTATCCTATCGTCTATCCTATCCTATCCTCTATCCTATCAAATCCCCTATCCCATCCTCTGTACTATCCTATCCTCTATCCTATCCTATCCTCAATCCTATCCTATTCTCTATCCTATCCTATCCTCTATCCTATCATCTATTCTATCCTATCATCTACGCTATCCTATCCTCTATCCTATCCTGTCCTCTATCCTATCCTATCCTCTATCCTATCCTCTATCCTATCCTATCCTCTATCCTATCCTATCCTCTATCCTATCAAATCCCCTATCCTATCCTCTGTCCTATCCTATCCTCTATCCTATCCTATCCCCAATCCTATCCTATTCTCTATCCTATAATATGCTCTATCCTATCCTATCCTCTATCCTATAATATGCTCTATCCTATCCTATCCTCTATCCTATCCTATCCTCTATCCTTGCCAATCCTCTATCCTATCCTTTCCTCTATCCTATACTATCCTCTATCCTATCCTATCCTCTATCCTATCCTATCCTCTATCCCCTATCCTATCCTCTATCCTATCCTGTCCTCTATCCTCTCCTATCCTCTATCCTATCCTATCCTCTATCCTATAATATGCTCTATCCTATCCTATCCTCTATCCTATCCTATCCTCTATCCTATCCTATCTTCTATCCTATCCTATCCGCCATCCTATCCTCTATCCAAACCTATCCTCTATACTATCCTATCCTCTATCCTATAATCTATCCTCAATCCTATCCTCTATCGTATCCTATCCTCTTTCCTATCCAATCCTATATCCTATCCTATCCTCTATCGTCTCCTGTCTTCTCTCCTATCCGATCTCCTATCCTATCCTCTATCCTATTCTATACTCCATCCTATCCTATCCGCTATCCTATCCTCTATCCTATCCTATCCTCTATCCTATACTCTATCGTATCCTATCTTCTATCCTATCCTATCCTCTATCCTCTCCTATCGTCTATCCTATCCTATCCTCTATCCTATAATATGCTCTATCCTATCCTATCCTCTATAATATCCTATCCTCTATCCTATCCTGTCCTCTATCCTATCCTATCATCTATCCTATCCTATTCTCTATCCTATCCTATCCTCTATCCTATCCTATCATCTATTCCATCCTATCATCTACCCTATCCTATCCTCTATCCTATCCTGTCCTCTATCCTATCCTATCCTCTATCCTATCCTCTATCCTATCCTATCCTCTATCCTATCCTATCCTCTATCCTATCCTATCCTCTATCCTATCAAATCCCCTATCCTATCCTCTGTCCTATCCTATCCTCTATCCAATCCTCTATCCTATCCTATCCTCTATTCTATCCTATCCTCTATCCTATCCTATCCTCTATCCTATCCTATCGTCTATCCTATCCTATCCTCTATCCTTTCAAATCCCCTATCCTATCCTCTGTCCTATCCTATCCTCTATCCTATCCTATCCTCAATCCTATCCTATTCTCTATCCTATCCTATCCTCTATCCTATCCTACCGTCTATCCTATCCTCTATCCTATCCTATCCTCTATCCTATTCTATCCTCTATCCTATCCTATCCTCTATCCTATCCTATGCTCTATCGTATCAAATCCCCTATCCTATCCTCTGCCCTATCCTATCCTCTATCCTATCCTATCCTCTATCCTATCGTATCGTCTATCCTATCCTATCCTCTATCCTATCCTATCCTCAATCCTATCCTATTCTCTATCCTATCCTATCCTCTATCCTATCATCTATTCTATCCTATCATCTACCCTATCCTATCCTCTATCCTATCCTGTCCTCTATCCTATCCTATCCTCTATCCTATCCTCTATCCTATCCTATCCTCTATCCTATCCTATCCTCTATCCTATCAAATCCCCTATCCTATCCTCTGTCCTATCCTATCCTCTATCCTATCCTATCCCCAATCCTATCCTATTCTCTATCCTATAATATGCTCTATCCTATCCTATCCTCTATCCTATAATATGCTCTATCCTATCCTATCCTCTATCCTATCCTATCCTCTATCCTTGCCAATCCTCTATCCTATCCTTTCCTCTATCCTATACTATCCTCTATCCTATCCTATCCTCTATCCTATCCTATCCTCTATCCCCTATCCTATCCTCTATCCTATCCTGTCCTCTATCCTCTCCTATCCTCTATCCTATCCTATCCTCTATCCTATAATATGCTCTATCCTATCCTATCCTCTATCCTATCCTATCCTCTATCCTATCCTATCTTCTATCCTATCCTATCCGCCATCCTATCCTCTATCCAAACCTATCCTCTATACTATCCTATCCTCTATCCTATAATCTATCCTCAATCCTATCCTCTATCGTATCCTATCCTCTTTCCTATCCAATCCTATATCCTATCCTATCCTCTATCGTCTCCTGTCTTCTCTCCTATCCGATCTCCTATCCTATCCTCTATCCTATTCTATACTCCATCCTATCCTATCCGCTATCCTATCCTCTATCCTATCCTATCCTCTATCCTATACTCTATCGTATCCTATCTTCTATCCTATCCTATCCTCTATCCTCTCCTATCCTCTATCCTATCCTATCCTCTATCCTATAATATGCTCTATCCTATCGTATCCTCTATAATATCCTATCCTCTATCCTATCCTGTCCTCTATCCTATCCTATCATCTATCCTATCCTATTCTCTATCCTATCCTATCCTCTATCCTATCCTATCATCTATTCCATCCTATCATCTACCCTATCCTATCCTCTATCCTATCCTGTCCTCTATCCTATCCTATCCTCTATCCTATCCTCTATCCTATCCTATCCTCTATCCTATCCTATCCTCTATCCTATCCTATCCTCTATCCTATCAAATCCCCTATCCTATCCTCTGTCCTATCCTATCCTCTATCCAATCCTCTATCCTATCCTATCCTCTATTCTATCCTATCCTCTATCCTATCCTATCCTCTATCCTATCCTATCGTCTATCCTATCCTATCCTCTATCCTTTCAAATCCCCTATCCTATCCTCTGTCCTATCCTATCCTCTATCCTATCCTATCCTCAATCCTATCCTATTCTCTATCCTATCCTATCCTCTATCCTATCCTACCGTCTATCCTATCCTCTATCCTATCCTATCCTCTATCCTATTCTATCCTCTATCCTATCCTATCCTCTATCCTATCCTATGCTCTATCGTATCAAATCCCCTATCCTATCCTCTGCCCTATCCTATCCTCTATCCTATCCTATCCTCTATCCTATCGTATCGTCTATCCTATCCTATCCTCTATCCTATCCTATCCTCAATCCTATCCTATTCTCTATCCTATCCTATCCTCTATCCTATCATCTATTCTATCCTATCATCTACCCTATCCTATCCTCTATCCTATCCTGTCCTCTATCCTATCCTATCATCTACCCTATCCTATCCTCTATCCTATCCTGTCCTCTATCCTATCCTATCCTCTATCCTATCCTCTATCCTATCCTATCCTCTATCCTATCCTATCCTCTATCCTATCAAATCCCCTATCCTATCCTCTGTCCTATCCTATCCTCTATCCTATCCTATCCCCAATCCTATCCTATTCTCTATCCTATAATATGCTCTATCCTATCCTATCCTCTATCCTATAATATGCTCTATCCTATCCTATCCTCTATCCCCTATCCTATCCTCTATCCTATCCTGTCCTCTATCCTCTCCTATCCTCTATCCTATCCTATCCTCTATCCTATAATATGCTCTATCCTATCCTATCCTCTATCTTATCCTATCCTCTATCCTATCCTATCTTCTATCCTATCCTATCCGCCATCCTATCCTCTATCCAAACCTATCCTCTATACTATCCTATCCTCTATCCTATAATCTATCCTCAATCCTATCCTCTATCGTATCCTATCCTCTTTCCTATCCAATCCTATATCCTATCCTATCCTCTATCGTCTCCTGTCTTCTCTCCTATCCGATCTCCTATCCTATCCTCTATCCTATTCTATACTCCATCCTATCCTATCCGCTATCCTATCCTCTATCCTATCCTATCCTCTATCCTATACTCTATCGTATCCTATCTTCTATCCTATCCTATCCTCTATCCTCTCCTATCCTCTATCCTATCCTATCCTCTATCCTATAATATGCTCTATCCTATCCTATCCTCTATAATATCCTATCCTCTATCCTATCCTGTCCTCTATCCTATCCTATCATCTATCCTATCCTATTCTCTATCCTATCCTATCCTCTATCCTATCCTATCATCTATTCCATCCTATCATCTACCCTATCCTATCCTCTATCCTATCCTGTCCTCTATCCTATCCTATCCTCTATCCTATCCTCTATCCTATCCTATCCTCTATCCTATCCTATCCTCTATCCTATCCTATCCTCTATCCTATCAAATCCCCTATCCTATCCTCTGTCCTATCCTATCCTCTATCCAATCCTCTATCCTATCCTATCCTCTATTCTATCCTATCCTCTATCCTATCCTATCCTCTATCCTATCCTATCGTCTATCCTATCCTATCCTCTATCCTTTCAAATCCCCTATCCTATCCTCTGTCCTATCCTATCCTCTATCCTATCCTATCCTCAATCCTATCCTATTCTCTATCCTATCCTATCCTCTATCCTATCCTACCGTCTATCCTATCCTCTATCCTATCCTATCCTCTATCCTATTCTATCCTCTATCCTATCCCATCCTCTATCCTATCCTATGCTCTATCGTATCAAATCCCCTATCCTATCCTCTGCCCTATCCTATCCTCTATCCTATCCTATCCTCTATCCTATCGTATCGTCTATCCTATCCTATCCTCTATCCTATCCTATCCTCTATCCTACGCTATCCTCTATCCTATCCAATCTTCTATCCTATCCTATCCTCTATCCTATCCTATCATCTATCCTATCCTACCATCTACCCTATCCTATCCTCTATCCTATCCTGTCCTCTATCCTATCCTATCCTCTATCCTATCCTCTATCCTATCCTATCCTCTATACTATCAAATCCCCTATCCTATCCTCTGTCCTGTCCTATCCTCTATCCTATCCTATCCCCAATCCTATCCTATTCTCTATCCTATAATATGCTCTATCCTATCCTATCCTCTATCCTATAATATGCTCTATCCTATCCTATCCTCTATCCTATCCTATCCTCTATCCTAGCCTATCCTCTATCCTATCCTTTCCTCAATCCTATACTCTATCCTATCCTATCCTCTATAATATCCTATCCTCTATCCTATCCTGTCCTCTATCCTATCCTATACTCTATCGTATCCTATCCTCTATCGTATCCTATCCTCTATCCTATAATATCCCATATCCTATCCAATCCTCTATCCTACCCAATCACCTATCCCATCCTCTATCATATCCAATCACCTATCCTATCCTCTATTCAATCCTATACTCTATCCCATCCTATCCTCTATAATATCCTATCCTCTATCCTATCCTATCCTCTATCCTATCCTATCCTCTATCCTATCCTCTATCCTATCCTATCCTCTATCCTATCCTATCCTCTATCTTATCCTATCCTCTATCCCCTATCCTATCCTCTATCCTATCCTATCCTCTATCCTATCCTATCCTCTATCCTATCCTATCCTCTAACCTATCCTATCCTCTATCCTATCCTATCCTCTATCCTATCCCATCCTCTATCCTATCCTATCCTCTATCCTATCCTATCCTCTATCCTATCCTATCCTCTATCCTATCCTATCATCTATCCTATCCTATCTTCTATCCTATCCTATCCTCTATCCTATATTATCCTCTATCCTATCCTATCCTCTATACTATCCTATCCTCTATCCTATTCTATCTTCTATCCTATCGTATCCTCTATCCTATCCTATCCTCTATCCTATAATCTATCCTCAATCCTATCCTCTATCGTATCCTATCCTCTATAATATCGTATCCTCTATCCTATCCTATCCTCTATAATATCGTATCCTCTATTATATCCTATCCTCTATCCTAACCTATCCTCCATCCTATCCTATCCTCTATCCTATCCTATCCTCTATCCTATCCTATTCTCTATCCTATCCTATCCTTTATTCTATCCTATCCTCTATACTTTCCAATCCCCTATCCAATCCTCTTTCCTCTCCTCTATCCCGTCCTATATTCAATCCTATCCTGTCCTCTATCCTATCATATCCTGTATTATGTCCTATCCTCTATGCTATCCTAGCCTCTATCCTATACATTCCTATATCCTATACTGTATCCTATCCTATCCTCTATCCTAACCTCTATCCTATCCTATCCTCTATCCTACCCTATCCTATCCTCTATCGTATCCCATCCTCTATACTATCCTATTCACTATCCTATCCTATCCTCTAACCTATCCTATCCTCTATCCTATCCTATTATCTATCCTATCCTATCCTCTATCCTATCCTATCCTCAATCCTATCCTATCCTCTATCCTATCCTATCCTCTATCCTATCTTATCCTCTATCGTATCCTATCCTCTATCCTATCCCATCCTATATCCTACCCTATCCTCTATCGTCTCCTGTCCTGTCTCCTATCCAATCTCCTATCCTATCCTCAATCCCATCCTATCCACTATCCTATCCTATCCAATCCTCTGTCCTATCCTCTATCCTATTCTCTATCCTATCCTATTCTATCCTCTATCCTATAATATCCCATATAATATCCAATCCTCTATCCTATCCTCTATCCTATCCTTTCCTCTATCCTATACTATCCTCTATTCTATCCTATCCTCAATCCTATCCTATCCTCTATCCTATTGTCTATCCTATCCTATCCTATATCCTATTCTCTATCCTATCCTATCCTCTATCCTATCCTATCCTCTATCCTATCCTATCCTCAATCCTATCCTATCCTCTATCCTATCCTCTATCCTATCCTTTCCTCTATCCTATCCTATCCTCTATTCTATCCTATCCTCAATTATATCCTATCCTCTATCCTATTGTCTATCCTATCCTATCCTCTATCCTATTCTCTATCCTATCCTATCCTCTATCCTATTCTATACTCCATCCTATCCTATCCGCTATCCTATCCTATCCTCTATCCTATCCTATCCTCTATCCAATCCTATCCTCTATTCTATCCAATCCCCTATCCTATCCTCTATCCTATCCTATACTCTATTCTATAAAATCCTCTATCCTATCCTATCCTATCCTCTAACCTATCCTCTGTCCTATCCAATCCCCCATCCTATCCTCTATCCGATCCTATCCTCTATTATATCCTATCCTCTATCCTATAATCTATCCTCAATCCTATCCTCTATCGTATAGCATCCTCTATAATATCGTATCCTCTATCCTATCCTATCCTCTATAATATCGTATCCTCTATCATATCCTATCCTCTTTCCTTTAATATCATCTATCCTATCCTATTCTCTATCCTATCCTATCCTCTATCCTATTCCATCAACTATCCTTTCCAATCCCCTATCCTATCCTCTATCCTATCCTATCGTCTATAATATCGTATCCTCTATCCTATCCTATCCTCTATAATATCGTATCCTCTATCCTATCCTATCCTCTATAATATCGTATCTTCTATCATATCCTATCCTCTTTTCTTTAATATCATCTATCCTATCCTATTCTCTATCCTATCCTATCCTCTATCCTATTCCATCAACTATCCTATTCAATTCCCTATCCTATCCTCTATCCTATCCTATCCTCTATCCTATCCTATCCTCTATCGTATCCTATCCTCTATCCTATCCTATCTTCTATCCTATCCTATCCTCTATCCTATCAAATCCCCTATCCTATCCTCTATCCTATCCTATCCTGTATCCTATCCAATCCTCTATCCTATCCTATCATCCATCCTCTATCCTATCCAATCCTCTATCCTAGCCTATCCTCTATCCTATCCTATCCTCTATCCTATCCTATCCTCTATCCTATCCTATCCTCTATCCTATTCTATCCTCTATCCTATCCTATCCTCTATCCTATCCTATCCTCTATCCTATCCTATCCTCTATCCTATCGTATCCTCTATCCTATCCTATCCTCTATCGTATCCTATCCTCTATCCTATCCAATCCTATATCCTATCCTATCCTCTATCGTCTCCTGTCCTCTCTCCTATCCAATCTCCTATCCTATCCTCAATCCTATCCTATCCACTACCCTATCCTATCCAATCCTCTGTCCTATCCTCTATCCTATTCTCTATCCTATCCTATCCTCTATCGTATTCTCTATCCTATCCTATCCTCTATCCTATCCTATCCTCTATCCTATACTCTATCGTATCCTATCCTCAATCCTATCCTATCCACTACCCTATCCTATCCAATCCTCTGTCCTATCCTCTATCCTATTCTCTATCCTATCCTATCCTCTATCGTATTCTCTATCCTATCCTATCCGATCTCCTATAGTATCCTCTAACCTATCCTATCCTCTATCCTATCCAATCACCTATCCCATCCTCTATCATATCCAATCACCTATCCTATCCTCTATTCAATCCTATACTCTATCCTATCCTATCCTCTATAATATCCTATCCTCTATCCTATCCTATAATCTATCCTATCCTATCCTCTATCCTATCCTATCCTCTATCCTATTCTATCCTCTATCCTATCCTATCCTCTATCCTATCCTATCCTCTACCCTATTCTATCCTCTATCCTATCCTATCCTCTATCCTATCCTATCCTCTATCCTATCCTATCCTCTATCCTATGCTATCCTCTATACTATCCTATCCTCTATCCTATTCTAACTTCTATCCTATCGTATCCTCTATCCTATCCTATCCTCTATCCTATAATCTATCCTCAATCCTATCCTCTATCGTATCCTATCCTCTATAATATCGTATCCTCTATCCTATCCTATCCTCTATAATATCGTATCCTCTATCATATCCTATCCTCTTTCCTTTAATATCATCCATCCTATCCTCTTCTCTATCCTATCCTATCCTCTATCCTATTCCATCAACTATCCTATCCAATCCCCTATCCTATCATCTATCCTATCCTATCCTCTATCCTATCCTATCCTCTATCGTACCCTATCCTCTATCCTATCCAATCCTATATCCTATCCTATCCTCTATCGTCTCCTGTCCTCTCTCCTATCCAATCTCCTATACTCTCCTTAATCCTATCCTATCCACTATCCTATCCTATCCAATCCTCTGTCCTATCCTCTATCCTATTCTCTATCCTATCCTATCCTCTATCCTATTCTCTATCCTATCCTTTCCTCTATCCTATCCTATCCTCTATTCTACCCTATCCTCTATTATATCCTATCCTCTATCCTATTGTCTATCCTATTCTATCCTCTATCCTATTCTCTATCCTATCCTATCCTCTATCCTATCCTATCCTCTATAATATCCTATACTCTATCCTATCCTATCCTCTATCCTATCCTATCCTCTATCCTATCCTATCCTCTATCCTATTCTATCTTCTATCCTATCGTATCCTCTATCCTATCCTATCCTCTATCCTATAATCTATCCTCAATCCTATCCTCTATCGTATAGCATCCTCTATAATATCGTATCCTCTATCCTATCCTATCCTCTATAATATGGTATCCTCTATCATATCCTATCCTCTTTCCTTTAATATCATCTATCCTATCCTATTCTCTATCCTATCCTATCCTCTATCCTATTCCATCAACTATCCTTTCCAATCCCCTATCCTATCCTCTATCCTATCCTATCGTCTATAATATCGTATCCTCTATCCTATCCTATCCTCTATAATATCGTATCCTCTATCCTATCCTATCCTCTATAATATCGTATCTTCTATCATATCCTATCCTCTTTTCTTTAATATCATCTATCCTATCCTATTCTCTATCCTATCCTATCCTCTATCCTATTCCATCAACTATCCTATCCAATTCCCTATCCTATCCTCTATCCTATCCTATCCTCTATCCTATCCTATCCTCTATCGTATCCTATCCTCTATCCTATCCTATCTTCTATCCTATCCTATCCTCTATCCTATCAAATCCCCTATCCTATCCTCTATCCTATCCTATCCTGTATCCTATCCAATCCTCTATCCTATCCTATCATCCATCCTCTATCCTATCCAATCCTCTATCCTAGCCTATCCTCTATCCTATCCTATCCTCTATCCTATCCTATCCTCTATCCTATCCTATCCTCTATCCTATTCTATCCTCTATCCTATCCTATCCTCTATCCTATCCTATCCTCTATCCTATCCTATCCTCTATCCTATCGTATCCTCTATCCTATCCTATCCTCTATCGTATCCTATCCTCTATCCTATCCAATCCTATATCCTATCCTATCCTCTATCGTCTCCTGTCCTCTCTCCTATCCAATCTCCTATCCTATCCTCAATCCTATCCTATCCACTACCCTATCCTATCCAATCCTCTGTCCTATCCTCTATCCTATTCTCTATCCTATCCTATCCTCTATCGTATTCTCTATCCTATCCTATCCTCTATCCTATCCTATCCTCTATCCTATACTCTATCGTATCCTATCCTCAATCCTATCCTATCCACTACCCTATCCTATCCAATCCTCTGTCCTATCCTCTATCCTATTCTCTATCCTATCCTATCCTCTATCGTATTCTCTATCCTATCCTATCCGATCTCCTATAGTATCCTCTAACCTATCCTATCCTCTATCCTATCCAATCACCTATCCCATCCTCTATCATATCCAATCACCTATCCTATCCTCTATTCAATCCTATACTCTATCCTATCCTATCCTCTATAATATCCTATCCTCTATCCTATCCTATAATCTATCCTATCCTATCCTCTATCCTATCCTATCCTCTATCCTATTCTATCCTCTATCCTATCCTATCCTCTATCCTATCCTATCCTCTACCCTATTCTATCCTCTATCCTATCCTATCCTCTATCCTATCCTATCCTCTATCCTATCCTATCCTCTATCCTATGCTATCCTCTATACTATCCTATCCTCTATCCTATTCTAACTTCTATCCTATCGTATCCTCTATCCTATCCTATCCTCTATCCTATAATCTATCCTCAATCCTATCCTCTATCGTATCCTATCCTCTATAATATCGTATCCTCTATCCTATCCTATCCTCTATAATATCGTATCCTCTATCATATCCTATCCTCTTTCCTTTAATATCATCCATCCTATCCTCTTCTCTATCCTATCCTATCCTCTATCCTATTCCATCAACTATCCTATCCAATCCCCTATCCTATCATCTATCCTATCCTATCCTCTATCCTATCCTATCCTCTATCGTATCCTATCCTCTATCCTATCCAATCCTATATCCTATCCTATCCTCTATCGTCTCCTGTCCTCTCTCCTATCCAATCTCCTATACTCTCCTTAATCCTATCCTATCCACTATCCTATCCTATCCAATCCTCTGTCCTATCCTCTATCCTATTCTCTATCCTATCCTATCCTCTATCCTATTCTCTATCCTATCCTTTCCTCTATCCTATCCTATCCTCTATTCTACCCTATCCTCTATTATATCCTATCCTCTATCCTATTGTCTATCCTATTCTATCCTCTATCCTATTCTCTATCCTATCCTATCCTCTATCCTATCCTATCCTCTATAATATCCTATACTCTATCCTATCCTATCCTCTATCCTATCCTATCCTCTATCCTATCCTCTATCCTATCCTATCCTCTATCCTATCCTATCCTCTATACTATCCGATCTCCTATCCTATCCTCTATCCTATCCTCTATCCTATCCTATCCTCTATCCTATCCTATCCTCTATCCTATCCTATCCTCTATCCTATCCTATCCTCTATCCTATCCTATCCTCTATCCTATCCTCTATCCTATCCTATCCTCTATCCTATCCTATCCTCTATCTTATCCTATCCTCTATCCCCTATCCTATCCTCTATCCTATCCTATCCTCTATCCTATCCTATCCTCTATCCTATCCTATCCTCTAACCTATCCTATCCTCTATCCTATCCTATCCTCTATCCTATCCCATCCTCTATCCTATCCTATCCTCTATCCTATCCTATCCTCTATCCTATCCTATCCTCTATCCTATCCTATCATCTATCCTATCCTATCTTCTATCCTATCCTATCCTCTATCCTATATTATCCTCTATCCTATCCTATCCTCTATACTATCCTATCCTCTATCCTATTCTATCTTCTATCCTATCGTATCCTCTATCCTATCCTATCCTCTATCCTATAATCTATCCTCAATCCTATCCTCTATCGTATCCTATCCTCTATAATATCGTATCATCTATCCTATCCTATCCTCTATAATATCGTATCCTCTATTATATCCTATCCTCTATCCTAACCTATCCTCCATCCTATCCTATCCTCTATCCTATCCTATCCTCTATCCTATCCTATTCTCTATCCTATCCTATCCTTTATTCTATCCTATCCTCTATACTTTCCAATCCCCTATCCAATCCTCTTTCCTCTCCTCTATCCCGTCCTATATTCAATCCTATCCTGTCCTCTATCCTATCATATCCTGTATTATGTCCTATCCTCTATGCTATCCTAGCCTCTATCCTATACATTCCTATATCCTATACTGTATCCTATCCTATCCTCTATCCTAACCTCTATCCTATCCTATCCTCTATCCTACCCTATCCTATCCTCTATCGTATCCCATCCTCTATACTATCCTATTCACTATCCTATCCTATCCTCTAACCTATCCTATCCTCTATCCTATCCTATTATCTATCCTATCCTATCCTCTATCCTATCCTATCCTCAATCCTATCCTATCCTCTATCCTATCCTATCCTCTATCCTATCTTATCCTCTATCGTATCCTATCCTCTATCCTATCCCATCCTATATCCTACCCTATCCTCTATCGTCTCCTGTCCTGTCTCCTATCCAATCTCCTATCCTATCCTCAATCCCATCCTATCCACTATCCTATCCTATCCAATCCTCTGTCCTATCCTCTATCCTATTCTCTATCCTATCCTATCCTATCCTCTATCCTATCCTATCCTCTATCCTATGCTCTATCGTATCCTATCCTCTATCGTATTCTATCCTCTATCCTATAATATCCCATATAATATCCAATCCTCTATCCTATCCTCTGTCCTATCCTATCCTCTATCCTATCCTATCCTCTATCCTATTCTATCTTCTATCCTATCGTATCCTCTATCCTATCCTATCCTCTATCCTATAATCTATCCTCAATCCTATCCTCTATCGTATAGCATCCTCTATAATATCGTATCCTCTATCCTATCCTATCCTCTATAATATCGTATCCTCTATCATATCCTATCCTCTTTCCTTTAATATCATCTATCCTATCCTATTCTCTATCCTATCCTATCCTCTATCCTATTCCATCAACTATCCTTTCCAATCCCCTATCCTATCCTCTATCCTATCCTATCGTCTATAATATCGTATCCTCTATCCTATCCTATCCTCTATAATATCGTATCCTCTATCCTATCCTATCCTCTATAATATCGTATCTTCTATCATATCCTATCCTCTTTTCTTTAATATCATCTATCCTATCCTATTCTCTATCCTATCCTATCCTCTATCCTATTCCATCAACTATCCTATCCAATTCCCTATCCTATCCTCTATCCTATCCTATCCTCTATCCTATCCTATCCTCTATCGTATCCTATCCTCTATCCTATCCTATCTTCTATCCTATCCTATCCTCTATCCTATCAAATCCCCTATCCTATCCTCTATCCTATCCTATCCTGTATCCTATCCAATCCTCTATCCTATCCTATCATCCATCCTCTATCCTATCCAATCCTCTATCCTAGCCTATCCTCTATCCTATCCTATCCTCTATCCTATCCTATCCTCTATCCTATCCTATCCTCTATCCTATTCTATCCTCTATCCTATCCTATCCTCTATCCTATCCTATCCTCTATCCTATCCTATCCTCTATCCTATCGTATCCTCTATCCTATCCTATCCTCTATCGTATCCTATCCTCTATCCTATCCAATCCTATATCCTATCCTATCCTCTATCGTCTCCTGTCCTCTCTCCTATCCAATCTCCTATCCTATCCTCAATCCTATCCTATCCACTACCCTATCCTATCCAATCCTCTGTCCTATCCTCTATCCTATTCTCTATCCTATCCTATCCTCTATCGTATTCTCTATCCTATCCTATCCTCTATAATATCCTATCCTCTATCCTATACTCTATCGTATCCTATCCTCAATCCTATCCTATCCACTACCCTATCCTATCCAATCCTCTGTCCTATCCTCTATCCTATTCTCTATCCTATCCTATCCTCTATCGTATTCTCTATCCTATCCTATCCGATCTCCTATAGTATCCTCTAACCTATCCTATCCTCTATCCTATCCAATCACCTATCCCATCCTCTATCATATCCAATCACCTATCCTATCCTCTATTCAATCCTATACTCTATCCTATCCTATCCTCTATAATATCCTATCCTCTATCCTATCCTATAATCTATCCTATCCTATCCTCTATCCTATCCTATCCTCTATCCTATTCTATCCTCTATCCTATCCTATCCTCTATCCTATCCTATCCTCTACCCTATTCTATCCTCTATCCTATCCTATCCTCTATCCTATCCTATCCTCTATCCTATCCTATCCTCTATCCTATGCTATCCTCTATACTATCCTATCCTCTATCCTATTCTAACTTCTATCCTATCGTATCCTCTATCCTATCCTATCCTCTATCCTATAATCTATCCTCAATCCTATCCTCTATCGTATCCTATCCTCTATAATATCGTATCCTCTATCCTATCCTATCCTCTATAATATCGTATCCTCTATCATATCCTATCCTCTTTCCTTTAATATCATCCATCCTATCCTCTTCTCTATCCTATCCTATCCTCTATCCTATTCCATCAACTATCCTATCCAATCCCCTATCCTATCATCTATCCTATCCTATCCTCTATCCTATCCTATCCTCTATCGTATCCTATCCTCTATCCTATCCAATCCTATATCCTATCCTATCCTCTATCGTCTCCTGTCCTCTCTCCTATCCAATCTCCTATACTCTCCTTAATCCTATCCTATCCACTATCCTATCCTATCCAATCCTCTGTCCTATCCTCTATCCTATTCTCTATCCTATCCTATCCTCTATCCTATTCTCTATCCTATCCTTTCCTCTATCCTATCCTATCCTCTATTCTACCCTATCCTCTATTATATCCTATCCTCTATCCTATTGTCTATCCT
Organism: Halictus rubicundus; assembly: GCF_050948215.1. Taxonomy (NCBI): domain Eukaryota; kingdom Metazoa; phylum Arthropoda; class Insecta; order Hymenoptera; family Halictidae; genus Halictus; species Halictus rubicundus. Next base: position 306,099 of record NW_027488589.1, read on the forward strand.
ATTCTATCCTCTATCCTATTCTCTATCCTATCCTATCCTCTATCCTATCCTATCCTCTATAATATCCTATACTCTATCCTATCCTATCCTCTATCCTATCCTATCCTCTATCCTATCCTCTATCCTATCCTATCCTCTATCCTATCCTATCCTCTATCCTATCCTCTATCCTATCCTATCCTCTATCCTATCCTATCCTCTATACTATCCGATCTCCTATCCTATCCTCTATCCTATCCTCTATCCTATCCTATCCTCTATCCTATCCTATCCTCTATCCTATCCTATCCTCTATCCTATCCTATCCTCTATCCTATCCTATCCTCTATCCTATCCTATCCTCTATCCTATCCTATCCTCTATCCTATCCTATCCTCTATCCTATCCTATCCTATCCTCTATCCTATCCTATCCTCTATCCTATCCTATCCTCTATCCTATCCTATCCTCTATCGTATCCTATCCTCTATCCTATCCTATAATCTATCCTATCCTATCTTCTATCCTATCCTATCCTCTATCCTATATTATCCTCTATCCTATCCTATCCTTCTATACTATCCTATCCTCTATCCTATTCTATCTTCTATCCTATCGTATCCTCTATCCTATCCTATCCTCTATCCTATAATCTATCCTCAATCCTATCCTCTATCGTATCCTATCCTCTATAATATCGTATCCTCTATCCTATCCTATCCTCTATAATATCGTATCCTCTTTTCTTTAATATCATCTATCCTATCCTATTCTCTATCCTATCCTATCCTCTATCCTATTCCATCAACTATCCTATCCAATTCCCTACCCTATCCTCTATCCTATCCTATCCTCTATCCTATCCTATCCTCTATCGTATCCTATCCTCTATCCTATCCAATCCTATATCCTATCCTATCCTCTATCGTCTCCTGTCCTCTCTCCTATCCTCTATCCTATCCTATCCTCTATCGTATCCTATCCTCTATCCTATCCTATAATCTATCCTATCCTATCTTCTATCCTATCCTATCCTCTATCCTATATTATCCTCTATCCTATCCTATCCTTCTATACTATCCTATCCTCTATCCTATTCTATCTTCTATCCTATCGTATCCTCTATCCTATCCTATCCTCTATCCTATAATCTATCCTCAATCCTATCCTCTATCGTATCCTATCCTCTATAATATCGTATCCTCTATCCTATCCTATCCTCTATAATATCGTATCCTCTTTTCTTTAATATCATCTATCCTATCCTATTCTCTATCCTATCCTATCCTCTATCCTATTCCATCAACTATCCTATCCAATTCCCTACCCTATCCTCTATCCTATCCTATCCTCTATCCTATCCTATCCTCTATCGTATCCTATCCTCTATCCTATCCAATCCTATATCCTATCCTATCCTCTATCGTCTCCTGTCCTCTCTCCTATCCAATCTCCTATCCTATCCTCAATCCTATCCTATCCACTATCCTATCCTATCCACTATCCTATCCTATCCAATCCTCTGTCCTATCCTCTATCCTATTCTCTATCCTATCCTATCCTATATCATATTCTCTATCCTATCCTATCCTCTATCCTATCCTATCCTCTATCCTATACTCTATCGTATCCTATCCTCTATCGTATCCTATCCTCTATCCTATAATATCCCATATAATATCCAATCCTCTATCCTATCCTCTATCCTATCCTCTATCCTATCCTTTCCTCTATCCTATACTATCCTCTATTCTATCATATCCTCAATCCTATCCTATCCTCTATCCTATTGTCTATCCTATCCTATCCTCTATCCTATAATATATCCTCAATCCTATCCTCTATCGTATACTATCCTCTATAATATCGTATCCTCAATCCTATCCTATCCTCTATAATGTCGTATCCTCTATCATATCCTATCCTCTTTTCTTTAATATCATCTATCCTATCCTATCTATGCTATCCTCTATACTATCCTATCCTCTATCCTATTCTAACTTCTATCCTATCGTATCCTCTATCCTATCCTATCCTCTATCCTATAATCTATCCTCAATCCTATCCTCTATCGTATCCTATCCTCTATAATATCGTATCCTCTATCCTATCCTATCCTCTATAATATAGTATCCTCTATCATATCCTATCCTCTTTCCTTTAATATCATCCATCCTATCCTATTCTCTATCCTATCCTATCCTCTATCCTATCCTATCCTCTATCCTATCCGATCTCCTATCCTATCCTCTAACCTATCCTATCCTCTATCCTATCCAAACACCTATCCCATCCTCTATCATATCCAATCACCTATCCTATCCTCTATTCAATCCTATACTCTATCCTATCCTATCCTCTATAATATCCTATCCTCTATCCTATCCTATAATCTATCCTATCCTATCCTCTATCCTATCCTATCCTCTATCCTATCCTATCCTCTATCCTATCCTATCCTCTATCCTATTCTATCGTCTATCCTATCCTATCCTCTATCCTATCCTATCCTCTATCCTATCCTATCCTCTATCCTATCGTATCCTCTATCCTATCCTATTCTCTATCCTATCCTATCGTCTATCCTATCCTCTATCCTATCCTGTCGTCTATCCTATCCTCTATCCTATCCTATCCTCTATCCTATCCTATCCTCTATCCTATCCCATCTTCTATCCTATCCTATCCTCTGCCCTATCCTATCCTCTATCCTTTCCTATCCTCTATCCTATCCTCTATCCTATCCTCTATCCTATCCTATCCTCTATCCTATCAAATCCCCTATCCTATCCTCTATCCTATCCTATCCTCTATACTATACTATCCTCTATCCTATCCTATCCTCTATCCTATCCTATCGTCTATCCTATCCTCTATCCTATCCTATCCTCTATCCTATCCTATCCTCTATTCTATCCTATCTTTTATCCTATCCTATCCTCTATCCTATCAAATCCCCTATCCTATCCTCTATCCTATCCTATCCTGTATCCTATCCAATCCTCTATCCTATCCTATCATCTATCCTCTAACCTATCCAATCCTCGATCCTAGCCTATCCTCTATCCTATCATATCCTCTATCCTATAACATCCTCTATCCTATCCTATCCTCTATCCAATCCTATCCTCTATCCTATCAAATCCCCTATCCTATCAAATCCCCTATCCTATCCTCTATCCTATCCTATCGTCTATCCTATCCTATCGTCTATCCTATTCTCTATCCTATCCTATTCTCTATCCTATCCTCTATCCTATCCTCTATCCTATCCTCTATCCTATCCTCTATCCTATCCTATCCTCTATTCTATCCTATCGTCTATCCTATCCTCTATCCTATCCTATCCTCTATCCTATAAAATCCCCTATCCTATCAAATCCCCTATCCTATCCTCTATCCTATCAAATCCCCTATCCTATCATCTATCATATCCTATCCTCTATCCTATCCTATCCTCTATCCTATCCTATCGTCTATCCTATCCTCTATCCTATCCTATGCTCTATCCTATCCTATCCCCTATCATATCCTATCCTCTATCCTATCTTATTCTCTATCCTATCCTATCCTCTATCCTATCCTCTATCCTATCCTCTATCCTATCCTCTATCCTATCCTCTATCCTATCCTATCCTCTATTCTTTCCTATCGTCTATCCTATCCTCTATCCTATCCTATCCTCTGTCCTATCCTATCCTCTATCCTATCCTATCCTATCTTCTATCCTATCCTATCTTCTGTCCTATTCTACCCTCTATCCTATCAAATCCCCTATCCTATCCTATCTTCTGTCCTATTCTACCCTCTATCCTATCAAATCCCCTATCCTATCCTCTATCCTATCCTATCGTCTATCCTATCCTCTATCCTATCCTATCCTCTATCCTATCCTATCCTCTATCCTATCCTATCCTCTATCCTATCCTATCCTCTATCCTATCCTATCGTCTATCCTATCCTCTATCCTATCCTATCCCCTATCGTATCCTGTTCTCTATCCTATCCAATCCCCTATCCTATCCTCTATCCTATCCTCTATCCTATTCTCTATCCTATCCTATCCTATCCTCTATCCTATCCTATCCTCTATCCTATGCTCTATCGTATCCTATCCTCTATCGTATCCTATCCTCTATCCTATAATATCCCATATAATATCCAATCCTCTATCCTATCCTCTATCCTATCCTCTATCCTATCCTTTCCTCTATCCTATACTATCCTCTATTCTATCCTATCTTCAATCCTATCCTATCCTCTATCCTATTGTCTATCCTATCCTATCCTCTATCCTATTCTCTATCCTATCCTATCCTCTATCCTATCCTATCCTCTATCCTATCCTATCCTCTATCCTATCCTATCGTCTATCCTATCCTCTATCCTATCCTATCCTCTATCCTATCCTGTCGTCTATCCTATCCTCTATCCTATCCTATCCTCTATCCTATCCTATCCTCTATCCTATCCTATCCTCTATCCTATCCCATCTTCTATCCTATCCTATCCTCTATCCTATCAAATCCCCTATCCTATCCTCTGTCCTATCCTATCCTCTATCCTATCCTATCCTCTATCCTATCAAATCCCCTATCCTATCAAATCCCCTATCCTATCCTCTATCCTATCCTATCCTCTATCCTATCCTATCCTCTATCCTATCCTATCCTCTATCCTATCCTATCGTCTATCCTATCCTCTATCCTATCCTATGCTCTATCCTATCCTATCCCCTATCATATCCTATCCTCTATCCTATCCTATTCTCTATCCTATCCTATCCTCTATCCTATCCTCTATCCTATCCTCTATCCTTTCCTCTATCCTATCCTCTATCCTATCCTATCCTCTATTCTATCCTATCGTCTATCCTATCCTCTATCCTATCCTATCCTCTGTCCTATCCTATCCTCTATCCTATCCTATCCTATCCTCTATCCTATCCTATCTTCTATCCTATCCTATCCTCTATCCTATCATATCCTCTATCCTATAATATCCTCTATCCTATCCTATCCTCTATTCTATCCTATCGTCTATCCTATCCTCTATCCTATCCTCTATCCTATCCTCTATCCTATCCTCTATCCTATCCTATCCTCTATTCTATCCTCTATCCTATCCTATCCTCTATCCTATCCTATCCTCTATCCTATCCTGTATCCTATCAAATCCCCTATCCTATCCTCTATCCTATCCTATCGTCTATCCTATCCTATCCTCTATCCTATCCTATCGTCTATCCTATCGTCTATCCTATCCTATCCTCTATCCTATCCTATCCTCTATCCTATCCTATCCTCTATCCTATCCTATCTTCTATCCTATCCTATCCTCTATCCTATCAAATCCCCTATCCTATCCTCTATCCTATCCTTTCCTGTATCCTATCCAATCCTCTATCCTATCCTATCCTCTATCCTATCCTATCCTATCCTCTATCCTATCCTATCCTCTATCCTATCCTATCCTCTATCATATCCTTTCCTCTATCCTATCCTATCCTCTATCCTATCCTATCCTCTATCCTATCCTATCGTCTATCCTATCCTCTATCCTATCCTATCCTCTATCCTATCCTATCCTCTATCCTATCCTATCCTCTATCCTATCCTATCCTCTATCCTATCCTATCCTCTATCATATCCTATCATCTATCATCAATCCTATCCTTTCCTGTATCCTATCCAATCCTCTATCCTATCCTATCCTCTATCCTATCCTGTCCTCTATCCTATCCTATCCTCTATCCTATTCTCTATCCTATAATATCCTCTATCCTATCAAATCCCCTATCATATCCTCTATCCTATCCTATCCTGTATCCTATCCAATCCTCTATCCTATCCTATCATCTATCATCAATCCTATCCTTTCCTGTATCCTATCCAATCCTCTATCCGATCAAATCCCCTATCCTATCCTCTATCCTATCCTATCCTCTATACTATCCTATCCTCTATCCTATCCTATCCTCTATCCTATCCTATCGTCTATCCTATCCTCTATCCTATCCTATCCTCTATCCTATCCTATCCTCTATTCTATCCTATCTTTTATCCTATCCTATCCTCTATCCTATCAAATCCCCTATCCTATCCTCTATCCTATCCTATCCTGTATCCTATCCAATCCTCTATCCTATCCTATCATCTATCCTCTAACCTATCCAATCCTCGATCCTAGCCTATCCTCTATCCTATCATATCCTCTATCCTATAACATCCTCTATCCTATCCTATCCTCTATCCAATCCTATCCTCTATCCTATCAAATCCCCTATCCTATCAAATCCCCTATCCTATCCTCTATCCTATCCTATCGTCTATCCTATCCTATCGTCTATCCTATTCTCTATCCTATCCTATTCTCTATCCTATCCTCTATCCTATCCTCTATCCTATCCTCTATCCTATCCTCTATCCTATCCTCTATCCTATCCTCTATCCTATCCTATCCTCTATTCTATCCTATCGTCTATCCTATCCTCTATCCTATCCTATCCTCTATCCTATCAAATCCCCTATCCTATCAAATCCCCTATCCTATCCTCTATCCTATCAAATCCCCTATCCTATCATCTATCATATCCTATCCTCTATCCTATCCTATCCTCTATCCTATCCTATCGTCTATCCTATCCTCTATCCTATCCTATGCTCTATCCTATCCTATCCCCTATCATATCCTATCCTCTATCCTATCCTATTCTCTATCCTATCCTATCCTCTATCCTATCCTCTATCCTATCCTCTATCCTATCCTCTATCCTATCCTCTATCCTATCCTATCCTCTATTCTATCCTATCGTCTATCCTATCCTCTATCCTATCCTATCCTCTGTCCTATCCTATCCTCTATCCTATCCTATCCTATCCTGTATCCTATCCAATCCTCTATCCTATCCTATCATCTATCCTCTAACCTATCCAATCCTCGATCCTAGCCTATCCTCTATCCTATCATATCCTCTATCCTATAACATCCTCTATCCTATCCTATCCTCTATCCAATCCTATCCTCTATCCTATCAAATCCCCTATCCTATCAAATCCCCTATCCTATCCTCTATCCTATCCTATCGTCTATCCTATCCTATCGTCTATCCTATTCTCTATCCTATCCTATTCTCTATCCTATCCTCTATCCTATCCTCTATCCTATCCTCTATCCTATCCTCTATCCTATCCTCTATCCTATCCTCTATCCTATCCTATCCTCTATTCTATCCTATCGTCTATCCTATCCTCTATCCTATCCTATCCTCTATCCTATCAAATCCCCTATCCTATCAAATCCCCTATCCTATCCTCTATCCTATCAAATCCCCTATCCTATCATCTATCATATCCTATCCTCTATCCTATCCTATCCTCTATCCTATCCTATCGTCTATCCTATCCTCTATCCTATCCTATGCTCTATCCTATCCTATCCCCTATCATATCCTATCCTCTATCCTATCCTATTCTCTATCCTATCCTATCCTCTATCCTATCCTCTATCCTATCCTCTATCCTATCCTCTATCCTATCCTCTATCCTATCCTATCCTCTATTCTATCCTATCGTCTATCCTATCCTCTATCCTATCCTATCCTCTGTCCTATCCTATCCTCTATCCTATCCTATCCTATCTTCTATCCTATCCTATCTTCTGTCCTATTCTACCCTCTATCCTATCAAATCCCCTATCCTATCCTATCTTCTGTCCTATTCTACCCTCTATCCTATCAAATCCCCTATCCTATCCTCTATCCTATCCTATCGTCTATCCTATCCTCTATCCTATCCTATCCTCTATCCTATCCTATCCTCTATCCTATCCTATCCTCTATCCTATCCTATCCTCTATCCTATCCTATCGTCTATCCTATCCTCTATCCTATCCTATCCTCTATCCTATCCAATCCTCTATCCTATCCTATCCTCTATTCTATCCTGTCCTGTATCCTATCAAATCCCCTATCCTATCCTCTGTACTATCCTATCCTCTATCCTATCCTATCGTCTATCCTATCGTCTATCCTATCCTCTATCCTATCCTATCCTCTATCCTATCCTATCCTCTATCCTATCCTATCTTCTATACTATCCTATCCTCTATCCTATCAAATCCCCCATCCTATCCTCTATCCTATCCTATCCTCTATCCTATCCTATCCCCTATCGTATCCTGTTCTCTATCCTATCCTATCGTCTATCCTATCCTCTATCCTATCCTATGCTCTATCCTATCCTATCCCCTATCATATCCTATCCTCTATCCTATCCTATTCTCTATCCTATCCTATCCTCTATCCTATCCTCTATCCTATCCTCTATCCTATCCTCTATCCTATCCTCTATCCTATCCTATCCTCTATTCTATCCTATCGTCTATCCTATCCTCTATCCTATCCTATCCTCTGTCCTATCCTATCCTCTATCCTATCCTATCCTATCCTCTATCCTATCCTATCTTCTATCCTATCCTATCCTCTATCCTATCCTGTATCCTATCAAATCCCCTATCCTATCCTCTATCCTATCCTATCGTCTATCCTATCCTATCCTCTATCCTATCCTATCGTCTATCGTATCGTCTATCCTATCCTATCCTCTATCCTATCCTATCCTCTATCCTATCCTATCCTCTATCCTATCCTATCCTCTATCCTATCCTATCTTCTATCCTATCCTCTATCCTATCCTCTATCCTATCCTCTATCCTATCCTATCCTCTATTCTATCCTCTATCCTATCCTATCCTCTATCCTATCCTATCCTCTATCCTATCCTATCCTCTATCCTATCCTGTATCCTATCAAATCCCCTATCCTATCCTCTATCCTATCCTATCGTCTATCCTATCCTATCCTCTATCCTATCCTATCGTCTATCCTATCGTCTATCCTATCCTATCCTCTATCCTATCCTATCCTCTATCCTATCCTATCCTCTATCCTATCCTATCTTCTATCCTATCCTATCCTCTATCCTATCAAATCCCCTATCCTATCCTCTATCCTATCCTTTCCTGTATCCTATCCAATCCTCTATCCTATCCTATCCTCTATCCAATCCTATCCTATCCTCTATCCTATCCTATCCTCTATCCTATCCTATCCTCTATCATATCCTTTCCTCTATCCTATCCTATCCTCTATCCTATCCTATCCTCTATCCTATCCTATCGTCTATCCTATCCTCTATCCTATCCTATCCTCTATCCTATCCTATCCTCTATTCTATCCTATCCTCTATCCTATCCTATCCTCTATCATATCCTATCATCTATCATCAATCCTATCCTTTCCTGTATCCTATCCAATCCTCTATCCTATCCTATCCTCTATCCTATCCTGTCCTCTATCCTATCCTATCCTCTATCCTATTCTCTATCCTATAATATCCTCTATCCTATCAAATCCCCTATCATATCCTCTATCCTATCCTATCCTGTATCCTATCCAATCCTCTATCCTATCCTATCATCTATCATCAATCCTATCCTTTCCTGTATCCTATCCAATCCTCTATCCTATCAAATCCCCTATCCTATCCTCTATCCTATCCTCTATCCTATCCAATCCTGTATCCTGTCCTATCGTCTATCCTATCCTCTATCCTATCCTATCCTCTATACTATCCTATCCTCTATCCTATCCTATCCTCTATCCTATCCTATCGTCTATCCTATCCTCTATCCTATCCTATCCTCTATCCTATCCTATCCTCTATCCTATCCTATCCTCTATCCTATCCTATCGTCTATCCTATCCTCTATCCTATCCTATCCTCTATCCTATCCTATCCTCTATCCTATCCTATCCTCTATCCTATCCTATCCTCTATCCTATCCTATCCTCTATCCTATCCTATCCTCTATCCTATCCTATCGTCTATCCTATCCTCTATCCTATCCTATCCTCTATCCTATCCAATCCTCTATCCTATCCTATCCTCTATTCTATCCTGAGTGTATCCTATCAAATCCCCTATCCTATCCTCTGTACTATCCTATCCTCAATCCTATCCTATCGTCTATCCTATCGTCTATCCTATCCTCTATCCTATCCTATCGTCTATCCTATCGTCTATCCTATCCTATCGTCTATCCTATCGTCTATCCTATCCTATCCTCTATCCTATCCTATCCTCTATCCTATCCTATCCTCTATCCTATCCTATGCTCTATCCTATCCTATCCCCTATCATATCCTATCCTCTATCCTATCCTATTCTCTATCCAATCCTATCCTCTATCCTATCCTCTATCCTATCCTCTATCCTATCCTCTATCCTATCCTCTATCCTATCCTATCCTCTATTCTATCCTATCGTCTATCCTATCCTCTATCCTATCCTATCCTCTATCCTATCAAATCCCCTATCCTATCAAATCCCCTATCCTATCCTCTATCCTATCAAATCCCCTATCCTATCATCTATCATATCCTATCCTCTATCCTATCCTATTCTCTATCCTATCCTATCCTCTATCCTATCCTCTATCCTATCCTCTATCCTATCCTCTATCCTATCCTATCCTCTATCCTATCCTATCCTCTGTCCTATCCTATCCTCTATCCTATCCTATCCTATCTTCTATCCTATCCTATCTTCTGTCCTATTCTACCCTCTATCCTATCAAATCCCCTATCCTATCCTATCTTCTGTCCTATTCTACCCTCTATCCTATCAAATCCCCTATCCTATCCTCTATCCTATCCTATCCTCTATCCTATCCTATCGTCTATCCTATCCTCTATCCTATCCTATCCTCTATCCTATCCTATCCTCTATCCTATCCTATCCTCTATCCTATCCTATCCTCTATCCTATCCTATCCTCTATTCTATCCTGTCCTGTATCCTATCAAATCCCCTATCCTATCCTCTGTACTAATCTATCCTCAATCCTATCCTATCGTCTATCCTATCGTCTATCCTATCCTCTATCCTATCCTATCCTCTATCCTATCCTATCCTCTATCCTATCCTATCCTATCCTCTATCCTATCCTATCGTCTATCCTATCCTATCCTCTATCCTATCCTATCCTCTATCCTATCCTATCCTCTATCCTATCCTATCCTCTATCCTATCCTATTCTCTATCCTATCGTATCGTCTATCCTATCCTCTATCCTATCCTGTCGTCTATCCTATCCTCTATCCTATCCTATCCTCTATCCTATCCTATCCTCTATCCTATCCCATCTTCTATCCTATCCTATCCTCTGTCCTATCAAATCCCCTATCCTATCCTCTATCCTCTATCCTCTATCCTATCCTATCCTCTATCCTATCCTATCCTCTATCCTATCCTATCCTCTATCCTATCCTATCCTCTATCCTATCCTATCTTCTATCCTATCCTATCCTCTATCCTATCATATCCTCTATCCTATAATATCCTCTATCCTATCCCATCTTCTATCCTATCCTATCCTCTATCCTATCAAATCCCCTATCCTATCCTCTGTCCTATCCTATCCTCTATCCTATCCTATCCTCTATCCTATCAAATCCCCTATCCTATCAAATCCCCTATCCTATCCTCTATCCTATCCTATGCTCTATCCTATCCTATCCCCTATCATATCCTATCCTCTATCCTATCCTATTCTCTATCCTATCCTATCCTCTATCATATCCTCTATCCTATCCTCTATCCTATCCTCTATCCTATCCTATCCTCTAATCTATCCTATCGTCTATCCTATCCTCTATCCTATCCTATCCTCTATCCTATCCTATCCTCTATCCTATCCTATCCTCTATCCTATCCTATCCTCTGTCCTATCCTATCCTATCCTCTATCCTTTCCTATCTTCTATCCTATCCTATCCTCTATCCTATCATATCCTCTATCCTATAATATCCTCTATCCTATCATATCCTCTATCCTATCCTATCTTCTGTCCTATCCTATCCTCTATCCTATCAAATCCCCTATCCTATCCTCTATCCTATCCTATCCTCTATCCTATCCTATCGTCTATCCTATCCTCTTTCCTATCCTATCCTATATCCTATCAAATCCCCTATCCTATCGTCTATCCTATCCTATCATCTATCCTCTATCCTATCCTATCATCTATCCTCTATCCTATCCTCTATCCTATCCTATCCTCTATCCTATCCTATCGTCTATCCTATCCTCTATCCTATCCTGTCGTCTATCCTATCCTCTATCCTATCCTATCCTCTATCCCATCCTATCCTCTATCCTATCCTATCCTCTATCCTATCCCATCTTCTATCCTATCCTATCCTCTATCCTATCAAATCCCCTATCCTATCCTCTGTCCTATCCTATCCTCTATCCTCTATCCTATCCTATCCTCTATCCTAACCTATTCTCTATCCTATCCTATCCTATCCTCTATCCTATCCTATCGTCTATCCTATCCTAACCTCTATCCTATCCTATCCTCTATCCTATCCTATCCTCTATCCTATCCTATCCTCTATCCTATCCTCTATCCTATCCTATCCTCTAATCTATCCTATCGTCTATCCTATCCTCTATCCTATCCTATCCTCTATCCTATCCTATCCTCTATCCTATCCTATCCTATCCTCTATCCTATCCTATCGTCTATCCTATCCTATCCTCTATCCTATCCTATCCTCTATCCTATCCTATCCTCTATCCTATCGTATCCTCTATCCTATCCTATTCTCTATCCTATCCTATCGTCTATCCTATCCTCTATCCTATCCTGTCGTCTATCCTATCCTCTATCCTATCCTATCCTCTATCCTATCCTATCCTCTATCCTATCCCATCTTCTATCCTATCCTATCCTCTGCCCTATCCTATCCTCTATCCTTTCCTATCCTCTATCCTATCCTCTATCCTATCCTCTATCCTATCCTATCCTCTATCCTATCAAATCCCCTATCCTATCCTCTATCCTCTATCCTATCCTATCCTCTATCCTATCCTATCCTCTATCCTATCCTATCCTCTATCCTATCCTATCCTCTATCCTATCCTATCTTCTATCCTATCCTATCCTCTATCCTATCATATCCTCTACCCTATAATATCCTCTGTCCTATCCTATCCTCTATCCTTTCCTATCCTCTATCCTATCCTCTATCCTATCCTCTATCCTATCCTATCCTCTATCCTATCAAATCCCCTATCCTATCCTCTATCCTCTATCCTATCCTATCCTCTATCCTATCCTATCCTCTATCCTATCCTATCCTCTATCCTATCCTATCCTCTATCCTATCCCATCTTCTATCCTATCCTATCCTCTATCCTATCAAATCCCCTATCCTATCATCTGTCCTATCCTATCCTCTATCCTATCCTATCCTCTATCCTATCAAATCCCCTATCCTATCAAATCCCCTATCCTATCCTCTATCCTATCCTATGCTCTATCCTATCCTATCCCCTATCATATCCTATCCTCTATCCTATCCTATCCTCTATCCTATCCTATCCTCTATCCTATCCTATCCTCTATCCTATCCTATCCTCTATCCTATCCTATCCTATCCTCTATCCTATCCTATCTTCTATCCTATCCTATCCTCTATCCTATCATATCCTCTATCCTATAATATCCTCTATCCTATCATATCCTCTATCCTATCCTATCTTCTGTCCTATCCTATCCTCTATCCTATCAAATCCCCTATCCTATCCTCTATCCTATCCTATCCTCTATCCTATCCTATCGTCTATCCTATCCTCTTTCCTATCCTATCCTCTATCCTATCAAATCCCCTATCCTATCCTCTATCCTATCCTATCATCTATCCTCTATCCTATCCTATCATCTATCCTCTATCCTATCCTCTATCCTATCCTATCCTCTATCCTATCCTATCGTCTATCCTATCCTCTATCCTATCCTGTCGTCTATCCTATCCTCTATCCTATCCTATCCTCTATCCTATCCTATCCTCTGTCCTATCCTATCCTCTATCCTATCCTATCCTATCTTCTATCCTATCCTATCTTCTGTCATATTCTACCCTCTATCCTATCAAATCCCCTATCCTATCCTATCTTCTGTCCTATTCTACCCTCTATCCTATCAAATCCCCTATCCTATCCTCTATCCTATCCTATCCTCTATCCTATCCTATCGTCTATCCTATCCTCTATCCTATCCTATCCTCTATCCTATCCTATCCTCTATCCTATCCTATCCTCTATCCTATCCTATCCTCTATTCTATCCTGTCCTGTATCCTATCAAATCCCCTATCCTATCCTCTGTACTAATCTATCCTCAATCCTATCCTATCGTCTATCCTATCCTCTATCCTATCCTATCCTCTATCCTATCCTATCCTCTATCCTATCCTATCCTATCCTCTATCCTATCCTATCGTCTATCCTATCCTATCCTCTATCCTATCCTATCCTCTATCCTATCCTATCCTCTATCCTATCCTATCCTCTATCCTATCCTATTCTCTATCCTATCGTATCGTCTATCCTATCCTCTATCCTATCCTGTCGTCTATCCTATCCTCTATCCTATCCTATCCTCTATCCTATCCTATCCTCTATCCTGTCCCATCTTCTATCCTATCCTATCCTCTGTCCTATCCTATCCTCTATCCTTTCCTATCCTCTATCCTACCCTCTATCCTATCCTCTATCCTATCATATCCTCTATCCTATCAAATCCCCTATCCTATCCTCTATCCTCTATCCTCTATCCTATCCTATCCTCTATCCTATCCTATCCTCTATCCTATCCTATCGTCTATCCTATCCTCTTTCCTATCCTATCCTCTATCCTATCAAATCCCCTATCCTATCCTCTATCCTATCCTATCATCTATCCTCTATCCTATCCTATCATCTATCCTCTATCCTATCCTCTATCCTATCCTATCCTCTATCCTATCCTATCGTCTATCCTATCCTCTATCCTATCCTGTCGTCTATCCTATCCTCTATCCTATCCTATCCTCTATCCTATCCTATCCTCTGTCCTATCCTATCCTCTATCCTATCCTATCCTATCTTCTATCCTATCCTATCTTCTGTCCTATTCTACCCTCTATCCTATCAAATCCCCTATCCTATCCTATCTTCTGTCCTATTCTACCCTCTATCCTATCAAATCCCCTATCCTATCCTCTATCCTATCCTATCCTCTATCCTATCCTATCGTCTATCCTATCCTCTATCCTATCCTATCCTCTATCCTATCCTATCCTCTATCCTATCCTATCCTCTATCCTATCCTATCCTCTATTCTATCCTGTCCTGTATCCTATCAAATCCCCTATCCTATCCTCTGTACTAATCTATCCTCAATCCTATCCTATCGTCTATCCTATCGTCTATCCTATCCTCTATCCTATCCTATCCTCTATCCTATCCTATCCTCTATCCTATCCTATCCTATCCTCTATCCTATCCTATCGTCTATCCTATCCTATCCTCTATCCTATCCTATCCTCTATCCTATCCTATCCTCTATCCTATCCTATCCTCTATCCTATCCTATTCTCTATCCTATCGTATCGTCTATCCTATCCTCTATCCTATCCTGTCGTCTATCCTATCCTCTATCCTATCCTATCCTCTATCCTATCCTATCCTCTATCCTGTCCCATCTTCTATCCTATCCTATCCTCTGTCCTATCCTATCCTCTATCCTTTCCTATCCTCTATCCTATCCTCTATCCTATCCTCTATCCTATCCTATCCTCTATCCTATCAAATCCCCTATCCTATCCTCTATCCTCTATCCTCTATCCTATCCTATCCTCTATCCTATCCTATCCTCTATCCTATCCTATCCTCTATCCTATCCTATGCTCTATCCTATCCTATCCCCTATCATATCCTATCCTCTATCCTATCCTATTCTCTATCCTATCCTATCCTCTATCATATCCTCTATCCTATCCTCTATCCTATCCTCTATCCTATCCTCTATCCTATCCTATCGTCTATCCTATCCTCTATCCTATCCTATCCTCTATCCTATCCTATCCTCTATCCTATCCTATCCTCTATCCTATCCTATCCTCTATCCTATCCTATCCTATCCTCTATCCTATCCTATCTTCTATCCTATCCTATCCTCTATCCTATCATATCCTCTATCCTATAATATCCTCTATCCTATCATATCCTCTATCCTATCCTATCTTCTGTCCTATCCTATCCTCTATCCTATCAAATCCCCTATCCTATCCTCTATCCTATCCTATCCTCTATCCTATCCTATCGTCTATCCTATCCTCTTTCCAATCCTATCCTCTATCCTATCAAATCCCCTATCCTATCCTCTATCCTATCCTATCATCTATCCTATCAAATCCCCTATCCTATCCTCTGTCCTATCCTATCCTCTATCCTATCCCATCTTCTATCCTATCCTATCCTCTATCCTATCAAATCCCCTATCCTATCCTCTGTCCTATCCTATCCTCTATCCTCTATCCTATCCTATCCTCTATCCTAACCTATTCTCTATCCTATCCTCTATCCTATCCTCTATCCTATCCTATCCTCTATCCTATCCTATCCTCTATCCTATCCTATCCTCTATCCTATCCTGTCGTCTATCCTATCCTCTATCCTATCCTATCCTCTATCCTATCCTATCCTCTATCCTATCCTATCCTCTATCCTATCCTATCCTCTATCATATCCTATCGTCTATCCTATCCTCTATCCTATCCTGTCGTCTATCCTATCCTCTATCAAATCCTATCCTCTATCCTATCCTATCCTCTATCCTATCCTATCCTCTATCCTATCCCATCTTCTATTCTATCCTATCCTCTGTCCTATCCTATCCTCTATCCTATCCTATCCTCTATCCTATCCCGTCGTCGATCCTCTCCTCTATCCTATCCTATCCTCTATCCTATCCTATCCTATCCTATCCTATCCTCTATCCTATCCTATCCTCTATCCTATCCCATCTTCTATCCTATCCTATCCTCTATCCTATCAAATCCCCTATCCTATCCTCTGTCCTATCCTATCCTCTATCCTATCCTATCCTCTATCCTATCAAATCCCCTACTCTATCAAATCCCCTATCCTATCCTCTATCCTATCCTATCATCTATCCTATCCTATCGTCTATCCTATCGTCTATCCTATCCTCTATCCTATCCTATCCTCTATCCTATCCTATCCTCTATCCTATCCTATCCTATCCTCTATCCTATCCTATCTTCTATCCTATCCTATCCTCTACCCTATCATATCCTCTATCCTATAATATCCTCTATCCTATCATATCCTCTATCCTATCCTACCTTCTGTCCTATCCTATCCTCTATCCTATCAAATCCCCTATCCTATCCTCTATCCTATCCTATCCTCTATCCTATCCTATCGTCTATCCTATCCTCTTTCCTATCCTATCCTCTATCCTATCAAATCCCCTATCCTATCCTCTATCCTATCCTATCATCTATCCTCTATCCTATCCTCTATCCTATCCTATCCTCTATCCTATCCTATCGTCTATCCTATCCTCTATCCTATCCTGTCGTCTATCCTATCCTCTATCCTATCCTATCCTCTATCCTCTCCTATCCTCTATCCTATCCCATCTTCTATCCTATCCTATCCTCTGTCCTATCCTATCCTCTATCCTATCAAATCCCCTATCCTATCCTCTATCCTCTATCCTATCCTCTATCCTCTATCCTATCCTATCCTCTATCCCATCCTATCCTCTATCCTATCCTATCCTCTATCCTATCCTATCCTCTATCCTATCCTATCCTCTATCCTAACCTATTCTCTATCCTATCCTCTATCCTATCCTCTATCCTATCCTATCCTCTATCCTATCCTATCCTCTATCCTATCCTATCCTCTATCCTATCCTGTCGTCTATTCTATCCTATCTTTTATCCTATCCTATCCTCTATCCTATCAAATCCCCTATCCTATCCTCTATCCTATCCTATCCTGTATCGTATCCAATCCTCTATCCTATCCTATCATCTATCCTCTAACCTATCCAATCCTCGATCCTAGCCTATCCTCTATCCTATCATATCCTCTATCCTATAACATCCTCTATCCTATCCTATCCTCTATCCAATCCTATCCTCTATCCTATCAAATCCCCTATCCTATCAAATCCCCTATCCTATCCTCTATCCTATCCTATCCTCTATCCTATCCTATCGTCTATCCTATCCTCTATCCTATCCTATGCTCTATCCTATCCTATCCCCTATCATATCCTATCCTCTATCCTATCCTATTCTCTATCCTATCCTATCCTCTATCCTATCCTCTATCCTATCCTATCCTCTATTCTATCCTATCGTCTATCCTATCCTCTATCCTATCAAATCCCCTATCCTATCAAATCCCCTACCTATCCTCTATCCTATCAAATCCCCTATCCTATCATCTATCATATCCTATCCTCTATCCTATCCTATCCTCTATCCTATCCTATCGTCTATTCTATCCTCTATCCTATCCTATGCTCTATCCTATCCTATCCCCTATCATATCCTATCCTCTATCCTATCCTATTCTCTATCCTATCCTATCCTCTATCCTATCCTCTATCCTATCCTCTATCCTATCCTCTATCCTATCCTATCCTCTATTCTATACTATCGTCTATCCTATCCTCTATCCTATCCTATCCTCTGTCCTATCCTATCCTCTATCCTATCCTATCCTATCTTCTATCCTATCCTATCTTCTGTCCTATTCTACCCTCTATCCTATCAAATCCCCTATCCTATCCTATCTTCTGTCCTATTCTACCCTCTATCCTATCAAATCCCCTATCCTATTTTTTTTTTTTTTCCGAGGAGGTAATCTCGTTACGGATACCCGAACCCCCCCGGGGGGGGGTGGTCCGGGTTATGTGGGACTCCTCGGCTGGTTGGTGCAACGCCGAGTATACCCACTAACTCCTCCCCGTCCGTCCCTAGACTCCTGGGGGCACCCGTGCTCTGCGCGCGCATGTCAATCCGGTGTGCCTCCGCCTTAGCATACCACCCAGGGGGGGACGCGGCCCCCTCCCGTACCTACTCTATCCGAAGGCACCACGCAACGGACGACGTGGCGCCTTCCCCCCTGTTAGGCCGCCCGATGAGCATCCGAGCCCCCGCTCGAGATGCCCGGCGGCCTCCGGGGACGCCGTTGGTGACCGAGTGTAAGGGGATATCCGATCCCCCGCCTCGAGATCATCAAGGGCGTCCCCGCTCGCGTCAGAGGCGTCGCAACGGGGGTACGCCCCCGGGGCGTACCCTGCGCCGCCTCACCCCCCTTCGGCCGGGATCGTGATTACGCTCCCGATCCCGTTCCGCAGCCTCCTTCCGCAGCATAACCCGCTCGCAGAAGGAAGCGAACCCCCTCCACGCCTCCTCGCCACCGGCTGCCGCAGCGACGACAGCCGGGAGCGAGAGGTCGTGGCCCACCGCGCGCCGCAGGGCACGGCGCTCTCCCCCCCATGCCGGACACTCCTCCAGAGTGTGTTGCGCCGTGTCCCGCGGCTCGCCGCAGTGGTGACACGCCTCCTCGGTCTCCCTCCCGATGCGACACAGGTAGTCGCCGAAGCACCCGTGCCCGCTCATCACCTGCGTCACACGGTAGGAGACCCTATGCCCCATCCATCCCCTGTTCCATTGATCGAACACCGGGAGGATGGCCCGAACGGCCCGCCTCTCGCCCTCCCTCGTCCCGGGAAGGCTATCGCGCCACTCCCGGGCTGCGTGCCGCCGAGCATGTCGCCTGAGCTCATCCACCATGAGCCGCGCCTGATCCGGGGCCACCCCCCGGAGCCGGAGTTCCCTGGAGTGCGTATGCACATCCGCCAACACGCGGGCCTCCAGCTCGAGGGGGATCAGCCCCGACATCACCATCGCCGTCGCGTATGAAATGGTGCGGTACCCCCGCACGATGCCTATCCGATCCTCTATCCTATCCAATCCTCTATCCTATCCTATCCTCTATTCTATCCTGTCCTGTATCCTATCAAATCCCCTATCCTATCCTCTGTACTATCCTATCCTCAATCCTATCCTATCGTCTATCCTATCGTCTATCCTATCCTCTATACAATCCTATCCTCTATCCTATCCTATACTCTATCCTATCCTATCCTCTATCCTATCCTACCCTCTATCCTATCCTATCCTCTATCCTATCCTATCCTCTATCCTATCATATCCTCTATCCTATAATATCCTCTATCCTATCCTATCCTCTATCCTATCCTATCCTCTATCCTATCCTATCTTCTATCCTATCCTATCCTCTATCCTATCATATCCTCTATCCTATAATATCCTCTATCCTATCCCATCTTCTATCCTATCCTATCCTCTATCCTATCAAATCCCCTATCCTATCCTCTGTCCTATCCTATCCTCTATCCTATCCTATCCTCTATCCTATCAAATCCCCTATCCTATCAAATCCCCTATCCTATCCTCTATCCTATCCTATGCTCTATCCTATCCTATCCCCTATCATATCCTATCCTCTATCCTATCCTATTCTCTATCCTATCCTATCCTCTATCATATCCTCTATCCTATCCTCTATCCTATCCTCTATCCTATCCTCTATCCTATCCTATCCTCTAATCTATCCTATCGTCTATCCTATCCTCTATCCTATCCTATCCTCTATCCTATCCTATCCTCTATCCTATCCTATCCTCTATCCTATCCTATCCTCTGTCCTATCCTATCCTATCCTCTATCCTATTGTATCTTCTATCCTATCCTATCCTCTATCCTATCATATCCTCTATCCTATAATATCCTCTATCCTATCATATCCTCTATCCTATCCTATCTTCTGTCCTATCCTATCCTCTATCCTATCAAATCCCCTATCCTATCCTCTATCCTATCCTATCCTCTATCCTATCCTATCGTCTATCCTATCCTCTTTCCTATCCTATCCTCTATCCTATCAAATCCCCTATCCTATCCTCTATCCTATCCTATCATCTATCCTCTATCCTATCCTATCATCTATCCTCTATCCTATCCTCTATCCTATCCTATCCTCTATCCTATCCTATCGTCTATCCTATCCTCTATCCTATCCTGTCGTCTATCCTATCCTCTATCCTATCCTATCCTCTATCCCATCCTATCCTCTATCCTATCCTATCCTCTATCCTATCCCATCTTCTATCCTATCCTATCCTCTATCCTATCAAATCCCCTATCCTATCCTCTGTCCTATCCTATCCTCTATCCTCTATCCTATCCTATCCTCTATCCTAACCTATTCTCTATCCTATCCTATCCTATCCTCTATCCTATCCTATCGTCTATCCTATCCTATCCTCTATCCTATCCTATCCTCTATCCTATCCTATCCTCTATCCTATCCTCTATCCTATCCTATCCTCTAATCTATCCTATCGTCTATCCTATCCTCTATCCTATCCTATCCTCTATCCTATCCTATCCTCTATCCTATCCTATCCTCTATCCTATCCTATCCTATCCTCTATCCTATCCTATCCTATCCTCTATCCTATCCTATCCTCTATCCTATCCTATCCTCTATCCTATCCTATCCTCTATCCTATCCTATCCTCTATCCTATCCTATTCTCTATCCTATCCTATCGTCTATCCTATCCTCTATCCTATCCTGTCGTCTATCCTATCCTCTATCCTATCCTATCCTCTATCCTATCCTATCCTCTATCCTATCCCATCTTCTATCCTATCCTATCCTCTGTCCTATCCTATCCTCTATCCTTTCCTATCCTCTATCCTATCCTCTATCCTATCCTCTATCCTATCCTCTATCCTATCCTATCCTCTATCCTATCAAATCCCCTATCCTATCCTCTATCCTCTATCCTATCCTATCCTCTATCCTATCCTATCCTCTATCCTATCCTATCCTCTATCCTATCCTATCCTCTATCCTATCCTATCTTCTATCCTATCCTATCCTCTATCCTATCATATCCTCTATCCTATAATATCCTCTATCCTATCCCATCTTCTATCCTATCCTATCCTCTATCCTATCAAATCCCCTATCCTATCCTCTGTCCTATCCTATCCTCTATCCTATCCTATCCTCTATCCTATCAAATCCCCTATCCTATCAAATCCCCTATCCTATCCTCTATCCTATCCTATGCTCTATCCTATCCTATCCCCTATCATATCCTATCCTCTATCCTATCCTATTCTCTATCCTATCCTATCCTCTATCATATCCTCTATCCTATCCTCTATCCTATCCTCTATCCTATCCTCTATCCTATCCTCTATCCTATCCTATCCTCTAATCTATCCTATCGTCTATCCTATCCTCTATCCTATCCTATCCTCTATCCTATCCTATCCTCTATCCTATCCTATCCTCTATCCTATCCTATCCTCTATCCTATCCTATCCTCTATCCTATCCTATCCTCTATCCTATCCTATCCTATCCTCTATCCTATCCTATCTTCTATCCTATCCTATCCTCTATCCTATCATATCCTCTATCCTATAATATCCTCTATCCTATCATATCCTCTATCCTATCCTATCTTCTGTCCTATCCTATCCTATCCTCTATCCTATCCTATCGTCTATCCTATCCTCTTTCCTATCCTATCCTCTATCCTATCAAATCCCCTATCCTATCCTCTATCCTATCCTATCATCTATCCTCTATCCTATCCTATCATCTATCCTCTATCCTATCCTCTATCCTATCCTATCCTCTATCCTATCCTATCGTCTATCCTATCCTCTATCCTATCCTGTCGTCTATCCTATCCTCTATCCTATCCTATCCTCTATCCCATCCTATCCTCTATCCTATCCTATCCTCTATCCTATCCCATCTTCTATCCTATCCTATCCTCTATCCTATCAAATCCCCTATCCTATCCTCTGTCCTATCCTATCCTCTATCCTATCCTATCCTCTATCCTATCAAATCCCCTATCCTATCAAATCCCCTATCCTATCCTCTATCCTATCCTATCCTCTATCCTATCCTATCGTCTATCCTATCGTCTATCCTATCCTCTATCCTATCCTATCCTCTATCCTATCCTATCCTCTGTCCTATCCTATCCTCTATCCTATCCTATCCTATCTTCTATCCTATCCTATCTTCTGTCCTATTCTACCCTCTATCCTATCAAATCCCCTATCCTATCCTATCTTCTGTCCTATTCTACCCTCTATCCTATCAAATCCCCTATCCTATCCTCTATCCTATCCTATCGTCTATCCTATCCTCTATCCTATCCTATCCTCTATCCTATCCTATCCTCTATCCTATCCTATCCTCTATCCTATCCTATCCTCTATCCTATCCTATCCTCTATCCTATCCTATCCTCTATCCTATCCTACCGTCTATCCTATCCTCTATCCTATCCTATCCTCTATCCTATCCAATCCTCTATCCTATCCTATCCTCTATTCTATCCTGTCCTGTATCCTATCAAATCCCCTATCCTATCCTCTGTACTATCCTATCCTCAATCCTATCCTATCGTCTATCCTATCGTCTATCCTATCCTCTATCCTATCCTATCCTCTATCCTATCCTATCCTCTATCCTATCCTATCCTCTATCCTATCCTATCTTCTATTCTATCCTATCCTCTATCCTATCAAATCCCCTATCCTATCCTCTATCCTATCCTATCCTCTATCCTATCCTATCCTCTATCCTATCCTATCCTCTATCCTATCCTATCCCCTATCGTATCCTGTTCTCTATCCTATCCAATCCCCTATCCTATCCTCTATCCTATCCTATCGCCTAAGATATCGTATCCTCTATCCTATCCTATCCTCTATCCTATCATATCCTCTATCCTATAATATCCTCTATCCTATCCTATCCCCTATCCAATGCTCTATCCAATCCTATCCTCTATCCTAACCTATACTCTATCCTATCCTATCCTCTATCCTATCCTACCCTCTATCCTATCCTATCCTCTATCCTATCCTATCCTCTATCCTATCATATCCTCTATCCTATAATATCCTCTATCCTATCCTATCCTCTATCCTATCCTATCCTCTATTCTATCCTGTCCTGTATCCTATCAAATCCCCTATCCTATCCTCTGTACTATCCTATCCTCTATCCTATCCTATCGTCTATCCTATCGTCTATCCTATC